>NC_048595.1:33294470-33604470 GCF_003668045.3 Cricetulus griseus | reverse complement strand
GAGGACTGCAGTGGGACCCAGAGAACCCCAAGGAACAGGAGGCTCATTAAGAAGCTACAACTTTATCTTCCCTGAGGATTGGGAGCAGAATGTTAAAGGAAAACCTAGCCCGCTCCTGGCTCAACCTTCACACAGAGCCCAGGTCAGGTAAGGAAGGGAGAGGCAGAGGTAGGTAGTTGCCTGAGACGCACAGCCCTCACAGTCCTACCTGATACACTCCATCTGTCTCCATCACCCCCGCGGACCTCCCATCCCCAACCCCAACCCCAACCCCATCTGTTTGCACAATTGCCTACTCCCAACTCCCTTCCACTCACACCAGAATTTCAGCCCTGGATTCTGTTCTTGTCACTGATCTCTGCCCTGCTCTGATCATTGATGTCTCTGCATGGCTCTCTCTGTTTCTTTGCATCTCTTCATTTGTTGTTATGTTATTCAGTTGCAACAGAGAAAAGTGGAAGGAGGGGGAGGCTGCATCTGTGGAGATGAAGGAGTGGTCTCCCCTCAGCTTTCCAGGGTTTGGATTCTTAGATTGAGATACAGGACATGGGGACTGGTAGTGAAGGTAAAGATGGAGATGAGAAGTTACAGTAATGGCTTTAAAATAGCTTGTTTGAGGCTTTATGAGAGTCAGGAAGCTAGAGGCAGACACTGAACTAGGAAGAAGCGTGCAATGTCATTGGAAAAGGACAGGGAAGTAGCAGAGTGGAGTCTGGCATTCTTTCCGAAATGTCTCCAGCCTGGGCAACTGTAGTTGGTCTGATTCCTTTACCTATCCACGGTCCTTTGACTAATCTCCCTTCTGTACCACCCTTCTCATTTTCTCCACTCTGCATCATATTCTGGTCACTTTATAGCAGGGGCTGGCAATGAGATGCCCACTAGGAGCTTCTGCAGTAGCTTAGGCACCAGGGTTGGGGAAGCTGGAGAACAAGAGAAGAGGCAAATGTAGCAAAGTCCTCTTTCCTTCCCTCTGGAGTGGGCTGGAGACTCTCCTACCCCACCACGAGCAGGACTGGCCGCAGTGCATTCTCGAGGGTCTCTGTTTGGTTTTCATTGATTCTTTTTTTGGAGTCCAGAATTGCAGGGCAGCTGAGCATATCACACAGCTGGCCCCAGTAACATCATATTACAATAAAACCTTCCTTCTTGCTGCGAAGCCCAACTTCATCTCTTGGAATCTCCAAGGGTAAGATTCATCTGGGCCCACATAAAAAGGTTCAGCTGTGTCTCCACGTGACTTGTAGAGTTGTAGACTTACAAAGGTCTCTGGTTCTGGGATGCTCTTAACCTGTCAGTTCTATAAGAGAAATGTCCCTCTTTGTTTCAACTCTCCCCCACACAACATGGCCTCCAGTTCCTTCTTCACAGCCTGTTTTGATTTGTCCACAGTCTCCTGAAGGTTCTCTCCAGGAATGAGAATGCTGTTCAGCATACAGTCTGGCTTCTGCAGACACAGACCCTGGCACCAGCTCTGATCCACTAAGATCCTTTCTCAATGATGTAGCCTCATGCTGGCCTTTAGGATTCTCTCTATACTGCCCTGGTGCTTCCCAATAACGTGTTGTCTCCCCTGGGCTTCCTATACTTGGATTATACTTTTCTTTGAGACTGGGGCTTACTATGTAGCTAAGGTTGCCCTTGAACTCTCTGTGTAACCCAGGCTGGCATGGAACTCAACATCTTCTTGTCTCAGGATTCTGAGTGTTGGAATCACAGGTGTGTGCCACTAAGGCTGGCTATGGTTGGATGTTTCGGTCAAGTGTATCAAGGAGCTTTTACACTTGCTCTGTAACCTCTTTGTTGTTGTCAGCAGCCAGTTGCCTTATCTAGTTGAGGCGAGGCATCTGGTTTTCATCCCCTGGGTCAGATCTTCCTCATTTGTACACAAGCTGCAGTGAAAAAAGAGTCCTTGGGGCTCGTCTGTGGGAATGTGGACTTGAGCTTTCTGACAGTTACCGTCTCATGCATCTATAGCTACTTCAGTCTTGCTTCTGTCCCTTCGTCCCTGTCCTGCTGGACCTGCCACTCAGGAATCTTGTTCTTCTTTACAGTTCTCTCTTCATCACTTCTCTCTCCTTTTGTTATCTCCTCTTTTGGTGTATAATGCTCTGACCTTCTTTCCACCTTAGCTGAAACTCCCCCCACCTCAGGTCTTGATCCTGACATCTCATCTCACCCATTTACAGCCTACCCCCCTCAGAACCCATCGAGGTCTGACATCTGCCTCAAATGGGAGGCAGCTACTCTTCCATTTTAAGTAAAAGTCAACTTTATAGAGTTCAACAGGGAGACTCTTGTTTTGGGGCTAAGGATAGGAAGAGGCAGAACTGTTGAGTCTCGTCTAAAAGAAAGTGTCAAAAGCTTCCAGAGGATGTATAAACAGTTATGAGTAATATTTACTGAGAACTTCCCTTATTTATCTCTGACTTTCTTTCTCAGATGGCTGAGTCACCAGAAGAGAGGGCTCTGGATGGGGGACACGACTTCAGATAGGAAGGGGAGTGTCTCATCCTCATTCCCACTCTGTAGCCTGCACCAGGGGTATGAGAAGCAGTGCAGTGTGTAAGGGTAGATCCCAAGAGAGAGAAAAGCAGGTGTCATCTGGGGGGATGATAAAAGGAATGGAAAGGATGTGCTGGAGGCTCTGGCCTGAGAAGCTAAATATTCCAAATTCATGCCTCAGTCTCTGAACTGGCATCGATTCCATGGAAGATTAAGGCCTTAGAATGGACAAAGCACCTATATGTACATCCTAAGCTGAACCACTTGGTCCATCTTTTCCCCACAGTGGAAAAGAATGCAAGGCCTCTCCTGGGAGAACCACAGCTCTGTGTCAGAATTCATCCTTCTGGGCTTCTCCAGGGATTTCCAAGTTAATGTAATCCTCTTCAATGTCTTCCTCTTCCTCTACCTCTCTACACTTTCGGGCAATGGGCTCATCGTCACCTTGATCCACCTGGACTCCCGCCTCCACACACCCATGTATTTCTTCCTCAGTGTCCTTTCCATGCTGGATATGAGCTATGTCACCACCACAGTGCCCCAGATGTTGGTGCATCTTGTCTGCCAGAAGAAAACTATCTCCTATTCTGGGTGTGTGGCCCAGATGTGCATTTTTCTGGTGTTAGGCATCACTGAGGGCTGGCTGTTCTCTGTCATGGCCTATGATAGATATGTAGCCATTTGCCACCCACTTAGATACAAGGTTATCATGAGACCTTGGCTGTGCGGGGCGATGGTGGCCTTTTGTGGACTATGGGGCATCAGCTGCTCTCTAGTGTACACTGTCTTCACTATGAGGCTGCCCTACTGTGGCCCCAATGAGATCAATCACTTCTTCTGTGAAGTTCCTGCTGTTCTGAAGCTTGCCTGTGCAGACACATCTCTCAACGACCAAGTAGATTTTATCCTGGGATTTATCCTTCTCCTGGTACCTCTTTCCTTCATTCTGGCCTCTTATGTCTGCATCTTTGCCACCATTCTGAGAATCCGTTCAGCCCAAGGCCGACTGAAGGCCTTTTCCACCTGTGCCTCCCACATTACTGTGGTCACCATGTTCTGTGGACCTGCCATGTTTATGTACATGAACCCTGGGGCCAATGCCTCTCCAGAGAGGGACAAGAAACTAGCTCTGTTCTACAATGTCATCTCTGCCTTTCTCAACCCCATAATCTACAGCCTGAGAAACAAAGATGTGAAGAGGGCTTTCCTCAAAGTAACAGGCTGGGGAGGAGCCACTAAGTGAGGCCCCCAGAACACAGAAGGCCACAACTGGACCCCAAAGAACAGTCTTCAGCCCTTACACCCTATTGCTCCTCATCACACAGGAATGGGCAAGCATCTTCCACTGATGGTTAAGGGAGATGATGTGCAAAGGCGGATTCCTGTATGACCTGCTGATGCTCCAGAAGGTGGGCTATTCTCAAGCATCAAGGGATCCACCTGGAGAGAGAGCACCAAGTGTGTGTCCATTTCTGTTTCCAGGGCCAGCAGAGCCATTGACACAAGTGAAGAATCATTAGCATCTGCTGGTGAGTGACAGTGCCTGATAAGGGGGAGTATTAAATCAACTCAGATGCTAAGACAAGGTAATCCAGAGGACCCCGGATCCTAATTTATGTCATCTCAGTCAGGAGCAAGAACAGTCTTCAGAAGAAGGAAAAGTGACCTCATTTTTCCTTTCACAGTGCTAAAACACATCAACAGGAGTCGCTAAAGGAAGGAAAGGTTTGTATTGGTTAGCAGTTCTAGAATATAATCCATCATGGGGAAATGATGGTGGCAGGAGCCTGAGGCAGCTGCTCACATTGCAGGCACAGTCAGGAAGCAGAGGAAAATGAATGCTTCTTCTCAGCCTGGTGTCTTCTTTTTATTCAATGAAAGACCTTGGTCTACAGAATGGTGCTTCCTAAGGTTAAGGTAGGTCTTCCCGCCTCAGCTAATGAAATCCAGATAAGCCCTCACAGGCATGCCCAGAGGCTAATGTTATCTAGATAACGCCTCACAGGCATACTCAGAGGTAGTCTTGTAGGTGATTCTAGATTCACACCAAGTTGACAATATTAAACATCACACTAGGAATAGAATATAGGAACTGTTTTTCATCAATGTCTAGGACCTCAGGATATGTGATACACCAGCTCCCTCAGCAGCAACCTCTTAGTTCACCGTTGATGCATCATCTGAATTACTTCATCAAAATGGCAAGCTTGTACTTTGGAGGCCGACTGATGTCTTGCCTGTAAAACTGGGATAATGGTAATAATTCTAGCAAACAACCACCTTATGGAACTGTTGTAAGAGGTTAAAATAGGGAAAGGTCTCTGAATGATGTTTGGCATAGTGAATCTCTGTAAAAAGCATCACTGTTCTATTCTATTCCATATCTATTGCTAACATCCCAGTCACCAAACAACATCTGAGACTATCTCAACCCAGGGGAGCTCTTAAGAAAGTAGTAGCTGATGACAAGCTTAGCATTTGTTTGTGTTCTGATCTGCTGTGGATTTAGTTGGAAGCTCATCAGCTCAAGGCAATAAGACTCTGAAGAAAACATGACAGTCCCTCAAGATATTGCATGAAGACACCCCGAAGACAACCAGCTAGCACTGCTCAAAGATTTCATCATTAAATCTCACATGATAGAGATTTTAATAAACCTTTGCTCAAATCTGGACTGAGTAGCAGTGGTATTATTAACGCATTTGATTGTAGAAGATGCCAAGGCAATAGGAATGGTGGTGCATGCCTAGCACTGAGGAGGCTGGGGCTAGAAGATCGCTGGATATCTTTAAGCAGTACAAAAGCCCAGTTTATGGCCCCATAAAGTACCTGGTACCTTAAAGGAGGCAAGTTTGTTCAATAGAGTCTTGGGAAACTCTGATGACCTCCCAGAGTCTGTCACACAGGGAGACAGACTAGATCTTAAGAGGGTTTTCAGGAGACTTTGCCCATTTTTTTTTCTTGGTTTTTCGAGACAAGGTTTCTCTCTGTAGCCCTTGCTGTCCTGGAACTCACTTTGCAGACCAGGCCTTGAACTCACAGGTATCTACCTGTTTCTGCCTCTCAAGTGCTGACAATTAAAGGCATATGCTACCCGGGCCTGGCAAACTTTACCATATTTATAAGATCTACATTTTCCTCTTCAAGTCTTCCCTCCAGCAGGAGGCAAGAGGAAGGCGTTCCCAGCATTTGTTAATCCTTGGCATCCCATAGTCCATATAAGCACTCCAGACTTTTCCTGTCCCAAATTCAGCTGTGGCTTTAGAGATTCCAAAGTATCAAAGCACAGCAGGTTTTCCCAGAAAATGCCTCAGTGAGACACAATCAAATCAAAATTATCAAATTTCCATTATTCAATAGTATTCAGTAAAATAGTGAAGACTTCAGAAAAGGTAATATTGATTCTGTCCAAACTAAATGTCAGTAAGAGTTTGAATTCAGACAGGAAAGTGGCCGTGACAGGAGAGCATCTGCTGAGTGAGTTTTGGAAAGCAGTAAGGAAGTGGACTTGAGGCTACATGCTGGGGGCAATGGGAGAGGAAGTTGTCAGGGACCACATAGAAAGACTGGTTGAGAGAGCCCAGCACCAAATTGCAAGGACAGAGAAAAGTAGTAGAAAAATTAGAGGAGTGGATTGTGTTGCCCTGATAAGGGTGATGCACTGAGAGACATGGAGAGCAAAGGGTTTTAATTAGTCCAGGGGACAAAGATACTCAGAATAATGATGGGGCAGAACCAGGGGATGCTAGAAGAGAGTGGGAGCGAGGAAATTCAGATCTCAAAGAGGGAAATGCCTATTTACAAAAGTACCCACCTAAGGATGCTTTGGTAAAGAGATCAGGGGAGCATTTTTTTTTTTTACTGGACCCAAGTCAAGATGCTCACCCCTGTTTTATAAAAAAGCAAAGAAAAACACCAATGCCCAAGAGATGAGGACTAAGAATTTAAAAAAAATGACTTTTTAATTCCATAGCTAAAGGATGGAGAAGGAATCCTGAGATGTAGCTCAGTGGTAGAGCACTTGCCCAGCATGAATGAAGTCCTTGGTCTAGTCTACAGTAATAAAAAGAGACAGTTACTCACAAGAGAGGTGGGCAGTTACTCACAAGAGAGCTTATTCACTCTGAGTTACAGATACACAGAAATGTTGAGTACAGGCTGCAGGAATGGCTTTTGTGAGGGACTAGCCAGAGATCTTCCAGGAGCTTGACTTTCACCTTTTAAAACTCCTTTCCTGGATGAATAAAGGTTGGAGCGTGCGCCAAAAGATGAACTGTAATCCGGGATGGTAAAGTCTCTTTATTCAAGGAAACACCAGGGCAAAACGCAGGCCAGAGCGAGGTTACAGGAACCCAGCAAGCACGGCCAGAAAAAGGGGCTAGGGTCTTCACGTGCAGCCCTTAAGAAGCCCCCTTACGTCACCCCGGCTTTCCTTCACCACACCCTTATGGGCGAGTCCCGGGTCCACCTGGTACCTGTCCCAGGACTATTGGGCGGGGCTAGGGTGTCTCCCTACATTTCCTGGTCTGGGCTTTGAGTACCTGGCAGCTAGTAGTAAGATTTCTTAGCCTTTAAGTGGGGGTCATGGGATGGGGTGGTGGTGGGGGGACAAGATACATCTAGACAAAGGTGATCCTCTAGCTTGGTTCAGGACATAATAGTTCCCAAGTATTCAACATGTGCACACACAGACATGAGTAGGGTCTCATGAACATGATGTGAAGACACACATGCCCACCATTTTCATCTCATTGCAGCCACCCATTCCGCCTCACTGGGCCGATAACAGTAGCTTCCATGACCCTGAAAATTAGCTTAGGCTGCTGTTACCATAACCCACACAGTGGAGATGTCACCTATTGCAAAATTAGTGGGAGGCTAATAATGTAATGCCCAGTTGTGTGACCTCCAAAATTAGTGATTTTAATCAGCCTAGCTGGTGAGGTTAGAGTCTGTTTAGGTTTTTCCTTCAGCAAAGTGAAGTGAAGACATTTGGAAATGACCTTGATTTTAGGTAAAGGGATTTCAAATAGAAGCTTTGATAAGAAGAGTTTAGACCAAGACTGAGGTCAGCCTGAGAGTGAATGTGTGGGGTGGTGGATGTTTCCTACATCGTCTGCCTCTCTCACACCTTAGACATTGCTTAGCTTCTCATCATGGAGGGGGGACCATCACCTGCAGTGTGTTGCCAACACTGTAGCCACAGCAGGACTCAGGTAGGCCAGGAAGTTACAACCTCCTACCCCTTAGCCCTGGTAGGGTACTTACTGCATCTTTTGTTCATTGGCCTGTTACAATTTGAAGAATCCTAGAGGGGTCTGATGTCAATTTTCACAACAAACAAAAAGGAAAACCCTTTCTTATTCCCCCTGATAATTAAATCCCTATAGAATTAAGAAAGAATTAACCCTGAGAGAGTGTTGGCTTTATGGGTGATTTTCTAACATTTGCAGTAACTAAAAGAACTAGTATTATCGAGGAATTTCCAGCCATTGATTCCCTAAATTTAATCCAACATTACAACAGTTCATTGAAGGAAGTAATCTTACCTGTGTGTTACAGGCGAAAACCTAAGGCCTGGAATAGACGGTTTGTTCCAGATTACAGGGCCTTAGAGAAGTGGAAGTTTGTTTAGTCTTCAGAGCCTGGATCTCAGTCACCTTCCCTGCTTCTGTTACATAGGCTCTGAAATTGGGAGGTGACATACACAAGCAAACATTTCTCTGCTAACTGTTTATGTTTGAGTCCCACACAGCCAATGAAGACCTGCCTGACAGCAATCCTTGGACACCCTGGAAAGAAAACGGGCCACACCTCCTCGACTGCACTGGATCCAACTTGCTCCATTTCAACTGACACTCTGGCCAAACCTTCGGATACTGACTTCAATCAAGTTGAGGATTTCAAGAGAGATCGAATCCCATCTAACATGGATTGGATACAATTCATTCAAGACTTTCACTATATATATTAACATTTTCTTCCTATAGGACCCCACATGACTATCATCATCCCATTTCAGCAGGAAGTAACTTGGAGAATGCTACGCCCCCTTTCCCCATTGTTGTCACTTAGGATAGTGTATATACCTAGTTAGGAATAGCTTCCTATTGTTTATGGTTCGGATTGGAAGGAGGTGTTCAGGCTTGGACACCTCTTTCAGATGACTTTAGGGTTTAGTTAAAATAGATAGTTAGGATGTCACATAAACAGATTGTTATATCTTCTTATATTTTACCTTTATGATTGTTAATTTTGGATACTTTATACTGTTAAGTTTTAATCCTCTTTTAGACTAAAAGGGGAATTGTAGGGGAAGCTGTAGCCATGCCTTCTTTGTGGCTGGCTACAGGTGTGCCTGACCACGCTTGTGAGGGCGTGGTCAGAGTGACGTAGTGTGACTGTGTTTGCGCTTTTGGTTTCTCTTTGCTTCTTGCTGTACAGGCTGCTGCCACCGGCTGGCTAGGTCGCTCTGTAAGTAAGGCTTTTCCCTATTAAATACCCTTATATTTCTACCTGACTCCGTATTGGTAATTTACCACTATAGAAGAAGGCAAAGTCTTCACATTGTCCATGTAGTTGACCTTATGGAGACTCAGCACATCCAGAGCCCTCCTAGGACAGAGCTGGATGGCTAGACACAGACCAGCCCTCCTCATGAGATTTCCCTCCTGTCTGAATGAGGGAGACCCTGGGATATATTCAAAGAAGAAGGATCCAAGGAACAAATATTTGAGGTGTGATTTCTATGACATGGGACACCATTTAGTCATTCACTGCCTGTTATAGTTTCCCTGTCTAGTGGCCTCTGACTTCCCTTATAGTGATCCAGCAGGCCAGCTGCTCCAAGTCTGTGACCCCCAAATCACAAAGACATCACGGTTGAGTTCCAAGCCAGAAAAGGACACACATGGTAGTCCCAACCTAGGAAATACTCAACTATATAGTGGGGACTCAACACCCTCAAAAGAAAATAAAAACCCAAAATAAAATGATGATTGCTCTGCCCACAAAGTGCATCAGGCTGTGTCTCCATGGTGTGGGAAGGTTCCTGCAAAGACATTGATCACAGTGCTCTTTCAGGCACATGGCTTTCTGATTCACTTAAGACTCTTGAGCTTGTTAGACCCCCGGAAAACTCAGGTAACCGGGGTCCCAGGCCACGACCTCGGTCACCCCAATCACCAGGCAGATTCCAGAGCTTGCTGCAAACTGCATGAGGCTTTATTGTTTTTTAACGAGCTAACTCCATGTTAGTTCGGGTCTTTCACCCACCCGCCATGGCAGATGGCTCACAAAAGACAGCTCGAACTGGCTGCAGAGAGAGATCTTGTAGGGCAGCGTAAGGGGAGTGTCTAGGGGTACACAGAGGCTCACAATTGGTGTGCCTCCAGGCTTGGAGGGCTTGCCCTGTGTTGATTGGCCAACTGGTTGTTATGGCCCATAGGCCCTCCCAGGGTAGTTGCTATGGTCTGCGCGTCATTGCTGTGCACTTGTCCGTAAAGCACACCCAGGGTTGTAAAGCATAGCGCCACTAGCTAACTTCTGATTGGTTCCTTGTCACAAGACAGGCGTCTGACCTATAAGTGACCAAGGCAAGGCTATGGCAAGCACGTGTTACTGTCATGGCTGCCGAAATGGGGAACTGGTCCCTTCAAGCTCAGGACTCAATATTCTTTATTTTATACATGATTTGAAACAGACAAACTCTCTGTAAATATTTGGTTAATAAATTGAGGAAGGAAAAAGTAAGTAAAGACACAAGGTTGGGAAGAGAAGAAAGAAGAGCAGACAATAAGGAAAGAGGTCTGGGAAGTTTGAGATGTTTGCACAGAGGACCTGGAGTTGGATGACTTGATTAATTATTATCTCTAAACCCACAGATCCTTGAACCACACCTATGAGCCAAACAGCAGTGACTATCTTACCATTGGTAAATCCAGGGATTGTGTCAAGGAGTGGCAGTTTCTTGCTCTTATGAAGAAGCCCCATAAAGGAACTGAGTTCATAGAGAAGGGATTCTAGGCAGCTCAATATACAGAAAAATTCCAAGGTGCTGTAGAGTTGGAGGGTTGAGTCTCTCACTTCCTCTGCAAGTGGACCAGCCTCAGCTCCTTAATGGCTCCTATAAAACCCTGCTTAACAAATGCAAGGTCACACATCTTCATGTCTTCTCAATGGGTCCAAATGCTGAGGTTTTATGACCCTGCCTCCTCTCTGAGCCTCCCCAGGAGTGCTTGGTAAGGGCCATTTCCATTCCCAGTAGAGTGCAGGGTTGATACCTGGATTCTGGCAACAAGAGCACTGAGGTGAGACAGTGAGACCCTTGGGGGCAGAGCAGGAAGAAACAACCCCCAGGAGGAAGAGTGGTGACCCGTTTCCTTTTCTGGATAACATGGGGAGTAAGTGCAGCTTAGAGAAGAGGAGGTGCTCCTGATGCTCAGAGCTGGGCCTACTCCACAGTGGTCATGTGACCACCCCAGAGGTCAGCATATAAGAAAGTCAAACTCTAATGGTTTCATTTTGACTCAGGTGTACCCATAAGTCAAAGGAGAAGATGGTGAGATTGCAGAAAACAGAAGGCAGCATCCACAGCTCTCAAAACCAGGGACTCCTTAATTGGCCCCCAGTTGACAGTGCATCATTTATGGACCATGTGAGAATGGGCTCATTTGGTAAGATGAGTACTTCAAAAAGTTTTCTTCTTTTGTTCCTGAAGAAGGATGTGAAGGTGATCATGGCAATCAGTGAGAGGATGGCCAGGGACAGGGACAGACAGGTGTCTGCAGAGAATGTCATCCTATCTACTTAATTTTTCATATCCAGTCCTCTTGAAGACATTTTTCATAAGAATTAACATGAAACAGAAACATCTTAACATTCTTTTCCGTTTCTCAGATGGCTAACCACAACCATTCTATTCAGCTTTACAATTATACTCCATGGATTTTTATGACCATGTAACCAACCCATGGACCACAATGCACTCATTAATATAGATATTTCTTCTTCCAAACCAAAGAAACAACAAATGTCATGGACAGTGTTCTATACCTTGGAGGGGTTTCTCTTGACTACTGTCTTCAGACACATCCTGAAACAGGACGCTGTGCTTTGCCATCCACTATCAGGTGGGGCACACATATCACACAGAACCATGTGTAATCAGCATGATTTTGCTCTTCCTCCTCAATCCACCCTAGAGAACTGTCTATGGGGACCACAGGCTCACTGTTGAAGGGATGTATCTGGAGTAGACTGCTTGGACCACTTCCTCATGTAACCTACTTGTTCCTTCATGAACTGCTGGACATATCTGTGTGTGCACTTTGACATTTGCTAATGACAGCTTTGTGACCCAGTACATGGATGAACAGTTAATTATGGGCATTGATGAAAAAAAAAGAACAATAAGAGGATACAAAACCATTTTTATACACACACACATACACACACACATACACACACACACACACACACACACACACACACACACACACACACGGCAGCACAAAGTTCACATGGCCATTTGAAGTCATGTGGTTCATGTATCAGAAGAATATATTGATTAGATGTCAGTACATCTTAAACAGATACAGATTCAATGTGCCTCCATCCTATTCCTAGCAGTCACTCTTGAAATTGTCAAATGGATCCTAAAGTTAAATGGAAAGTGCAAGGGACTCAGAAGAGGCCTGTGGTGGTTTAATAAGAATGGCCAAAAAAGCTCATATATTTGAATGCTTAGTCAACAGGGAGTAGAACTCCTTGGAAGAATTAGGATAGAAGGTATGGTGGTGTTAGAGGAAGTGTATCACAGTCAGTGGAATTTGATATTTTTTTGATTTTTTTATTAGTTCAAATTAGGAACAAGCTTGTTTCACATATCAATCCCTTCTCCCTCTCCCTCCCCTCACCCCCACTCCTCCTCCCCTACCCCTGACCTACCCCCAACCCCATCCACCCTCCATTCCCCAGGCAGGGTAGGGGCATCAATGGGGGCTCCGCAAAATCCACCAAATCATCCTGGGCAGAGCCTAGGCCCTCCCCCATGTGTCCAGGCCGAGAGTGCATGCCTTCATGTGGGATGGGCTCTCAAAGTCTCTTCTTTGGGAAAAATACTAATCCACTACCAGGGGCCCCCTAGAATGCAGAGGCCTCATCATTGACATCCATGTTCAGGGCTCTGGATCAGTCCTGTACTAGCCTCTCAGACAACAGTCTGGGGTCGACATGCTCCCCCTTATGCAGGCCAGCTGTTTTTGTGGTTTTCACCAGCCTGATACCGACTCTTTCAATCTTCATTCCTCCCTCTCTGCAACTAAGGTCCAGAGTTCAGATCCATGTATATCTGTGAATCACTGCCTCTGCTTCCATCAGTCACTGGATGAGGGCTCTAGGATGGCATAAAAGGTAGTCATCAATCTCATTTTAGGGGAAGGGTGTTTAGTTTATCCTCTCCACCATTGCCTGGATTGTCAATTCATGTCATCCTTGTAGGTCTCTGGAAATCTCCCTAGTGCCAGATCTCTCCTCAGACCTATAATGGCTCCCTCTGATATGGTATCTCTCATCCTGCTCTCATCTACTCTTCCCCCAACTCTAATTTCTACTCCTCTATTTCCTCCTCTCCTCTCCTCTTCTCCTCCTCTCATTCTGGCAGCTCCCTCTCCCCTACCCTCATGCTCCCAATTATCTCAGGATTTCCTGCCCCTTCCCATTCCTGGGGTCCATGCATTTTCCCCTTAGAGTCCTTCATGTTTCCTAGTTTCTTTGGTGAAGAGGATTGTAGGCTGGTAATCCTTTGCTCTATGTATAATATTCATATATGAGTGAGTACATACCATTTTTCTCTCTCTTTTTTTTTTGGTTTTTCGAGACAGGGTTTCTCTGTTTAGCTTTGGAGCCTATCCTGGCACTCGCTCTGGAGAACAGGCTGGCCTCAAACTCACAGAGATCCGCCTGCCTCTGCTTCCCAAGTGCTGGGATTAAAGGCATGTGCCACTAATATCCAGCCTTGTGTTTGTCTTTTTGTGACTGGGTTACCTCACTCAGGATGGTTTCTTCTAGTTACTCCATTTGCCTGAGAATTTCAAGATTCCATTGCCCTTTTCTGCTGAGTAGTACTCCATTGTATAAATGTACCACATTTTCTCAATCCATTCTTCAGTTGAGGGGCATCTAGGTTGCTTCCAGGTTCTGGCTATTACAAACAATGCTGCTATGAACATGATTGAACATATGTCCTTGTTGTATGAACATGCATTATTTGGGTATATGCCCAAGAGAGGAATTGCTGGATCTTGAGGTAGACTGATTCCCATTTTTCTGAGCAACCGCCATACTGATTTCCATAGTGGTCTTACAATTTCACACTCCCACCAGCAATGGAAGAGTGTTCCTTTTTCTCCACATCCTCTCAAGCATAGATTGTCATTAGCATTTTTGATTTTAGCCATTCTGACAGGTTTGAGGTGGTATCTCAGAGTTGTTTTGATTTGCATTTCCCTGATGGCCAAGGATTTTGAGCACTTTCTTAAGTGTCTTTCAGCCATTTCAGATTCCTCTGTTGAGAATTCCCTATTTAGTTCTGCACCCCACTTTTTAATTTCATTGTTTGGTGTTTTGGTGGCTAGCTTCTTGAGCTCCTTGTATATTTTGGAGATCAGTCCTCTGTCAGATGTGGGATTGGTGAAGATCTTGTCCCATTCTGTGGGCTGTCATTTTGTCTTACTGACTGTGTCCTTTCCCTTGCAAAAGCTTCTCAGTTTCAGGAGGTCCCATTTATTAATTGCAGATCTCAATGTCTGGGCTACTGGTGTAACGTTCAGGAAGTGGTCCCCTGTGCCAATTCCTTCAAGGGTATCTCCAACTTTCTCTTCTAGAAGATTCAGAGTGGTTGGATTTATGTTGAGATCTTTGATCTATTTGCACTTAACTTTTGTGCATGGTGACAGATATGGATCTATCTAAAATCTTCTGCAGTGAATCCAATTGTGCCAGCGCCATTTGTTGAAGATGCTATCTTTCTTCCATTGTATATATTTAGCATCTTTGTCAAAGATAAGGTGTTCATAGGTGTGTGGGTTAATATCAGGGTTTTCAATTCGATTCTATTGGTCTATCTGTCTATTTTTGTGCCAATACCAAGCTGTTTTCAGGACTATGACTCTATAATAGAGCTTGAAGTCAGGGAGCGTGATGCCTCCAGAAGATCTTTTATTGTACAGCCTTGTTTTGGCTATCCTGGGCTTTTTGTTTTTCCATATAAAGTTGAGTATTGTTCTTTCAAGGTCTGAGAAGAACTGTGTTGGTATTTTGATGGGGATTGCATTGACTCTGTAGATTACTTTTGGCAAGATTGACATCTTTACTATGTTGATTTTACCTATCCAAGAGCATGGGAGAACTTTCCATTTTCTGGTATCTTCTTTAATTTCTTTCTTTAAAGACTCAAAGTTCTTACTGTACAGGTCTTTTGCTTTTTTGGTTAGCTTTACCCCAATATTTTATGTTGTTTGGGGATATTGTGAAGGGCGATGTTTCTCTGATTTCTTTCTCATTGCATCTATCATCTGTATATAGTAGAGCTACTGATTTTTTTTGAGTTAATTTTGTTTCCTGCTACTTTGCAGAAAGTGTTTATCAGCTGTAGGAGCTCCCTGGTAGAGTTTTTCGGGTCACTTATGTAGACTATCATATCATCTGCAAATAGTGAGAGTTTGACTTCTTCCTTTCCAACTTATATCCCTTTGATCTCCCTTTCTTGTCATATTGCTCTAGCTGGAACTTCAAGGACAATATTGAAGAGATATGGAGAGAGTGGATTGTCTTGTTCTTGATTTTAAGGAATCGATTTGAGTTTCTCTCCATTTAGTTTGATGTTGGCTGTTGGTTTGGTGTATATTGCATTTATCATGTTTAGATATGTTACTGTTATTCCTGTTCTCTCCAAGATCTTTTTTTCTCTTATTATTATTATTATTATTATTATTATTATTATTATTATTAATTCAAGTTAGGGAACAGGCTTGTTTCACATGTAATTCCCCTCTCCCTCTCCCTCCCCTCACCCCCATTCCTTCTCCCCCACCTCCAACCTACCCCCCACCCCATCCACCACCACTCCCCAGGATGTCATCAAAGAAACAAAATCAAATCAAAGAAGCAAAATCTCTCTGAGGTCTGGTGCCCATCGTATAATCACAACACTGTGGAGGAGGCAGGAAGATAAAGAATTCAAGCTTCTATTCAGGAATGTGGAAAGTTCCAGAATAGCACAGAATATGTGAGAATTCATATATATATATATATATATATATATATATATATATATATATATATATATATGAATTACATATATATTATGTAAGAATGATAATGAGCATTAATTATAAATGAAACGTACCCATTATTCATAAATATGTGGCCACAAAGTAAAACTTGAGGGCCTGCAGCCTCCTTAGGAAAGAATAGTTTAGGCACTGAAACAGAGAGCAATTTGCTAATTAGTCAGGTAAGAGCTACTCTGAAGATGAAAGACCATCCATACCCACCACCCTCAAAGTGTAGCAAGGGAGACAGTAGTTCACAGTCAACAGTAGAACTTGCACTTAGGAGATACCTGAAAATTGGAATAGATGTTGGAAGGTACTTAAGGACCCGGATCCCTTCACTTCCAACAATGCATCATTTGACAGAAGGGGTCATGGTGTTTCCCCAAAGACCACACTGAATTTTTGTGTGAAGTTTGTCATCTGAGCTGTATTGGTTCTGTTCCACAATCTATCAGCTTACTTCTGTGTGACAACACATGCTGTGCTACTTAGCATATAGTGTCGTAGCCTTCTGCTGTCTCCCTATCATGCTATCCAGTTCACATGTTTTATGTTGCTTTAACATATGCTGTTGTTTTCTGGGACCTGAACCAGATTACATAATTCACATTGCTTCCTGCCTTCTAGGTAGAGGAAAGAACATAGCAGACCATGGCCAACAGAACTAGTATGGCTTCTCTCTACACAAAAAACTTCCCACCTCCTGTTCTCAGGTTGGCCCATACTACTTGATTTGGCCAGAAGACTGTGTTGAAAGAGAAGCAGTGCATTCTTGAGAAGCTGAGTCATTGTGAGTTTGTCCAGGGTCCCTTCCCTTCTGCTACAGGATGACACATTGGACATAAGGTTCCTCCTTCAGGATGGATGTGAGAGGACAGAAGGTCACTCCCAACCTACAGCTACAAACATGAGCAACAGATGAATCCTGGCCGCTATAATTCAATAAGATTACTGAGGTGTTTCAAATTGTATCTTAATGCAGCCTGTCAATCACAGTGGTTTGTTTTAATTACCAAGTACTATGTTGGCTCAAAGACACAGGCCAGTCACATAAATAAATATGGTGTCCCTATGTCAAAAAGTAAAGAGTCCAATGTAGTCTCTCCTGAATCCTGGTTCACTAGTCTACCCTACCATGCCCCATCACCTTGAGGAATGCTCTCTTGATATCTTTGTTCCTCAGACTGTAGACCACTGGGTTGAATAAGGCTGTAAAGACATTGTAAAAGAGTGTGATCTGCTTGTCTGTCTCAGGAGAGTAGCTGGAATTGGGTTTCATGTACATGTAAGAGGCTGGAACATAGAAGAATGTCACCACAGTCAGGTGAGAGGCACAGGTAGAGAAAGCCTTGCAGCGACCCTGTTTGGACTTGATCTTGAGAATTGCCATGGCAATACAAACGTAGGAGGCCATAATCAGACAAATGGGAAAAACAATCAAAAAAACACTCAAGACCAGGTCTACCATCTCAATGAAGTGAGTATCCATGCAAGCCAGGCTACGCACTGAAGGGCTGTCACAGAAGTAGTGGTTGACCTTGTTGGGCCCACAATATGGCAGACTCATGGTGAAGAAAGTATGTAACAAAGCAGAGAGGAAACCACAAACACAAGACCCAGATGCCAACCTCCTACACAGTCCCCAGTTGAGGATGACAGTATAACGAAGTGGATAGCAAATGGCCACATATCTGTCATAAGCCATGACAACAAAGAAAGTGCACTCACTTATACCTAGGGCACTAAACACATACATCTGCAGCCAGCAGCCAGCAAAGGAGATGGTCTGAGAGTGAGACAGAAGATGCACCAACATCTGGGGCATGGTGGTGGTGACATAGCACACATCCAACATGGCGAGAATACAGAGGAAGAAGTACATGGGCGTGTGCAGCTGTGTGTCCATGCAGACCAGCATGATGATGAGACCATTGCCCATGACTGAGCTCAGGTAGATGAGAAGGAACACAGTGAAGAGGATGCTGTTGGTTGTGGGGTCACTGGAGAGGCCAAGCAGGATAAACTCAGAAACCCAGCTTTGGTTCTGTCCTGGAATCATCCACATTGTGTAGGCTGTAAGACAATCACATTCATCTATGTGTCACATGTCACATGTCAGCTGTAGAGGTAAAAGGGGATGTACAGGCTGGTGAGATGGCTCAAAGATTAACAGTCCTGAGTGCTGTTCCAGGGAACCAGGCATGTCATAGCTTTCAGTGACTCCAGTTCCAGGGGACCTGACTCCCTCTTCTCACCTCCACAGGCAAGACAGACACATAGCACACAATCATATATGTTGACAAAAAATCATAGAGATAAAATAAATAAAAATAACACTATAATTAAAAAAGAAAGGTTGGGCGTTGTTCTGAGTACACTGTTTAGTTTCTGTGCACTCTTCTCAAGTTACTGAACCTCCCAATGCCTCAGTTTCTTCATCCATCAAAGGAGGCTGATGACACTCATGTCTCAGGATTCTGATGAATATCCAAAGTATCTTATACACCTCCTGGAAACATCACAGAGCACATCACCTGCATATGCTTTTTTACACTCTCCTTTCAGTTCTGGGAAGGTAGTGATAGGATGACCTAAACACATTGGCTAGCTATACTAGCTGAAATAAAAAGCACTGGGTTCAACTGAGAAACAATGCCTCAGTGAAGAAGGTGAGAGCAATTGAGAAAGGATCTCATGACACACACACACACACACACACACACACACACACACACACACACACACACACACACTCACACAGACACAGAATGAGAGAGAGAGAGAGAAAGAGAGAGAGACAGAGAGAGCAAGAGAGAGGAAGACATGCACACATACTCCACAGATAAATGCATAAAAGAGAGTAAACAAGTAAATGAAGACTGAACAAACGTCATTCATACACAGCACCTCTCACAGTTATATGAATAATAACAGAAGGTCATATGTGCTGGAGACACTGTAGTCTTCCCAGTGAATGCTGATGGATCCCGTGGATAGACAAACAGGAAAGTTTCTTCCTCTTTTACATTTACCTCCCATTGAATGCCAACAATCAATTCCAGATGTATTGCAGATTTATTTGAGTGGCAAATACAAAGCAATCCAATTTTTTATTTTTCTTGAGACAGGATTTCTCTGTGTATTTCTGGCTGTCCTGGAACTCATTTTCTAGACCAGTCTGGCCTCAAAGTCACAGATATACACCTGTGTCTGCTTCCTGAGAGCTGGGATTACAAGCATGCAATTTAATTTTTATCGCCAAGCCTGATAAATATATTTATCATCTCAGGATAAGCAAAGGTAAGAGTTCTTTAAAGGAACACTTCCCATGGAAGAGAAAGTTAATGGTAGCTAACATAAGGGAAAAATTAACCACTCACTTTACTTGTCTGCTGACCCATCTATTGCTCATAACCTACACAGCTCTCCTTCCTTTCTTTCTTTTATTTTTTAAATTTAAATTCTTTAATTAATACTCATATTTACATATCCATCCCCCCATTCCCTCACCCTCCAATCCTCCCATGTTCCCCATCAACCCCCCAACCCATCCCCCAACTCCTCCCCAGGGATAGTGAGGCCCTCCACCAGGGACCTTCAAAGTCTGTTCTATAATTTGGAGGAGGGCCTAGGCCCTCCCGGCTGTATCTGGGCTGCAATAGTACCCCACCATAGGGAATGGGCTCCCAAAGTCCATTTGTGCTCTAGCGTTAAAGACTGGCTCCACTGTTAGAGGTCCCATAGACTGTCTTGGCCTCCTAGCTGGCACCCACATTCAGAGGGCTTGGTTCGGTCCATTGTTGGTTCCCCAGCTTTATGACCAGGGTCTCCATGCTCTCACTAGGTCAGGTCAACTGTTTCTCAGAGTTTCTGAAGCCCAATCTTGGCTCCTTTGCTCATCCCTAGTCCCTCTCTACATTGGATTCCAGGAGTATGGCTCAGTGCTCAGCTGTGGGTGCCTGTTTCTGCTTTGAAACGCTGCTGGATGAAGGCTCTAGGAATCATAACCAAGGTAGACACCAATCTTGTTATAGGGGAAGGGGCATCAACAGCATCTTCTCCACCACTGCTTGGATTCTTAGTTGGGGTCATCCCTGTGGATCTTCAATGCAGGTCAGGAGCCCATCATCTCTCCCGGCATTTTTGTATCAGCCACTCCATAGGCCTATGCCATTAAAATGTCCCCCTTCAGTAAGACTTATTTTGATTTTAGAATTGTTTTCATACATTATACTTGGATCAAATTCGTCCCTTCCTCTGACTTCTCCTGGATCCTCCCCACTCAATTCATCCTCTTTCTCCTTCCACTCTGTCTTTCAAGACAAAACAAACAACAACATTTTAAAAAACTAATTAAAAAAGAGAAAGTAAAAATAAAAACGACCAAAACAAAACACAATGAAAACATGGAGACAGTTTCCTGTTGGCTAATTACTCTTGGCATGTGGCTTGCCATATATATATATATATATATATATATATATATATATATATATATGGAGAGAGAGAGAGAGAGAGAGAGAGAGAGAGAGAGAGAGAGAGAGAGAGAGAGAGAGATACCAGTTGCAAACTGCTTCTTTTGGGGGCAGCAGGAGTTTTGTTCACTTCCATTTTGAAGTGCTGGGGATTTGTTTGCATTAACACATTCTCCATGTGTCTTTTGCAGCAATTTTTCAAGTTTTCACATTGGTCCTATCAGCCCCTGCTGAAAGCCTTTATGAGCTCCCATTCCCTGTTATTTGAAGCAGGTGCACAGTCATTCCTAACCTGCTTGCACTATGAGGGCTAAGTCTCAGCACTCAACTGCCTCCTCTCCCTCCATTCACAATGCTCCAGGAAATCAATCCTGGTATTCTGCATCCTCTGCCTCTCCCACACCTTAGAAATTGCTTAGCTTCTCATCATGGAGGGGGGACCACCACCTGCAGTGTGTTGCCAACACTGTAGTCACAGCAGGACTCAGCTAGGCCAGGAAGTTACAACCTCCTACTCCTTAGCCCTGGTAGGGTACTTTTGCATTTCTTGTTTATTGGCCAGTTACAATCTGAGTAATCCTAGAGAGGTCTGATGTCAATTTTCACAACCAACAACAAGGAAAAACTTTTCTTATTCTCCTGTTAACTGAATCCACAGAATTAAGAATTATCTCTGAGAGAGTGTTGGCTCTATGGGTGATTTCCTAACATTTGCAGTAGCAAAAAGAACTAGTATTTGTTGAGTAATTTGTATATTCCAGCTATTGTTCCCCTAAATTATGTCAACATCACAACAGTTCACTGAAGGAAGTAATCTTACCCATGTGTTATATGTGAAAACCTAAGTCCTGGAGATGACAACACTTTGTTAAGGATTGCAAGCTCAGCATGGGAGAAGAGGCAGTTTAGGTTGTATCTCATCGGAGCCTGGCTCTCAGTCACCTCTCTGCTTCTGGCACACAGGCTCTGAAGTGGGGAGGTGAGGAAGGCAGAGTCTTCACATTGTCCATGTAGTTGAGTTTATGGAGACTCAGCACATCCAGAGCCCTCGTAGGACAGAGCTGGATGGCTAGACACAGACCAGCTCTCCTGATGAGATGTATTCAAAGTAGAAAAAATATTTGATGTGTGATTTCTATGACATGGGACACTATTTAGTCACCCACAACCTGTTATGGTTTCCCTGAGTAATGGCCTCTGATTTCCCTTACAGTGATCCAGCAGGCCAGCTGCCCCAAGTCTGTGACCGCAAATCACAAAGACATCAGGGTTGAGTTCCAAGCCAGAAAAGGATACATATGGTAGTCCCAACCTAGGATACACTCAACTATATAGAGAGTTTGAGGCCAAATTAGACTATAGCAGACTCACTCTCCCAAAAGAAAATCATGTGTGCTCTGACCACAAAGTGCATAAGGCTGTGTGTCCATGGTGTGGGAAGACTCCTTCAAAGGTATTGATCACAATGCTCTCGCAGGCATATGGCTTTTTACCTCACTTGAAATTCTTGAGCTCAGACTCAATATTCTTTATTTTTAAACGATTTGAAACAGACAAACTCTCTGTAAATATTTATTAAATTAATAAATTGAGGAAGGAAGAAGGAAGTGGGGACACAAGGTTGGGAAGAGAGGAGAGAAGAGCAGACAATGAGGGAAAAAATCTGGGGAGTTTGAGGTGTTTGCACAGAGGACCTGGAGATGGATGACTTGATTAATTATTATCTCTAGACCCACAGATGCCTGAACCACACCCATAGGCCAAACACCATTGACATGCCCTTCTCACCAGTTGTAAATCCAGGGATTGTGTCACGGAGTGGCAGTTTCTTGCTCTTGTGAAGAAGCCCCATAAAGCAACTGAGTACAGAGAGAAGGGATTCTAGGCAGCCCAATCTCCAGAAAAATTCCAATGTGCTGTAGAGTTGGAGGGTTTAGTCTCTCACTTCCTCTGCAAGTGGACCAGCCCCAGATCCTGAAGATGGCCCCTATACAATCATGCTTAACAAATGCAAGCTCACACATCTTCATCTCTTCCCTGTGGGACCAGATGCTGAGGTTTTATGACCCTGCCTCCTCTCTGAGCGTCCCAGGAGAGCTGGGAAAGGGCCATTTCTGTTCCCAGTAGGGTGCAGGGTTGATATCTGGATGTTGGCAACTAGACTACTACAAGTGAGACTCTTGGGAGCAGACCAGGAGGAAAAACCCACAGGAGGACCAGTGGTGACCTGTTCTCTCTTCTAGACTAATTGGGGAATAAGAGTATCTCAGAGAAGAGGAGATGGGACCTGGTCACCTGATAGACAGATCAAGGCCTTTTGTTTTGTTTTGTTTTTCAAGACAGGGTTTCTCTGTGTAGCTTTGGAGCCTATCCTGGAAACCAGGAAACCTGGAAACTTGCTCTGGAAACCAGGCTGGCCTCGAACTCACAAAGATCCGCCTACCTCTGCCAAGTGCTTGGATTAAAGATGTGCACCACCAACGGCTGGCCAGATCAAGGACTTAAGTTCATTCTGATTCCTCTTTTACTGCCCAAACCCATAGCCCTGACTCTCAATGAGAGCATGTGTGAGTCACACTCGTTTCCTTAACTAACTTGGGGGAAACAAATTCCTCTTTCTCTGTTGTGTAATATCTGAGCGGGTTACTTGTTGTGGAACACTCCATTTGTACAGTGTGAAAATGTGTCACTTGGATTGATTTAACAAAAGCTGAATAGCCAATAGCCAGGCAGAATTTTCAGTGCAGAGAGGATGCTGAAAAGAAGTCAGACAGAGATGCCAAGAGATGGAGAAGAAGCAAGACATACAAGAGGAGAGGAGATACTCATGAGTCATGTGGCAGCACATGGATTAAATAATACAGACTAATTTGCATTATAAGAGCTAGGTAGAAACAAGCCCATTCTATTGTCCATGCCTTCATAATTAATAAAGTCTCCAAGTCAGGATTTGGGAGCTGGTGGGCAGGACAGAGAAAGTCTTGAAACAGTTACCCAGTCACTCTGGTACTAAAGAAGAATCAATAGCAATGCTGGCTGGGGGGTGGCTATGAGCAAAAGTGGATTTGCTGCTCTTTCACAACCCTCAGTTTGGTTCCCAGCACCTAACGTGGCAGCTCACAAACCCTCTGTATCTTTTGTTCTAGAGGATCTGGTGCCCTTTTTGACCTCCCCATGGACCAGGTATGCATGAGCCCTGCATGCACACAAGCAGCCAAAATCCTCACATGAAAAACAAACTAAAAGTGTCAAGTATGACATAGAAACATGTCAGCAGCAACATCCCCCATGACAGTGGAGGGAGAAAACTCTATGAGGGTCTCCTGTCTCTTGGATGCAAATAAAAATTTGGCTCCAAATATATCAAGCTCTGGAGCGTGTTCTCTTGAACTTGCTGTTATTCTGCCTTGGTTGCCTCTTCTGTAGAATTCCAACAGTAACCTCTTCCCTTCTAGGCTGGCTAGACTCTAAATGTGATGATGTCAGTACCCTGCCTCAGGTTCTGGCCAGTTTTCATGACTCAGTTCTCCATCTCCACCTCTTTCTGTGTTTTGGTTTTCTATGGATTCAGAAGGAGAAGATTGGAGTATAAAGTCTTCCTGGTTAGGCTGATTGATAGAAAAGGGATTAGAATTCCTGTGAGCTGATCCTTAAACACAGCCAATAGTAAAGGTTAATTATAAAATGACAAATAAATTGTATTAGAATCAAAGACAGAGTGTGCCTAGGAATGAAGCTCAGTGTCTAGTGTCTAAGTAGAGAGAATGTTTGAGGCGAGAGTCTAAATCATAGCATTAAAAAGGTGAAGGCAACACAAGCTCTGAACTCTGAACATCCTGATGAGCAACTCCATCTTCCTGTGTCCTGTGTCCTAGCAGTTATTTAGTGTGGTTTGTTTTCTGGTTGACACACTGTACAATGCCACGTAATCTCAACTGCTGTTCATTGGCCATGATGCCTGTATTTACATGTTAGTAATTGGCAATGAGCACTAATAAAAAGCACCTGGGTTTAGCCCTGTCCCCTGCAATGCTGTTGCTGGCCATTGTTCCACAGCTCTGACCCCAACTCTTCTCACTCCTGTTGTTGATCTCCATCAGCTCTTGAGATGCAGTAAAGTCCAGGCAGAGATTCTTCTCCACCAGGATAGATTAGGAAACAGAGTATCAGGAAGAAGCAGACAGAACCCACTGAGTGTCATGTAGAAACAACCACCTAAGCTCTGGTGGGTTTAGCATTGGATATTTTATTATAAATTTTTTGGCTGGACCTCCAGAGAGACACATACACATACACATACACATACACATACACATACACATACACATACACATACACATACACATACACACACATACACATACATACACCATTTGAGTTGGACATAGATGTCAGCAACATGGCAGAAAAGCAATCACACAATGGGGACAGATCTTGGAAAAAGTGAAAAAGCACACAGATCAACAGAAGGCATACACTGGATCTGTCAAAAGAAAAGACAGAGGAGATTAACAATACATGAGAGTTGGGGGAGCAGTATACCTTTCTGAGTGAGGACATAAAAAGGTAGGTAGATATATACAAGCTTCATGACTGCCACAGGTCATTGCACACCCTGGTATTTTTTAAATGACTGCAGACCCAAGAGATTTCCAAGCATGGTCATAACTGCTCACTGCAGAGATAAATGAACAGTGACACAGAGGACGTGAGAAATTTGGTAAGGGTTACCCATATAGTGAATGGTTGAACCAAGTCCAGGATCTAGCCACTCGCCTCTTGGGTGAGACTGAATCTGCCATGTCTATCACATACTTAATGTATGAGTTTAAGCTAGTGGCTACACTTCTGCTCTAACCAAAATTGCTCCTGCTGCTCAGCGCTGAGCCTACTCCACAGTGGTCATGTGACAATTCCAGAGGTCAGCATAAAGGAAAGTCAAACTCTAGAGGTTTCATTCTTCACTAGGAGGACCCAAAGGCCTGATGGAGATGATGGTGAGCTTGGAGAAAGGAGAAGGCACATCCACAGATCCCACAACCAGGGACTCCTTAATTGGCCCCCAGCTGACAGTGCCTCATTAATGAACCGTGTGAGAATTGGCTCATTCGGTAAGATGAGTACTTCAAAAAGTTTTCTGGTTTTGTATCTGGAGAAGGATGTGAAGGTGACCATGACAATCATTGAGAGGATGGCCAGGGAAAGGGGCAGACAAGTGTCTGCAGAAAATGTCATCCCATCCACTTAATTTTTTATATCTAGTCCTCTCGAAGACACCTTTCATGAGAATTTACATGACACAGAAATATCTTAACATTCTTTGCCATTTCTAAGATGGCTAACCACACCCATTCTATTCACTTTTACAATTATACTCCACGGATGTTCAAGACCATGTAACAGGCCACAATGTACTCATTAGTATAGATATTAATATAGATATTTCTCCTTCCAAACCAAAGGAACAGCAAATGTCATGGACAGTGTTCTATCCTTTGGTAGGGTTTCTTCTGACCACTGTCTTCAGGCACATCCTGAAACAGGACACAGTGCTCTGCAATCCACTATCTGGTGGGGCACACATATCACACAGAGCCATGTGTAATCAGCATGATTTTGCTCCTCATCCCCAATCCACCCTAGAGAACCGCCTGTGTGGACCACAGGCTCAGACTGTGGAAAGGATGTCTCTGGAGTAGACTGGTTGGCCCACTTCATCATGTAATCTACTTGTTCCTCCATGAACTGCTAGAGATATCTGTGTGTGCACTTTGATATTTGCTAATGACAGCTTTGTGACCCAGTACACATAGATGAATAGTTAATTATAGGTATTGATGAAAAAAGAACAACAAAAGGATATAAAACCATTTTGATTCATATATATATACATATACATATATATATATATTTTCATCCTTAGTACATATATATATGTACTAAGTTCACATGGCCATTTGAAGGCATGTGCAGTTCATATATCAGAAGAATATATTAATAAGAGGTCAGTACCTCTTAAACATATACTCAGATTCAATGTGTCTCCATTGTATTCCTAGCACTCTTTTGAAATTGCTAAATGGATCCTAAAGTTCAATGGAAAGTGCAAGGGACTCAGAAGATGCCTGTGGTGGTTTAATAAGAATAGCCCAAAAGGCTCATATATTTGAATGCTTAGTTGATAGGGAGTAGAACTCCTTGGAAGAATTAGGATAGAAGGTATGGTGTTGTTGGAGGAAGTGTGTCACTGGGAATGGTCTTTGAGGTTCCAAAGGCCCATGCCAAGTCCAGTGTCTCTTTCCTGTGGATCAGCTCTTCTCCATTGCCATGAGTGCCGCCATGCCCCTGCCATGATGATAATGGACCAAACCTCTGAATGTGTAAGCTGAATGTGTAAGCCAGCCCCCAGTCACACATTTTTCCTTTAACAAAGTTGCTGTGGACATAGTGTCTACTCCCAGAAATAAACCAATGAGTAAGATAAGGTCAAACAATCGTGTAAAAGATAGACAAAAATGAAAGAACTCATATTTTCTACTTTTGAAAACATCCACAAAGCCACAGCCAACAAGAAAGTATGACATCAGTCTTGGATTGACATAGAATTTAATAGACTAGGATTGTCACTCTAGACACAAGCCCTACAATGTCTGGGCTAACAATTAAAGACATAAAGATCATTCAATGTGGGAAATGATAATATTTTCCAAAAATGTGTATGAGACACTTGGATAACCTCATGAAAATGAATGTAATTCTGTCCTTGACACATATTGTAAAAACCACATGGGAAAATGTGGTTGTATGATTTTTATTCCCTAAGAGAGTCTATAACAGGTGTCTCAGGGCCACTCACTGGGAATTTCAGAGATTGGTCCTGACCAAAGTCCATTTTGGTCAGTATTTAATTAAAACTTGCTTCAAATATGAATCAAATAGTGCAACTTGTTTTTCTCTTATGAATCTCAGGAGTAACATTTGGAGACCCCTGGAGAGAGAATTAAGACCATTTCACCCCAGATTCTGGAGCTAGGCTCTTCACTCTGGCTCTGGGAAAGACAAGCCCCCTATCAGCCATGCTGGAAAAAGGACATAGTAAACATTTTTTATGGGTGACTCCTCTTTATTAAATCATATATACCCTTTTGACAAGCTAGTTTTCTATGCTACTTTCTGCCTGGTTTCTGGATTCTGGTTATGGGGTATCCTATCTGGGAACATGGAAGACCTGATGAAGTCTGTGATCCTCTTCTCAAGGCAAAGAGAGATGTCTCATGACTCACTGGTTAATTCTGGTTAACTGGTAATTCCTACAGAGCCACCAGATTCTCTCTCCTGACCTTGGAGCCCCAAGGTCAGGTGACTTCAAGGCTAATATGTTTGAACAAGTCAGAGATGCTTGGTTCATGGGTATTTGTCAGCAGGGTTCCAAAGCCTAGGCTGCACAACAGAGCTGAGGAACCATTGGGACATTCCATGACACTGGGGGCTAAACTGAAAGTTTGGACAGGCTTAGAGTGCATTTGGGAGCCAAGGAGATTCAGAGAGGCCCAGCCTCTGATGGGTTCCTAGTATCTGGGTTTTACAAGAATTCAAGGAAACTTTCTGTTGGTTAAACTTGTGGATCTCTGAAGCAGATGACATTTGTTAAATGTCATTGTCTCATGCTCTCTGATGCTATTTTTTGTTTGTTTTCTGCTGTCAATTTGACTCTGTGTCTTGTCTTGAGTATGTACCTGTTGTCATGCATTCTGACTTGGGGTGACTGGATATATAAATGACAGGACTGATACACTGCTCCAAGGGTCATTCATGAAGTATAGAAGCTTTGGGGACATGGTATTCAATGGTAGTATGTATCAGGTGCAGAATGCAATGTTTAAGGCTTGTGTACAGCTTTGTAAAACCTAGGCTCCATATAGGGAAGTCAGAAGCCAGCCCCACTAAAGCACCACTGTGTCCATAGGAACTGGGTTCAGGGACAGTTACAAAGGTGTCCCCAACCCTGAAATTACAGCATTGGAAGAGGCGAGGAAAGTTTTGTTCATCTGTTTTGAATGTATGAAAGTGGCATTGCATGTTGGTTTCTGACTCTTCTTGCATGAGTACGTCCTCTGTGCTGTTTCTCTGGCTGCTAGTCACCCAGGCTTAGAAATTATCTCTGGGATTTCTGGCCACTGGATCTAATGTCATAGAGACTCATATGTCATATGTGTATGGATACCATTAAAGTTGTTTATGCTTTTCTAATTTATTGAAATGCTGGCTCTGGAAATGGGTCATGATTCACCTGTTTTCAGACTTCTAAAGTCTCTATATCCAGAGTCAAAATTCGTGACAGGAAAATAAAAGCAGAACAACTAAAGAGATTATTGGTTTGTAAATTTATTGGATATGGTTAAAACTCTGTAATAGCTGTAGCAAAATGTTAAGTTAAAACTCATAACATGGGATTGACAGTTAACAGTCTGTGAGGAGTTAATCTTAAAGTACGACGTGGCATGACTCCATTTTGAGATATAAGCAATACATGGCCTGCCATCTTAGGCAGCCACAAAGCCAAAGATGGCTAGTAGCCATCTTTGCTAGGTTAACAGAAGAAAGATGTCTTATGGCTTCACTGCCATCTTGATTTAAGGGCAACCATGTGGTGTGGCCCACCAAGGAGACAACAGGTCTCCAAAGAAGCTTTTGAATTGGGATAGGATCTTTGTATAATAATTTCCCTCCTGTCTTTAAAAGAAGGTTTAGAAAAGGTAGGATTTAAAAACAATGTTTGTTTAATGAGGTATTAAAGCTGTACCTCCATGCATTCATATACAAAATCATAGCTTGCTGGCAGCCAAACTTGTAACATAAGAGTCACCAGATGGTTTTGTAATTGTCTGCACTGTTAGAATTTGGTTTTCTGTAGGTTGTGGTTGTGCCCTGTGTCTGTACTCTTGAAATAAAAAAGTACTTTATTTTGACAGATTTTAAACTTAAAAAGAAAATTTGTAGTTTTACAGAAAACTTAAATTTTAAAAACTGGATGGTTGTTAAGGAACAGGTTTAAAAATATCTAAGTTTATAAGACTATGGGACATTTTAATTTAAAAGCTATCTCATTATAATGTCTTTATTAATATGTGATCCTGATAAATATATAAATAAAAGACTAAATTAGGGCCACAGCTATGAGCACCAAACATTAAACACTAGAGACTGAGGTATTTCTATATTAAGATGCAGCAAGATGATGACCCAAGTAGACTGCCAAAGGTCTATTCTTCCCTAAGGTTTATTCACGTTAGCAGAGACTGCGTTAAGAGTGTATGTCAAAGGAGAACCACCCTAAGTCTGAAACACCTCACTTTTCGTTACCCCTCTGCCCTCTGCCCTTTTCTTGAGGAGTCTAGAGGAGAGGGAGAAACCCCATCTAAACCCAATGCAAGAAGGTATGGGAAAATGAAAGTATAAGAACACACTCAGCCACAGAAAGAACAATAAGACACCACCAGAACCTAGGGACTCCACACCAGCAAGAACTGAAAAGTCAATTCAGAGGAAGAAGAGATGGATCTTAAAAACTACTTTACAAAGATGATAGAGACCCTTAAAAATGAAACAAGAAAATCCCTTAAAGAAATTGAAGATAAAACAAACAAAAATACATGAAATGGTGGAAAAGGCAAACCAAATATTTCAAGAAATAAACAAACCTCTTAAAGAATCTAAAGAAAGCCAAGAAAAAAACAACCAAACAAGTGAAGGAAACAATTCAAACAGTTCAAGGCTTGAAAGTGGAAATAGAAACAATGAAGAAAACACAGAATGAGGGGATGCTGGAAATAGAAAAGCTGGGTAAATGATCAGGAACCACAGATGGAATACAAGAGATTGAAGAGAGAATCTCATGTGTTGAAGACTCACTAGAGGATATACAGTCATTGACCGAGGAAAATCTCAAGTCCAACAAACTTGTAACACAAAATATTCAGGAAATATGGGACACCAAGAAAAGACCAAACCTAAGAATAATAGGTATAGAAGAAGGTGAAGAAATTCAGCTTAAATTTACAGAAAACATATTCAACAAAATCAGAGAAGAAAAATCCCCAACCTAAAGAAGGATATGCCCATGAAAGTACAAGAAGCTTACAGAACACCAAATAGATTGGACCACAGAAATAAGTCCCCTTGCCACATAATAATCAAAACACCAAACTTGCAGAATGAAGAAAAATTTTAAGAGCAGCAAAAGGAAAAAGGTCAAGTAACACATAAAGGCAAACCTATCCAAATTACACCCGACTTCTCAGTGGAAACTTTGAAAGCCAGAAGATCCTGGATAGATGTTCTACAAATGCTAAGGAAACATGGATGCCAACCCAGACTACTGTATCCAGCAAAGTTTTCAATCACTATCGAAGGAGAAAAGAAGATATTCCATGACAAAACCAGAAGTAAGCAATACATATCCACAAATCCAGCCCTACAGAAATTTCTGGAAGGAAAACTCGAACCCAAGGAAGATAACTACACTCAGAAAATTGTAGGCAATAGATAATCCCATGTTACAAAACACCAAAAGAAAAAAGGGGAAAATACACACATAACACCAACAACAACAGATCCAAAACAAACAGGAATCAACAATCAATGGTCATTAATATCCATTAATGTCAATGTTCTTAACCTGCCTATAAAAAGATACAGGCTAACAGAATGGACAAGAAGACAGAATCCATCCTTCGGCTGCATACAAGAAACACATCTCAATGTCAATGATAGACGTTTCCTCAGAGTAAAGGGTTGGGAAAAGACTTTCCAGTCAAATTGACCCAAGAAACAAGCTGGTGTAGAAATCCTAATATCTAACAAGTTAGAATTCAAACTAAAAATCAATCAAAAGAGCTGAAGAAGGGCATTTCATATTCATCACAGCAAAAGTCCATCAAGATGAAGTCTCAATCCTGAATATCTATGCTCCAAATACAAAGGCACCCACATTCATAAAAGAAACATTACTAAAGCTCAAATCACACATCAAACCTCACACACTTATAGTAGGAGACTTCAACACCCTGCTGTCAGCACTAGACAGGACCACCAGACAGAAATTTAACAAATAAACAAAAGAACTAACAGAAGTTATGACCCACTTTAGATTAACAGATATCTATATAACATTCCATCCAAACACAAAAGAATATACCTTCTCCCCAGTGCCACAGGCAACCTTCTCTAAAATTGACCACATAGTTGGCAACAAAGCAAAGCTCCACAGATACAAAAGAATTGAAATAACCCCCTGTCTCTTATCAGGCCACCATGCTTTAAAGTTAGAATTCAACAACAACACAAATTGCAGAAACCCTACAAACTCATGGAAATTCAATAATGTGCAATTGCACCATTCCTGGGCCAAGGAAGAAATAAAAAAAGAAATTAAAGACTTCCTAGAATTTAATGACAATGAAGACACAACATACCCAAACTTATGAGACACTTTGAAAGCAGTGCTAAGAGGAAATTTCATAGCACTAAGTCCCCACATGAAGAAACTGGAGAATAGTCACACTAGAGAATTAACAGTACAACTGAAAGCTCTGGAACAAAAGGAAGCAAACTCACCAAGGAGGAGTAGACACCAGGAAGTAATCAAATTGAGGGCTGGAATCAATAAAGTAGAAACTAGGAAAACATTATATAGACTCAATGAAACAAAGAGTTGGTTCTTCAAGAAAATCAACAAGATAGACAAACCTCTACACAAACTAACCAAAAGGCAGAAAGAGAGAGAGCATGCTAGTTAACAAAATCAGAAATGAAAAGGAGGACATAACAATGGACACTGAGGAAATCCAGAGAATGATCAGGTCATACTTTGAAAATCTGTACTCCACAAAATTTGAAAATCTAAAGGAAATGGACAATTTTTAGATAGATATTACTTACCAAAATTAAATCAAGAACAGATAAGCAATTTAAACAGACCTATAACCCCTATTGAAATAGAAGCAGGCATCAAAAGTCTCCCAACCAAGAAAAGCCCAGGGCCAGATGTTTCAGTGCAAAATTCTACCAGAAATTCAAAGAAGAGCTAATACCAGTACTCCTCAATTTTTTCCACACAATAGCAGCAGAAGGGACATTGCCAAACTCTTTATGAAGCTACAACTACCTTGGTACCCAAGCCATACAAAGACAACCAAAAAGAGAATTACAGACCAATATCCCTCGTGAACATCGATGCAAAAATATTCAACAAAATACTAGGAAATGGAATCCAAGAACACATCAGAGAGAAATCATCCACCATGATCAAGTAGGCTTCATCCCAGGAATACAGGGATGGTTCAACATACAGAAATCCATCAATGTAATCCACCATATAAACAAACTAAAAACGAAAACCACCTGATCATCTCACTAAATGCTGAAAAAGCCTTTGACAAAATCCAACACCCCTTCATGATAAAGGTCTTGGAGAGATCAGGAATAACAGGAACATACCTAAACATGATAAAAGCAATATACAGCAAACCAACAGCCAGCATAAAACTAAATGGAGAGAAACTCAACACAATTCCTCTAAAATCAGGAACAAAACAAGGCTGCCCACTCTCTCCATATCTCTTCAATTCTGTACTTGAAGTTCTAGCTAGAGCAGTAAGACAACATAAGGATACATTGGAAAGGAAGAAGTCAAACTTTCACTATTTGCAGATGATATGATAGTTTACATAAGTGACCCAACAAACTCTACCAGGGAACTCCTACAGTTGACAACACCTTCAGCAATGTGTCAGGATAAAAAATTAACTAAAAAAAAGTCAGTAGCCCTACTATATACAGATGATGAACGTTCTGAGAAAGAAGTCAGAGAAACATCACCCTTTACAGTAGTCACAAACAACATAAAATATCTTGGGGTAACATTAACCAAACATGTGAAAGACCTGTATAGTAAGAACTTAGAATCTTTAAAGAAAGAAATTATAGAAGATAACAGAAATGGAAATATCTCCCATGCTCTTGGATAGGTATAATCAACATATTAAAATGGAAATCTTGCCCAAAGCAATCTACAGATTCAATGCAATTCCCATCAAAATCCCAACACAATTCTTCACAGACCTTGAAAGAAAAATACTCAACTTCATATGGAAAACTAAAAAACCCATGATAGCCAAAATAATCTGTAAAATAAAGGAACTTCCGGAGGCATCACAATCCCTGACCTCAGGCTCTATTATAGAGCCATAGTCCTGAAAACAGCTTGGTATTGGCACAAAAGTTGACAGGTTGACCAATGAAATAGAATTGAAAATTCTGATATTAACCCATAAACCTATGAGCACCTGATTTTTGACAAAGAAGCTAAAGTTATACAATGGAAAAAAGAAAGCCATTTGTCTTCAACAAAATGATGCTGGCATAAATGGATTTGGACACATATACGATTGCAGACAGATCCATATCTATCGCCATGCACATGCACAAAACTTAAGTCCAAATGAATCAAAAACCTCAACATAAACCCAGCCACACTGAACCTACTAGAAGAGAAGGTAGGTGGTACCCTCGAATGAATTGGCACAGGAGACCTCTTCCTGAACATAACACCAGTAGCACAGACATTGAGGTTGACAATTACTAAATGGGACCTCCTGAAACTGAGAAGCTTCTGTAAGGCAAAGGACACAGTCAGCAAGAAAAAATGCCAGCCCACAGAATGGGAAAAGTTATTCACCAACCCCACATCTGACAGAGGGCTGATTACCAAAATATACAATGAACTTAAGAAGCTAGCAACCAAACAATGCAATTAAAAGATGGAGTGCAGAACTAAATCGAGAATTCTCAACAAGGAGTCTAAAATGGCTGAAAGACACTTAAGAAAGTGCTCAGCATCCTTAGTCATCAGGGAAATGCAACTAAAACAACTCTGAGACACCATCTTTCTCCTGTCAAAATGGCCAAAATCAAAAACATCAATTGCAGTCTATGCTGGAGAGGATGTGGAGAAAGAGGAACTCTCCTCCATTGCTGGTGGGAGTGCAAACTTGTACAACCACTTTGGAAATCAGTGTGGGATTTCTCAGGAAAATGGGAATCACTCTGCCTCAAGATCCAGGAATTCTTCTCTTGGGCATATACCCAAGAATGCACATTCATACAATATGGACATATATTCAACTATGTTCATAGCAACATTATTTGTATTAGCCAAAACCTGGAAGCAACATAGATGCCCCTCAACCAAAGAATTGTTAAAGAAAATGTGGTGCATTTATACAACGGAGTATTATGAAGTAGGGGAAAATACCAACATCTTAAAATTCACAGGCAAATGGATGGAACTAGAAGAACAGATCCTGATTGAGGTAACCTGGACAAGAAAAACAATATGGTATATACTCACTCATAAGTGCATCTTAGATATAGAGCAAAGGATAACCAGTCTACAATCCACACTGCCAGAGAAGCTACAAAACAAGGAGTAACCTAAGAGAGACATATATGGACCCCTGAGAAGCAGAAAGGGACAAAATCTCCTGAGAAAATTTATGGACATCTTAAAATGAGCTGCATAGGTACAATACCTTAAACAACAGTAGAAACATACATACAATATGTTCTAACTAAAATAACCTTAAATTTGTATCAATAAACAAAAATCTGTAACCATTAAAAATATTTGACATTAATAGTAGCATTTTAGTTTAAAAGAAGATTCAGTAATATACGCTTTTATTCTGTCATTCCTATGGCCCCTTCTAACTTTCACGAAAGAGATCCCTGAATTTAACTTCTGTTGTTTTGTTTTTATCTTGACCAAGACCAATAACAGCTTGCAATCAACTCCCTTAAACAATCATAAACATCCATAACCCATCCATAATGACGCAAAACTACCCACCCTATTATTGGAAATGTGGCCATCATGTTCTCTAGCCTGCTTCCTGCAATCTGTGGGTGATAACAGACAACTGTCAATAAATTCAAAGTAAACAAAACTCACTACAGGATCCAGATACCCTGGTTATTTCCCTCACTTATGTGACTTATAGTTTTTATACTGCTGTAATCTTTCTTTAAAGACTTTATTTTCAAACTAGTTACTTATTTTGTGAAACTATTTATACAAATTTTCTTCTCTTTCTTCAGTACCTAAGCACATTTTCAAGCATACTGGACCTATTCAGAGATTTTCTAACCTGGGCCTGAGTTTTTCTCTCATTTATATCATTTTTCAGACATCGTGAGCCAACCTTAACAACTAGGCAGTGACTAGGATACCAACTACCTGGCTCTGCTTAGCAAATGATGCTGGATTCTGGCTCCTCCTCTTCAGGTTCATGAGAGCCAAGACTTATGCCTCCGAGTAACTCCTGGGAGCCATGTTTACCTGCCCCAGTTCTTGGAAGCTATTGGGTCTGAACTGCTTCACAGAAAAATCTGTCAGATAGTTTAGGCCTGTAGGCCAAAGATGGCTGCCCCCAAGTTGCAGAGGAACCTTGGGTGACTGTTAGGCAGCCATCTGTCCCTGTTATTTCTATAGTTGTGGAAGTTGTTTGCTCTGTACTTCCTATTTACTCAGGTAATATTTTATCCTCCTTGTGTCTCTGATGGGAATTGAAGAATAGATAGTTATATTGTTTTCTTGTTACCAAACTTAGAAAAGAAACTTATAAAACAGATATAAAATTTGTGAGGTTTAAAGACATAAATGTTCAACATATTCTTCTAAGAAAATGTTTTAAGGTCTAAAAAGATACGCTTAGGTTGGTAACACAAGTTATGATAGAAAGCAGTTTAGGCATAAAAGTTTGGACTCATCAAGATAGAATAGATAGCCATTTCTACAAATTGGCCAAAACTATTGGACTGGACATTTGAAATGTAACTTTCACTTGATAAATTTTCTTGTTTTATTAGAGTTAAATTCTTTGTTTTTTTTATATAGAGAAAAAGGTGAAATGTTGTGGGAAATTTGATCATCTGTGTATAAGGTGCCGACTGATTGGTTTAATAAAGATCTGAATGGCCAATGGCTACACAAGAGAATAGGCTGGACTTCTGGGGGAAGAGAGGAACCTGATATGAATGTGGGCATACAAGGGAGATGCCAGCTAGATGTGGAGCAAGTCAGACCTACAGAGCAGAAGAGAGGTAGAAAGTCACGTAGCAGGATTTAGATTTGTAGAATCAGGCTGTAAGAGCTAGTTGGGAATAAGCTTAAGCTAAAAGCCAAGTTTCATAAATAACAGTAAGTCTTCATGTCATTGTTTTGGGAGGTGGTAGTTCATGAAAGTCCTACTACAACATGGATATCAACCTGAAAAAGACTGTAGCTAGGCCCTTGCCACATACCATTCACAGCAGTTAATTCAATAAGGGTCAAAACCTAAAAGTAACTTATCCATTCTGCTAGCCTGTATCTTTTTATGGGCAGGTTAAGACCCTTGACATTGAGGAATATTAATGTCCATTGATTGTTGGTTCTTGTTTGTTTTGGATTTATTTTTGGTGGTGTCATTGTGTGTGTATTTCACCCTCCTGTTTCTTTTTGTGTTTGGTAAAATTGGATTATCTATTGCCTACATTTTTATGAGTGTAGTTATCTTCTGTTGTTGAGTGTGTCATTACGCTATCTTCTTCCCATCCCTTCTACCAGTGAGTGCAGGTGGGGTCTCTCTCTCTCTCAGGTGGCTGGCAGAGGGCTCAGCCTCTGGCAGCAGCAGGATGGCAGAGGGTGGTAGGTGGACACGGGTGGGGTGCGTCTGGACTCAGGGTGGGCCTTCCGGTCTGGGCAGGTTCACTCTTGTCCCGGCAGGGGGTGTGTGTGTGGGATGTTTGAGGTAGAAGTGAGAAGGTGTTGATGGGGGAGGTTGGGGGCAGCCACAGCAGCGCCCAGACTCACCTGAGGCTCCGGCACCCACCACAGGAGAGAGGGCAGAGTCGGGGTTTGATATTTTAAAAGCATATGCCAAGTCCAGTGTTTCTTTGCCTGTGGATCAGGATGTAGTTCTCAGCTACTTCTCCATTGCCACGGGTGCTACCATGTCCCTGTCATGATGATAATGGACCAAACCTCTGAAGCTGTAAGCAAGCCCCCAATCACATGATATTCTTTGTAAGAGTTGTCGTGGCAATAGTATCTCCTCAGATCTATAAACCAATGACTAAGACAAGGTCAAACAATCCTGTAAAAGAAAGACAAAATAAAGGAACTCATATTTTCTACTTTTGAAACCATCCACAAAGCTACAGCAAACAGGAAAGGATGACTCCAGTCTGGGATTGACACAGAATTTAATAGACTAGGATTGTTGCTCCAGACACAAGCACTAAAATGACTGGGCTGACAATTAAAGACTTAAAGATCATCCAGTGGGGGAAATGACTGTATTTTCCAAAAATGTGGATGAGACCCATGAATATCCTCATAAAAAAGAATTAATTCTGCCCTTGACACAAACTGTAAGACCCAAAGTTAACCTGTTAGCCTCACTTGTCCAAAGATCAGGTAAATTTCCTGGAATTCTAGCTCTTGGAAAACATCAAAGCCCCATGGGAAAATATGGAGGTTGTATGGTTCTGTCCCAAAGAGACCTACAACAGGTGTCTCAGGGCCACTCACTGGGAATTCCAGAGATTCGTCCTGAACAATGTGTATTTTTGTCTGTATTTAATCAAAGCTTGCTTCACATGTGACTCAAATTGTGTGACTGGTTTTTCCCTTGTGAATCTTAGGACTGACATTTGGAGAGATAATAAAGACCATTCCACCCCAAATTCTGGAGCTAAGTTCTTCACTCTGGCTCTGGGAAAGACACCCCCTCTCCCGCTAGCATCCATGCTAGAGGAAGTAGATAGCAACCTTTTTATGGAAGTCTCCTTTTTGGTAAATCATTGATACCCTTTTAAAAAAGCTAACTTCCTATGTCACTTTCTGCCTGGTTATGGGGTACCCTTTCTGGGAAAATGGAAAACCTGATGAAATCTGTGCTCTTCTGCTCAAGGTAAATGAGAGATGTCCCATGACCCACTGGTTAATTCTGGTTAACTGGGAATTCCTACAGAGCCACCAGATTCTCTCTCCTGACCTTGGAGCCCTAAGGAACCCCTGGTGACTTCAGGGGCTACTATGCTTGAACATATCAGAGAGCCCTGGCACTTGGGTATTTGTCGGCAGGCTTCCAGTGCCTAGGCTCACAACAAAGCTGAGGAACCATTGGGCATTCCAAGATACTGGGGGCTAAGCTGAAAATTTGGACAGGTTCAGAGTGCATTTGGGAGCCAAGGAGATTCAGAGAGGCCCAGCCTCTGATGGGTTTCTAGGGTCTGGGTTTTACAAGAATACAAGAAGACTTTCTTTTGGTCAAACTTGTGGATCTCTGAAGCAGAGGACACCAATAGTTAAATGTCATTGTCTCATGCTCTCTGATGCCATTTGTCTCTACATTTTCTGTTCACTTTGACTCTGTGTCTTGTCATGTGGATGTACCTGTTATCATGCATTCTGACTTGGGGTGACTGGATAGACAAATGACAGGACTGATACACTGCTCCAAGGGTCATTCATAAAGTGTAGAAGCTTTGGGGGAAATGGGATTCAATGGTAGTATGTATCAGGTACAGAATGCAATGTTTAAAGCTTGTGTACAGCTTTGCAAAACCCAGGGTCCCCATAGGGAAGTCAGAGGCTAGCTCCACTACAGCACCCCTGTGCCCATAGGGACTGGGTTAAGTGGTAGTCACAAAGACATCCCCAACCCCAAAATTACAGCATTGGAGGAGGTGAGAAAAGTTTTGTCTATCTGTTTTGAATGTATGGATGTGGTACTGCATGTTGGTTTCTGACTGTTCTTGAATGAGTTCTTGACTATGCTGTGTCTGAGGCTGCTAGTTGCTCAGACTTAATAATTATCTCTGGGCTTTCTGGCCACTGGATCTAATATGATAGAGACTCAAATTTCATTTGGGTATGGATACTATTAAAGTTGTTTATGCTGCTCTATTTTATTGAAAGGCTAGCTCTGTAAATGGGTTATAACTTCCCCTGTTTCAGACACAAGCATGCTTTTAGAGTCTCTATGTCCAGAGTCAAAATCTGTGACAGCAGAAAAAAATCAAAACAGCTAAGTGATTATTGGCTTATAAGTTTATTGGATATGGTTAAAACTCTGTAATAGGTATAACAAAAAATAACTTAAAACTCATAACATGGATTCTATTTGCCAGTATTTTATTGAGTATTTTTGCATCAATATTCATGAGGGAGATTGGTCTGTAGTACTCTTTCTTTGTTGTGTCTTTGTGTGTCTTTGAGATCAAGGTAATTATAACCTTGTAAAAAGAGTTTGGCAATGATCCTTCTGCTTCTATTGTGTGGAACAATTTGAGGAGTATTGGTATTATTAGCTCTTCTTTGAATTTCTGGTAGAATTCTGCAAAGAAATCATCTGCCCATGGACTTTTTTTGTTGGGAGACTTTTGATGACTGCTTTATTTTGTTGGGGATCATAAGTTTATTTAAATTGCTTATCTGTTCTTGATTGAATTTTGGTAAGTGATATCTATTCAGAAAATTGTTCATTTCCTTTAGATTTTCGAATTTTGTGGAGTACAGGTTTTCAAAGTATGACCTGATGATTTTCTGGATTTCCTCAGTGTTCATTGTTATGTCCCCCTTTTCATATCTGATTTTGTTAATTTGCATGTTCTCTCTCTGCCATTTGGTTAGGTTGGATAAACGTTTGTCTATCTCATTGATTTTCTCAAGGAACCAACTCTTTGTTTCATTGATTCTTTGTATTGTTTTCTTTGTTTCTACTTTATTGATTTTAGCTCTCAATTTGATTATTTCCTGACATTGACGCCTTCTGGGTGTGTTTGCTTCTTTTTGTTCTAGATAGAGCTTTTAGGTATTCTGTTAATTCTCTAGTGTGATATTCTCCAGTATCTTCATGTGGGCACTTAGTGCTATGAAGTTTTCTCTTTTTATTTTTTTTATTTTAATTAGAAAAAAATATTTTACATGTCAATCCTAGGTCCCTCTCCTTCCCCTCCTCCCCTGCCCTCCCAACAATGACCCTGCCTATCCCATACACTTTCTGCTCCCCAGGGAGGGTGAGGCCTTCCATAGGGGTCCTTGAAGTCTGTCTTATTCTTTAAGAGTTAGGGCCCAAGTCAACCCCCTTGTGTCTATGCTCAGGGAGTATCCCTCCATGTGGGATGGACTCCCAAAGTCCATTCCTATGCTAGGGATAAGTACTGATCCACTACAAGAGGTCCCATAGATTTCCAAGGTCTATGAAGTTTCCTGTTAGCACTGTTTTCAGAGTGTACCATAGGTTTGGGTATGTTTTGCCTTTATTTTCACTGAATTCTAGGAAATCTTTGATTTATTTCTTTATTTCTTCCTTTACCCAGGAGTGATGTAGTTGAGCATTGTTCAATTTCCAAGAGTTTGTAGGGTTTCTGCAATTTGTGCTGTTGCTGAATTCTAATTTTAAGCCATGGTGGTCCGGTAATATACAGGGGGTTACTCCATTTTTTGTATCTGTTGAAGTTTGCTTTATTGCCGAGTATGTGGTTGATTTTAGAGAAGGTTCCATGTGGCACTGAGAAGAAGGTATTATCTTTTGTGTTTGGATGGAATGTTCTATAGATGTCTGTTAAAACCAAATGGGTTTTAACTTTGCTAGTTCCTTTGTTTCATTGTTAACTTCTTGTCTGGTAGTCCTGTCCAGTGGGGAGAGTCGGGTGTTGAAGTCTCCCACTATAAGTGTGTGGGGTTTAATGTGTGATTTGAGTTTTAGTAATGTTTCTTTTATGAATGTGGGTGCCTTTGTGTTTGGTGCATAGATGTTCAGAATTGAGACTTCATTTTGACGGATTTTTCCTGCGATGAATATGCAATGAATTTCTTCATATCTTTTGATTAATTTTAGTTTGAAGTCTAATTTGTTAGATATTAGGATAGCTACCCCAGCTTGTTTATTAGGGCCATTTGATTGGAAAATCTTTTCCCAACCCTTAAATCTGATGTAATGTCTGTCTTTGAATATGAGGTGTGTTTCTTGTGTGCAGCAGAAGGATGGATTCTGTCTGCATATCTATTCTGTTAGCTTGTGTCTTTTTGCAAGTGAGTTAAGACCATTGCCACTGAGGGAAATTTATGACCATTGGTTGTTGATTCCTGTTTGTTTTAGATTTAGTTTAGGTGGTGGTATTGTTTTGGAGTTTTTCCCCTATTTCTGGCTTTTGGTAAAGTGAAATTATCTATTGCCCATGTTTTGTGATTGTAGCTAACTTCCTTGGGTTTGAGTTTTCCTTCCAGAAGTCTCTGTAGGGCTGTATTTGTGAATATATATTGTTAAAATCTGGTTTTGTCATGGAATATCTTGTTTTTTCCATCTATAGTAATTGAGAGTTTTGCTGGGTATAGAAGTGTGGGCTGGCATTAGTGGTCTCTTAGTGTTTGTAGAACATCTATCCAGGATCTTCTGGATTTCAGTGTTTCCATGGAGAAGTCACGTTTAATTCTGATATGTCTACCTTTATATGTTACTTGGCCTTATTCCTTCATTGCTCTTAATATTCTTTCTTTATTCTGTAAGTTTGGTGTTTTTTATTATTATGTGGTGAATGGACTTCTTTTTGTGGGCCAGTCTATTTGGTGTTTGTAAGTTTCTTTTACTTTCATAGGCTTGTCCATCTTCAGGTTGTGAATGTTTTCTTATATGACTTTGTTGAATATGTTTTCTGCACCTTTAAGCTGGACTTCTTCACCTTCTTCTATACCCATTATTCTTAGGTTTGGTCTTTTCATTGTGTCCCATATTTCCTGGATATTTTGTGTTAGGGATTCTTATACTTAAGATTTTCTTTCATCGGTGAATCTATGTCTCCTAATGTATCTTCAATGCCTGAGATTCTCTCTTCCATCTCTTGTATTCTGTTGGTTATGCTTGCGTCTGTAGTTCCTGATCATTGACTCAGCTTTTCTATTTCTAGCATTCCCTCTGTTTGTGTTTTCTTTATTATCACTATTTCAGTTTTCAGGTCTTGGGCTGTTTGAATTGTTTCTTTCATGTGTTTGATTGTTTGTTCTTGGCTTTCCTTGCTTTAAGAGATTTGTTGATATCTTGTATTTTTGGTTTGTTTTTTTTCTTTTATTTCTTTGTGGGATATTCTCATATACTATTTGAGGGCCACTATCATTTTTGTGAAGTTTTTTATGTCATTCTCTTCTGCTTCATCTGCATTGAGATGTTCAGGTCTTCCTGGTGTGGAATCCCTATATTCTGGTGGTGTCATATAAGACTTTATGTTGTTGCATGTGTTCTTATACTGCTGTCTTCCAATCTCTTCTTCCAGTGTGTATGGGTGGGGGTCTCTCTCTCTCCTCTCTACTGAAGAGTGCAGGGGCTAGACAGGAATTGCACCTTTGATGCTGGTTGCTTTGTTCTGCTTCTAGGTCCCTCTGGGTGGTTCTGTGACAGGAAGGGTATGGCAGCAGCAGGTCAGGAGATTCAAAGGGGAATAGGTGGGCTGGAAGAGCCCCTGTCACTCACCTCTCTTCCAGAGTGTGGAGGGGCAAGACTGGAATGGTGGCTGATGATGCTGGCTGCTTTTTTCTGCCTACAGGTCCCTCTTGGGGATTCAGTGCCAGGAAGGTCTGGTGGCATCCAAACTTTGTAACATAAGAGTCACCCAGATGGTTTTGGTTTTAAATACATGGAATTGTCTGCATTGTTAAAATGTAGTTTTGCCTTGTGCAGGTTGTGGTTGTGCTCTGTGTCTGAACTCTTGAAATAAAAAAGCACTTTATTTTGACAGATTTTAAACTTCTTTGAAAAGAAAATTTGTAGTATTACAGAAAACTTAAATTTTAAAAACAGGATGGTTTTTAAGGAACAGCTTTTTAAAATATTTAAGTTTATAAAACTATAGGACATTTAAAATTATAAGCTATCTTATTATAATGTTTTTATTAATATGTGATCCTGATAAATAGATAAATAAAAGACTAAAATTAGGGCCACAGTTACAAGCACCAAACATTGAACACTAGAGACTGCTATTTTTATTATAAACTGTTGAAGATGATTAGGGTTTAATATGTTCAGAATTGTTTTTGTATCCATGGTAAGTAGTAATGTAACTAATCACATGAAAAAATCTTTATTTAGCCTTCTGTATATGTTTTTAAACTATAGCCCAAAGTAAGGAACTAAAAACAGGCAAGGGTTGTTTAGCTTAGATATACTTAATAGATAATGATCTTCAAACTTGTCAGTGATCTGTTGAATATGGCCTTTATGATGTTTAAACTTACTATGATAGACAGAGACTCTCAGATCCTAACAGGGATCCCCAAGGTTTCCATGAAGATAATGGGTACAGTGACAATGACTCCATCTGTATTTTGGTAATTATAACCGCTGTGAAAGACTGCCCCAATCCCTTGCCTGTTGCCAGGGCACAGCCCAAACTGTGGTCAGGCAGGACACTGGAGAATTGAATGCCCCACTCTACCTAGACAAAATAAGGATAATCCCCCACATTCCTCCTCTACAGGAAAATCCTCTTGTCTTTTGGGTCTGGAGATTGAAGATTGATGCTGTCCTGGTACCTCTGCCCTCAATGTCATGGAGACCACAGCAGCCTGGCATGATCATATAGATAATGTACTATAGACTACTCCCCATCATTTAATTAATACACATGCCATTTGGATTATAGTTCCTGCTATATTTATCCTTCTTAAATATCTGATGGCACTGATGTCTAACTGTAGCTTTATCATCTAGTCAGCAGAAGGGAACCAGCTCCTTCCCTCAAGACTGGAACCACCTTGTTAGTTCATCTGGAGCTAATAGCTCTCTTTTTAAGAAAAGGCAGACAGCATTGCCTTGCTATCAAACTTCACATTAAAGAATGCACAGACTTCAGATGTAACTTTCCACTAAACAAACATGACTTGCAATGACTGTTCCCAAAAATAATTGCTTGTGTTTCTGGTAAATTCTTAGATGAAAAGAAAAATGTTTAAAGTCCATACAAATTCTGAGGGTCTAAGACAATGTTCTAAGGTACAGAAAAGTCTGGGCATATAAAGGCTTAAACTCAGGGTCTAAGAAAATAACTTAAGGTGTATAAATGCAAAGTGTAAATGTATAAGAAAGAGATTTAAAGTATGTGAAAACTGGGAATTGTTTCAGAAGTCTTCCCTCTTCTATACTGTTGTTATACTAAGATTTCAAAGGTTCGGAGATTTAGCATTGATCAATGGAGTCCTGAAAAGCTGGTAGAGCACTGACTAGTATCCAGTCATGAGTCAAGATTTTAACTTTTTTGCTTGTTTTCTAAGCATAGACTTAAAGTTGATTCTCATCAGGCTAAAAACATCTCTGTCCAACCCATATATCTGGCTCTCTGAACAGAGGAAAAAATGTTCATGCTGTTTAACCAAGGCGGTATAGTTTTTGATGGGACCCAGAGGTGTGAGTCTACTACATATTTTACAATGTGGACTTCAGTAATTAATTCTAATATATCTATAAATTTTCTTTTTTGTGAATTCAAAATTCATGTAAGCTTGATGGAGTTAAAGAAGACATAAGACTTGGATCCATCAGTCATTGGTCAAATGGACAAATACATCCTATGTTTCCCTACCTGTGTATTCCCGATGACAGCATCTCTCCCCTGATCTCAAAATGAGACTCCTCCCCTTCCTTAATTACTAGGACTGTGGCCTGAAAGTTACAAATGCAAGGCTTCCTTCCAAGTTCCTAAACTTTAACTTCTGTCCCTAGTCTATATTTGTCTCAGCAGATCTCTACCTGACTGTCAGACACCATCCAGGGAGAACCTGTGGACTGCAAACGGCTGGGCTCTGGACTTGCTGAAAGCTGTTGTGAACCAGTCCAGCCAATGTGGCTGTTCCATGTCTCCTCAGCTGGGTAAAAGAGCCAGATGCTTCTGATGAGTGCCCCATTTCCTAGCCTTTGACTAGCATTTCAGCTTTCAGCTGGAAGGACATACAGAAGAGAGTTCATCATCCCTCACTCTGCCCAACATGCTGAAACACCAAGCCAAAAGGAAACTCCCTGGTGAAGAAAATGGCTACCTATATTGTCAATTGGAATACCAGGAAAATGGGCACAGATTTTCAAGAAGTAGATTCATGAACTGAAATAGTTTACAATATGATAGGGCATTTGTCCTGCTTCATACACAACAAAGAGGTGATATATGTCTTTAAGATAAATTATTATTTCTATACAAGCCATTCAGAATTATAATCTGGATATAAAAATTACAAAAAGGAGACCTGGGATGAATAAATGACTAGTACCACTTCCATTTCCAGGATCTTTCTTGATTAATAACTCTGATGTCAGCCATAATGGAGCATTTGTCCCTTCTGCTTCTGCTAATTACTGTTGGTTCTTGCATCATTAATGCCTTAACTGGATAATAATTTCTGTCTGGAGACCATTAAGATGATGGTTATCAGATCCCAAGATAAACAAGTACCCATCACAAAGTCAAAGATTTGACCCAGGATCCAACTCAAGGGGGGAATCTAAGAAGCAAAATTAACTTGGAAGCCCCACCTGCTCAAAGACCAGATAACTTCCTGGATTGTTGGGAGTTGTTGTTCTTGGAAAATATCAAAGCCACATGGGAAAATATGGTGGTCATATGGTTTTGTATTCAAAAACACGTACAGCAGGTGCTTTGAGACTTCTCCCTGGGAATTCCAGAAAGTAGTCTTGACCAAAGTCTATCCTGGTAAGTATTTAATTAAAGCCTGCTTCAAATTAGTGGAACTTATTTTTTTCATGCAAATCTCAGGATTAGCAATACCTTATACAAAATTAACTCAGAATGGTTCAAACCATAAAAATTTTAAAAACAAACCATAGGAGTGAATTTTCATGACACTGGATCAAGAAACATTTTCTAGATATACTACAAAATAACAAGAGATAAAAGGACTTTGCCAGGAGTGGTGGAGTATGCCTTTAATCCCAGAAATCCTGAGGCAGAGGCTGGAGGATCTATGTGAGTGCAAGGCCAGCTTGGTCAACATAGTTTCAGCCCAGGCAGGGCTACATGGAGTGAATCAGCCTCCAAAAAAGGACATTGCTTGCATTTTATGAAAGTGAAAACTTTTATACTAAAAAGGATGTCATCAAAGAAGCAAAATCTCTCTGAGGTCTGGTGCCCATTCTATAATCACAACACTTTGGAGTAGAGGTAGGAAGATAAAGAATTCAAGCTTCTATTCAGGAATGTAGAAAGTTTCAGAATAGCACAGGATATGTGAGAATTCATATATATATATGTATATATATGAATATGAATATATATATATATATTATGTAAGAATGATAATGAGCATTAATTATAAATGAAACATACCCATTTTCATAAATATGTGGCCACAAAGTAAAACTTGAGGGCTTGTGTCCTACTTAGGAAAGATTAGTTCAGGCAGTGAAACAGAGAGCAATTTGCTAATTAGTCAGGTAAGAGCTACTTTGAAGATGAAAGGCCATCCATACCCACCACCATCAAAGTGTAGAAAGGGAGATAGTAGTTCACAGTCAACAGTAGAACTTGCACTTAGGAGATACCTGAAAATTGGAACCGATATTGGAAGGTACTGAAGGACCCCAGATCCCTTCACTTCCAACATTGCATCATTTGACAGAAGGGGTCATGGTGTTTCCCCAAAGACCACACTGAATTTTTGTGTGAAGTTTATCATCTGAGCTGTATTGGTTCTGGTCCACAAACTATCAGCTTACTTCTGTGTGACAACACATGCTGTGCTACTTAGCATATAGTGTCATAGCCTTATGCTGTCTCCACTATCATGCTATCCAGTTCACATGTTTTATGTTGCTTTAACATATGCTGTTGTTTTCTGGGACCTGAACCAGGTTACATAATGCACATTGCTTCCTGCCTTCTAGGTAGAGGAAAGAACATAGCAGACTACGGCCAATAGAACTAGTATTACTTCTCTCTACGCAAAAACTTCCCACCTCCTGTTCTCAGGCTGGACCATACTACTTGCTGTGGTCAAGAAAATGGGTTGAAAGAGAAGCAGTACATTCTTGAGAATTGAGTCATTGTAAGTTTGTGTGCACTGTTCCTTCCCTTCTGCTATAGGATGACACATTGGACATAGGGCTCCTCCTTAAGGATGGATCAGAGTGCACAGAAGGTGACTCCCGACCTACAGCTACAAACATGAGCAACATATGAATCTTTGAAGCTATAACTCAATAAGATTACTGAGGTGTTTCAAATTGTATGTTAATGTAGCCTGTCAATCAAGATAGCCACAGTGGTTTGTTCCAATTAACCAAGTTGGCTCAAAGTCACAGGCCAATCATATAAATAAAGATGCTGTCTCTATCTCAAAAAGTTAAGACTCCTGAATTCTGCTTCACTAGTCTATCCTACCATGCCCCATCACCTTGAGGAATGCTCTCTTGATATCTTTGTTCCTCAGACTGTAGACCACGGGGTTGAATAAGGCTGTAAAGACATTGTAAAAGAGTGTGATCTGCTTGTCTCTCTCAGGGGAGTAGCTGGATTTGGGTTTCATGTAGATGTAAGAGGCTGGAACATAGAAGAATGTGACCACAGTCAGGTGGGAGGCACAGGTAGAGAAAGCCTTGCAGCGACCCTGTGTGGACTTGATCATGAGAATTGCCATGGCAATATAAATGTAAGAGGCCACAATGAGAGAAATGGGAAAAACAATCAAAAAAACACTCAAGACCAGGTCTATCATCTCAATGAGGTGAGTATCCATGCAAGCCAGGCTACGCACTGAAGGGCCTTCACAGAAGTAGTGGTTGACCTTGTTGGGCCCACAATATGGCAGACTCATGGTGAAGAAAGTATGTAACAAAGCAGAGAGGAAACCACAGACACAAGATCCAGCTGCCAACCTCCCACACAGTCCCCAGTTAAGGATGACAGTATAACGAAGTGGATAGCAAATGGCCACATATCTATCATAAGCCATGACAACAAAGAAGGTGCACTCAGTTATACCCAGGGAACAAAACACATACATCTGAATCCAGCAGCCAGCAAAGGAGATGGTCTGAAATTTAGCAAGAAGATGCACCAACATCTGGGGCATGGTGGTGGTGACATAGCACAGATCCAACATGGCGAGTATACAGAGGAAGAAGTACATGGGCGTGTGCAGCTGTGTGTCCATGCAGATCAGCATGATGATGAGCCCATTGCCCATGACTGAGCTCAGGTAGATGAGAAGGAACACAGTGAAGAGGATGCTGTTGGTTGTGGGGTCACTGGAGAAGCCAAGCAGGATAAACTCAGAAACCCAGCTTTGGTTCTGTCCTGGAATCATCCACATGGTGCAGGCTGTAAGAGAATCACATTCATCTATGTGTCTCCTGCCACATGCCAGCTATAGAGGCAGAAAGGGGAGATGCAGGCTGCTGAGATGGCTCAAAGGTTAAGAGCACTGTCTGATGTTCCAGGGAACCACAAGCTTAGAGCTGTGTATGACTCCCATTCAGGGGACCTGACTACCTCTTCTCACCTCCACAGGCAAGACAGACATGTAGCACACAAACATACATCCAGACAAAAACTCATAGACATAAAATAAACTAAAATAATACTCTAACTAGAAAAGAAAGGCTGGGTGTTGTTCTGAGCACACTGTTTAGTTTCTGTGCACTCTTCTCAAGTTACTGAACCTCCCAATGCCTCAGTTTCTTCATCCATCAAATGAGGCTGATGCCACTCATGTCTCAGGATTCTGATGAATATCCAAAGCATCTTACACACCTCCTGGAAACATCACAGAGCACACCTCCTGCATATGCTGTTTCACACTCTCCTTCCAGTTCTGGGAAGGTAGAGATAGGATGCCCAGAACATGTGGGCTAGCTATACTAGGTGAAATGATAAGCACTGGGTTCAACTGAGAAACAATGCCTCAGTGAAGAAGGTGAGAGCAATTGAGAAAGGATCTCATCACACACACACATACACATACACACACACACACACACACACACACACACACACACACACACACACACAGAGACAAACACACACAGACACACACACAGAAAGAGAGAGGAAGAGAGGAAGAGATACACACATACTCCACAGATAAATTCATAGAAGAGAGTAAACAAGTAAATAAAGAAGACTGAACAAATGTAATTCATACAGAGCCCCCCACAGTTATATAAATAATAACAGAAGGTCATATGTGCAGTGTACTGGAGACACTGTAGTCTTCCAAGGGAATGCTGATGGATCCCATGGATAGACAAGCAGGAAAATTTTCTTCCTCTTTCTACACTTACCTCCCACTGAATGCCAACAATCAATTCCAGATGTATTGCAGATTTATTTGAGTGGCAAATACAAAGCAATCCATTTTTTTAAATTTTTCTTAAAACAGGATTTCTCTGTGTATTTCTGGCTGTCCTGGAACTCATTTTCTAGACCAGTCTGGCCTCAAATCACAGATATACACCTGTTTCTGCTTCCTGAGAGCTGGGATTACAAGCATGCAGTTTAATTTTTATCGCCAAGCCTGATAAATATATTTATCATCTCAGGATAAGCAAAGGTAAGAGTTCTTTAAAGGAACACTTCCCATGGAAGAGAAAGTTAATGGTTAGCTAACATAAGGAAAAAATTAACCACTCACTTTACTTGTTTGCTGACCCATCTATTGCTCACAACCCTCACAGCTGTCCTTCCTTTCTTTCTTTTTTTTTAAATTTAAATTTTTTAATTAATACTCATACTTACATATCCATCCCCCCATTCCCTCGCCCTCTCAACCTCCCATGTTCCCCATCAACCCCCCCAACCCATCCCCCAACTCTTCCCCAGGGATAGTGAGGCCCTCCACCAGGGACCTTGAAAGTCTGTTCTATAATTTGGAGAAGGGCCTAGGCCCTCCCCGATGTATCTGGGCTGCAATAGTATCCCACCATAGGGAATGGGCTCCCAAAGTCCATTTGTGCTCCAGGGTTGAAGAATGGCTCCACTGTTAGAGGTCCCATAGGCTGTCTTGGCCTCCTAGCTGGCACCTACATTCAGAGGGCTTGTTTTAGTCCAATGCTGGTTCCCCAGCTCTGTGACTAGGATCTCCATGCTCTCAGTAAGGTCAGGTCAACTGTTTCTTCTGGTTTCCAGCCCCGTCTTGGCTCCTTTGAGTTTCCCTCCTCCTTCTCCACAACTGGATCCCAGGAATATGGTTCAGTCCTTACCATGGGTGCCTTTTTCTACTTCGAATAGCTACTGGATGAAGGCTCTAGGAATCGTAACCAAGGTAGACATCAATCTCATTAAAGGGGAAGGGGCATCAATGGCATCTTCTCCACCACTGCTTGGATTCTTAGTTGGGGTCATCCCTATGGATCTTCAGTCCAGGTCAGGAGCCCATCATCTCTCCTGGCATTTTTGTATCAGCCACTCCATAGGCCTATGCCACTAAAATGTCCACCTTCAGTAAGTCTTATTTATTTTGTTTTAAAAATTGTTTTCATACAATATACTTGGATTGCATTCTTCTCTTCCTATGACTTCTCCTGGATGCTCCCCACTCAATTCATCCTCTTTCTCCTTCCACTCTCTCTTTCAAGACAAAACGAACAACAAAAATTAAAAAGAAGCTAACTAAAGAAGAAAATCAAAACAAAAAGGAGTAAAACAAAACACAACAAAAACATGAAGTCAGTTTCCAGTTGGCTAACTACACTTGTCATGTGGCTAATCCTGGAGGATAGCATATATATATATATATATATATATATATATATATATATATATATATATATATATATATATATTTGTAGACACCAACTGCAAACTGCTTCTTTTGGGGGGGGGCAGGAATTTTTTTTCACTTCCATTTTGAAGTGCTGGGGATTTCTTCTTGTGACTTTTGCAGCAATTTTTCATATTTTCACATTGGTCCTATCTGGCCCCTGCTGAAAGCCTTTATGAGCTCCCATGCCCTGTCATTTGAAGCAGGTGCACCGTAATTCCTAACCTGCTTGCTCTGTGAGTACTAAGTCTCAGCACTCAATTGACTCCTCTATCTCCTCTCCCTCCATTCATAAATCTCCAGGAAATCAGTCCTGGTATTCTGCATCCTCTGCCACTCTCACACCTTAGAAATTGCCTAGCTTCTCATCATGGAGGGGGGGACCACCACCTGCAGTGTGTTGCCCACACTGTAGCCACAGCAGGGCTCAGCTAGCCCAGAAGTTACAACCTCCTACCCCTTAGCCATGGTAGGATACTTTCTGCATTTCTTTTTCATTGGCCAATTACAATCTGAGGAATCCTAGAGAGGTCTGATGTCAATTTTCACAACAAACAACAAGGAAAAACTTTTCTTTTCTCCTGTTAACTGAATCCACAGAATTAGGAATTGTCTCTGCAAGAGTGTTGGCTATATGAATGATTTCTTAACATTTGCAGTAGCAAAAAGAACTAGTATTTGTTGAGTAATTTGTATATTCCAGCTATTGTTCCCCTAAATTTAGCTCAACATCACAACAGTTCACTGAAGGAAGTAATCTTACCCATGTGTTATATGTGAAAACCTAAGTCCTGGAGATGACAACACTTTGTTAAGGATTGCAAGCTCAGCATGGGAGAAGAGGCAGTTTAGGTTGTATCTCATCAGAGCCTGGCTCTCAGTCACCTACCCTGCTTCTGGCACACAGGCTCTGAAGTGGGGAGGTGAGGAAGGCAGAGTCTTCACATTGTCCATGTAGTTGAGTTTATGGAGACTCAGCACATCCAGAGCCCTCGTAGGACAGAGCTGGATGGCTAGACACAGACCAGCTCTCCTGATGAGATGTATTCAAAGTAGAAAAAATATTTGAGGTGTGATTTCTATGACATGGGACACTATTTAGTCACCCACAACCTGTTATGGTTTCCCTGAGTAATGGCCTCTGACTTCCCTTACAGTGATCCAGCAGGCCAACTGCCCCAAGTCTGCAAATCACAAAGACATCAGGGTTGAATTCCAAGCCAGAAAAGGATACATATGGTAGTCCCAACCTAGGATACACTCAACTATATAGGGAGTTTTATGCCGAATTAGACATAGCAGACTCACTCCCCCAAAAGAAAATCATGTTTGCTCTGACCATAAACTGCATAAGGCTGTGTGTCCAAGGTGTGAGAAGACTACTTCAAAGATATTGATCACAATGCTCTCGCAGGCATATGGCTTTTTACCTCACTTGAAATTCTTGAGCTCAGGACTAAATATTATTTTTTAAACATGATTTGAAACAGACAAACTCTCTGTAAATATTTATTAAATTAATGAATTGAGGAAGGAAGAAGGAATTGAGGACACAAGGTTGGGAAGAGTGGAAAGAAGAGCAGACGATGAGGAAAAAAGTCTCAGGAGTTTGAGGTGTTTGCACAGAGGACATGGAGATGGAAAACTTGACTAATTATTATCTCTAGACCCACAGATGCCTGGACCACACCCATAGGCCAAACACCATTAACATGCCCTTCTTACCAGTTGTAAATCCAGGGATTGTGTCACAGAGTGGCAGTTTCTTGCTCTTATGAAGCATAAAGCAACTGAGTCCAGAAAGAGGGGATTCTAGGCAGCTGAAACTCCAGAAAAAATTCCAATGTGCTGTAGAGTTGGAGGGCTGATTCTATCACTTCCTCTGCAAGTGGACTAGCCCCAGCTCCTGAAGATGGCCCCTATACAATTCTGCTTAACAAATGGAAGCTCACAAATCTTCATGTCTTCCCTGTGGGACCAGATGCTGAGGTTTTATGACCCTGCCTCCTCTCTGAGCGTCCCAGGAGAGCTGGGAAAGGGCCATTTCTGTTCACAGTAGGGTGCAGTGTTGATATCTGGTTGCTGGCAACTAGACTACTACAAGTGAGACTCTTGGGAGCAGAGCAGGAGGAAAAAACCACAGGAGGATGAGTGGTGAACTGTTCCCTTTTCTAGACTAATTGGGGAATAAAAGTATCTCAGAGAAGAGGAGGTGGCACCTGGTCACCTGATAGACAGGTCAAGGACTTCAATTTTTATTCTGATTCCTCTTTTAATGCCCAAACCCTGAGCCCTGACCCTCAATGAGAGCATGTGTGAGTCAAACTCCTTTCCTTAACTAACTTGGGGGAATCAAATTCCTCTTTTCTTTGTTGTGTAATATCTGAGCCAATTCCTTGTTATGCAACACTCCATTTGTACAGTGTGAAGATGTGTCATTTGAATTGATTTAACAAAAAGCTGAATAGCCAATAACCAGGCAGAATTTTTAGTGCAGAGAAGATGCTGAGAACAAGACAGACAGAGATGCCAAGAAATGGAGAAGAAGCATGACATACAAAAGGGTAACAGTCATGAGTCATGTGGCACCATATGGATTACATGATATGGTTTAATTTGCATTATAAGAGCTAGGTAGAAACAAGTTCATTCCATTGTCCATGCCGTCATAACTAATAAAGTCTCCATGTCATGATTTGGGAGCTGGTGGGCAGGACAGAGAAAGACTTGAAACAGTTACCCAGTCACTCTGATATTAATGAAGAATCAACAGCAGTGCTGGCTGGAGGGTGGCTATGAGCAAAAGTGGATTTGCTGCTCTTTCACAACCCTCAGTTTGGTTCCCAGCACCTAACGTGGCAGCTCACCAACCGTCTATATCTTCAGTTCTAGAGGATCTGGTGCCCTTTTCGACATCCCCACGGACCAGGTATGCATGAGCCGTGCATGCACACAAGCAGCCAAAATCCTCATATAAAAAACAAACTAAAAGAGTCAAGCATGACATAGAAACATGGAAGTCAGCAGTAACATCCCCCATGACAGTGGAGGGAGAAAACTCTATGAGGGTCTCCTGTCTCTTGGATGCAAATAAAAATTTGGGTCCAAATATATCAAGCTCTGGAGCATGTTCTCTTGAACTTGCTGTTATTCTGCCTTGGTTGCCTCTTCTGTAGAATTCCAACAGTAACCTCTTCCTTTCTAGGGTGGCTAGAGGAGTAGATGTGACAATGTCAGCATCCTGCCACAACTTTTGGCCTGTTTCCCCACCTCAATTCTCCATCCCTGCCCTCTATCTGTGTATGGTTTCCTAAGGATTCCAAAGGAGAAAATTGAAATATAAAGACTTCCTGCTGAGAGTGCTTGATTGATAAGGGGTTAGATTTCCTGGGAGCTGCTCCATAAACACAGCCAATAGTAAAGGTTAATTATAAAATGACAAATAAATTGTATTAGAATCAAAGACAGAGTGTGCCTAGGAATGAAGATCATTGTCTAGTGTCTAAGTAGAGAGAATACTTGAGGCTAGGGTTTGAATCATAGCATTAAAAAGGTGAAGGCAACACAAGCTCTGAACTCTGAACATCCTGATGAGCAACTCCATCTTCCTGTGTCCTGTGTCCCAGCAGTTATTTAGTGTGGTTTGTTTTCTGGTGGCACACTGTACAATGGCATGTAATCTCAACTGCTGTTCAGTGGCATGTGTTGCAACCATGACATTGGCCATGATGCCTGTATTTACATGTTAGTAATTGGCAATCAGCACTATTAAAAAGCACCTGGGTTTAGCCCTGTCCCCTACAGTGCTGTTGCTGGCCATTGTTCCATAGCTCTGACCCCAACACTTCTCACTCCTGTTGTTGATCTCCATCAGCTCTGGAGATGCAGTAAAGTCCAGGCAGAGATTCTTCTCCACCAGGATAGATAAGGAAACAGAGTATCAGGGAGAAGCAGACAGAACCCACTGAGTGTCATGTAGAAACAACCACCCAAGCTCTGGTGGGTTTAGCATTGAATATTTTATTATAATTTTTTGGCTGGACCTCAAGAGAGAGACACACACACATATACATACACATACACATACACACACATATACATACACATACACATACACATACTCATAAACACACCATTTGAGTTGGACATAGATGTCCAGCAACATGGCAGAAAAGCAATCACACTATGGGGACAGATCTTGGAAAAATTGAAAAAGCACACAGATCAACAGAAGGCATACACTGGATCTGTCAAAGGAAAAGACAGAGGAGATTAACAATACATGAGAGTTGGGGGAATAGTACACCTTTCTGAGTGAGGACATAAAAAGGTAGGTAGATATATACAAGCTTCATGACTGCCACAGGTCATTGCACACCCTGGTGTTTTTTAAATGACTGCAGACCCAAGAGATTTCCAAGCATGGTCATAACTGCTCACTGCAGAGATAAATGAACAGTGACACAGAGGACGTGAGAAATTTGGTAAGGGTTACCCATATAGTGAATGGTTGAACCAAGTCCAGGATCTAGCCACTCGCCTCTTGGGTGAGACTGAATCTGCCATGTCTATCACATACTTAATGTATGAGTTTAAGCTAGTGGCTACACTTCTGCTCTAACCAAAATTGCTCCTGCTGCTCAGCGCTGAGCCTACTCCACAGTGGTCATGTGACAATTCCAGAGGTCAGCATAAAGGAAAGTCAAACTCTAGAGGTTTCATTCTTCACTAGGAGGACCCAAAGGCCTGATGGAGATGATGGTGAGCTTGGAGAAAGGAGAAGGCACATCCACAGATCCCACAACCAGGGACTCCTTAATTGGCCCCCAGCTGACAGTGCCTCATTAATGAACCGTGTGAGAATTGGCTCATTCGGTAAGATGAGTACTTCAAAAAGTTTTCTGGTTTTGTATCTGGAGAAGGATGTGAAGGTGACCATGACAATCATTGAGAGGATGGCCAGGGAAAGGGGCAGACAAGTGTCTGCAGAAAATGTCATCCCATCCACTTAATTTTTTATATCTAGTCCTCTCGAAGACACTTTTCATGAGAATTTACATGACACAGAAATATCTTAACATTCTTTGCCATTTCTAAGATGGCTAACCACACCCATTCTATTCACTTTTACAATTATACTCCATGGATGTTCAAGACCATGTAACCAACCCACAGGCCACAATGTACTCATTAGTATAGATATTAATATAGATATTTCTCCTTCCAAACCAAAGGAACAGCAAATGTCATGGACGTGTTCTATCCTTTGGTAGGGTTTCTTCTGACCACTGTCTTCAGGCACATCCTGAAACAGGACACAGTGCTCTGCAATCCACTATCTGGTGGGGCACACATATCACACAGAACCATGTGTAATCAGCATGATTTTGCTCCTCATCCCCAATCCACCCTAGAGAACCGCCTGTGTGGACCACAAGCTCAGACTGTGGAAAGGTTGTCTCTGGAGTAGACTGGTTGGCCCACTTCATCATGTAATCTACTTGTTCCTTCATGAACTGCTAGAGATATCTGTGTGTGCACTTTGATATTTACTAATGACAGCTTTGTGACCCAGTACACATGGATGAATAGTTAATTATAGGTATTGATGAAAAAAGAACAACAAAAGGATATAAAATCATTTTGATCCATATATACATATATATATATATACATACATATATATATATGTATATATGTACATATATATATATATATATATATGTATGTTAGGACTAAGTTCACATGGCCATTTGAAGGCATGTGCAGTTCATGTATCAGAAGAATATATTAATAAGAGGTCAGAACATCTTAAACATATACTCAGATTCAATGTGCCTCCATTGTATTCCTAGCACTCTTTTGAAATTGCTAAATGGATCCTAAAGTTCAATGGAAAGTGCAAGGGACTCAGAAGATGCCTGTGGTGGTTTAATAAGAATGGCCCAAAAGGCTCATATATTTGAATGCTTAGTTGATAGGGAGTATAACTCCTTGGAAGAATTAGGATAGAAGGTGTGGTGTTGTTGGAGGAAGTGTGTTACTGGGAATGGTCTTTGAGGTTCCAAAGGCCCATGCCAAGTCCAGTGTCTCTTTGCCTGTGTGTAGGGAGACACCCTAGCCTTAAGACCTGTGGATCAGCTCTTCTTCATTGCCATGAGTGCTGCCAAGCCCCTGCCATGATGATAATGGACCAAACCTCTGAATGTGTAAGCCAGCCCCCAGTCACACACTTTCCTTTAACATAGTTGCTGTGGACATAGTGTCTCCTCCCAGCAATAAACCAATGAGTAAGATAAGGTCAAACAATCGTATAAAAGAAAGACAAAAATGAAAGAACTCATATTTTCTACTTTTGAAAACATCCACAAAGCCACAGCCAACAAGAAAGCATGACACCAGTCTTGGATTGACATAGAATTTAATAGACTAGGATTGTCACTCTAGACACAAGCCCTACAATGTCTGGGCTAACAATTAAAGACATAAAGATCATTCAATGTGGGAAATGATAATATTTTCCAAAAATGTGTATGAAGACACTTGGATAACCTCATGAAAATGAATGTAATCCTGCCCTTGACACATACTGTAAATACCACATGGGAAAATATGGTGGTTGTATGTTTTTTTATTCCCCAAGAGACCCTATATAACAGGTGTCCCAGGGCTACTCACTGGGAATTTCAGAGATTGGTCCTGACCAAAGTCCATTTTGGTCAGTATTTAATTAAAGCTTGCTTCAAATGTGAATCAAATAGTGCAACTTGTTTTTCTCTTGTGAATCTCAGGAGTAACATTTGGAGACCCCTGGAGAGAGAATTAAGACCATTTCACCCCAGATTCTGGAGCTAGGCTCTTCACTCTGGCTCTGGGAAAGACAACCCCCCTATCAGCCATGCTGGAAAAAGGACATAGTAAACATTTTTTATGGGTGACTCCTTTTTGTTAAGTCATAAATACCCTTTCGACAAGCTAGTTTCCTATGCTACTTTCTGCCTGGTTTCTGGATTCTGGTTATGGGATACCCTATCTGGGAACATGGAAGACCTGATGAAGTCTGTGCTCCTCTGCTCAAGCCAAAGACAGATGTCTCATGACTCACTGGTTAATTCTGGTTAACTGGGAATTCCTACAGAGCCACCAGATTCTCTCTCCTGACCTTGGAGCCCTAAGGAACTCCTTCAAGGGCTAATATGCTTGAACATATCAGAGATGCGTGGTTCATGGGTATTTGTCAGCCGGCTTCCAAAGTCTAGGCTGCACAACAGAGCTGAGGAACCATTGGGACATTCCATGACACTGGGGGCTAAACTGAAAGTTTGGACAGGCTTAGAGTGCATTTGGGAGCCAAGGAGATTCAGAGAGGCCCAGCCTCTGATGGGTTCCTGGTATCTGGGTTTTACAAGAATACAAGGAGACTTTCTATTGGTTAAACTTGTGGATCTCAAGCAGGTGACACCATTTGTTAAATGTCATTGTCTCATGCTCTCTTATGCTATTTGTTTGTATGTTTTCTGTTGTCACTTTAACTCTGTGTCTTATCTTGAGTATGTACCTGTTGTCATGCATTCTGACTTGTGGTGACTGGATATTTAACTGACAGTACTGATACACTGTTCCAAGGGTCATTCATGAAGCATAGAAGCTTTGGGGACATGGTATTGAATGGTAGTATGTATCAGGTGCAGAATGCAATGTTTAAGGCATGTGTACAGCTTTGCAAAACCTAGGCTCCCGATAGGGAAGTCAGATGCCAGCCCCACTACAGCACTCCTGTGTCCATAGGAACTGGGTTCAGGGACAGTTACAAAGGTGTCCCCAACCCTGAAATTACAGCATTGGAAGAGGCGAGGAAAGTTTTGTTCATCTGTTTTGAATGTATGAAAGTGGCATTGCATGTTGGTTTCTCACTCTTCTTGCATGAGTAAGTCCACTGTGCTGTTTCTCTGGCTGCTTGGATACTATTAAAGTTGTTTATGCTATTCTACTTTATTGAAAGGCTGGTTCTGGAAATGGGTTATGACTCACCGGGTTTTCAAACCTACGCATGCTTTTAAAGTCTCTATATCCAGAGTCAAAATCTGTGACATGAAAATAAAAGCAGAACAACTAAAGAGATTATTGGCTTGTAAATTTATTGGATATGGTTAAAACTCTGTAATAGCTGTAACAAAATGTTAAGTTAAAACTCATAACATCGGATTGACAGTTAACAGTCTGTGAGTAGTTAATCTTAAAGGATGACGTGGCATGACTCCATTTTGAGATATAAGCAACACATGGCCTGCCACCTTAGGCAGCCACATGGCTAGTAGCCATCTTTACTAGGGTAGCAGAAGAAAGACATTCTATGGCTTCACTGCCATTTTGATTAAGGGCAACTATGTGCTGTGGCCCACAAAGGAGACAACAGGTCTCCAAAGAAGCTTTTGAATTGGGATAAGATTTTTGTATAATAATTTCTCTGCTGTTTTAAAAACAACGTTTAGAAAATGTAGGATTTAAAAGCAATGTTTGTTTAATGAGGTATTAAAGCTGTACCTCCATGTGTTCATACACAAAATCATAGCTTGCTGGCAGCCAAACTTTGTAACACAAGTGTCACCAGATGGTTTTGGAATTGTCTGCACTGTTGGAATTTGGTTTTGTCTCTGCAGGCAGTGGTTGTGCCCTGTGTCTGCACTCTTGAAATAAAAAAAATACTTTATTATGGCAGATTTTAAACTTAAAAGAAAATTTGCAGTTTTACAGAAAACTTAAATTTTAAAAACCAGATGGTTTTTAAGGAACAGTTTTTAAAAATATTTAAGTTTATAATACTATGAGGCATTTTAAATTTTAAGCTATCTTGTTATAATGTATTTATTAATATGTGATCCTGATAAATAGATATATAAAAGACTAAAATAAGGTCCACAGCTATGGTCACCAAACATTAAACATTAGAGAAATAGGTTATTTCTATATTAAGATGCTGCAAGATAATGACCCAGTTAGACTGGCAAATGTCTATTTGTGCCTAAGGTCTATTCACATTAACAGAGACTGATTTAAGAGTGTATATCTAAGGGGATTCTATGAGTTTGAGGCCAACCTGGTCTGCAGAGCAAGTTCCAGGACAGCCAGGGCTACATAGAGAAACCCTGTCTCCAAAAACAAAACAAGCAGTGTGTACCTAATGTTCTTGTTTTTGCTAACATTGTCAAAAAACTGCAGCTATTCTGGGACACCAAGTCATACAAAAACTGTTATTTTTCTATAATGGTGCACTATGTAAGGACCAGGAAAATAAAGTCACCAATATCCCAATAGACTGTATTCATGATTTGAGATTCACTTCAGAAACTGTTCTTTTTATTGTAAACTGTTGAAGATGATTAAGCTTTAATATTTTCAGAACTATACTTGTAGTCATGCTAAGTACTGATGTAATTAATTACAGCTTTATTTAGCCTCCTTATATATGTTTTCAAGGTATAGCCTAAAGCAAGTAACTAAAAAACAGGCAAGGATTATTAAGCTCAGCTATTCTTAATAGATAATGGTCTTCAAACTTGTCAGAGATCTGCTGAATATGGCATTTATAATGTCTAATCTTACTATGACAGACAGAGACTCCCAGATCCTAACGGTGACCCCCAAGTTCTCCAGGAAGATAATGGGCACAGTGATAATATCTCTATCTGGATTATGCTATCACTAACCACTGGGAAAGAGAGACCCAATGACTCACTTGCTGCCTTGGCACAGCCCAAACTGTGGACAGGCAGGACACTGGAAAATTGACTGCCCCATTTTGCGTAGACAAAGTAAGGTCAGTCCCCAACATTCCTCCTCCATGGGAAAAGCCTCTCAACTTTTGGGTCTGGAGGCTCATGACTGGTGCTGTTCTGTTACCTCTGTCCCCAGTGCCATGGAGACCAGAGCAGCCTGGGATGACCATCTAGATAATGACTATGAATTAGTCTCCATTATTTTAATTAATACATATGCTTTTTAGATTATTCTTTATAATATATTTATCCTTCTCAGATATCTGATGGCACTGATGGCTAGGCTAACTGTAGCTTTGTCAGCTAGGCAGCAGAAGGCAAACAGCTCCTTCCTCCAAGGCTGCAGCCACCTTGTTAGTTTACCTGGAGGCACTTGTTCTCTTGTTAAGAAAAGACAGACTGTAGTTGTCCTGACCCGCAGGACAGCAACCTAGAGCAAGAAGTCCAGGGAGTTGAATGGGGACAAGAGACACGAGAGAATGACCACAAGACAGGATTCTGATCAAGTGGCAAATTTTATTTTTCCAGGTTAGCTTATATAGTCAGTAGTATGGGGCAAAGGGGAGGTGGAAAAAGGCCAAGAGCCAGGTGTTAGTTTAAGCAGGATGTTAGAAAACTATAGAAAGAGGATGTTGGCAGGGTAAAAGTTCATGGGTGGTGGGGAGAGGGAGGGTTAACTAGGTGAGTGGTGAGAAGAAGGAAGGTTGCTTAGGTAAGTAGTGGGATGCGGAGGTTTGCTTAAGTAAGTGGGCTTGTGGTTGGAACAACGTATTGATGTCTGGGTCATGTTGTTCCTTCTGAGTGCTCATGCTTCTAGAAGCCATTTATAATCAAAAGACAGTTCTATAACTACGTGACTTTCCAAGTTTGGCCTAAAGGTTCATGCCAAGCTGTATGGCTCCCAACAGCAGACAGGGTTGCCTTGCTAACAGGCTTCACATTAAAGAATGAACAGATTTCAGGTGTAGCTTTTCACTAAAGGAACATCCTTGCAATGGCTGTTCCCAAAAATAACTACTCGTGTCTCTGGTAAGTTATTAGAAAGAAAGAAAAAGTTTTAAAGTCCATACAAATTCTGAGATCTAGGAAAATGTTCTAAGATATGGAAAGTTCTGGGGATATAAAAGCTTAAGTTTTCAGGGTCTAAGAAAATGACTTAAGGTGTGTAAACGCAAATTGTAAATGTATAAGAAAAAGACTTAAAGTATAGGAAAACTGGGAATTGTTTCAGAGTTCTTTCCTCACATACGCTGTTGTTGCACTAAGATTTCAAATGTTCAGAGTTTTAGCATTGATCAATGGAATTCTGATAAGTGGGTAGAGCACTGACTAGTGTCCAGCCATGAGCTCAAGATTTCTGTCTGACAAGACATGCTGTGCTACTTAACATAAAGTGTCTCAGTGTTCTGCTGTCTCCCTATCATGCTATCCAGTTAGCATGTTTTGTATTGGTTTCTGCATATGCTGTTGTTTTCTAGGAACTGCACCAGGTTACATAATGCACATTACTTGCTGCCTTCAAGGTAGAGGAAAGAACATATCAGACCATGGCCAGCAGAACTAGTATTGCTTCTCTCTACAAAATAAACAAACAAACAAAAACTTCCCACCTCCTGTTCTCAGGATGGACCATACTACTTTCTTTGGCCAAAAGAAAGGGTGGAAAGAGAAGCAGGTCACCCTTGAGAAGGTGAGTCATTGTGAGTTTGTCCACTGTTCCTTCCATTCTGTTCTAGGGTGACATGTTGGACATGAGGTTCCACCTTCAAGAAGGATATTGAAGGATAGAAGGTCACACCCAACCTACAGCTACAAATATGAGCAACACATGAAATTTGAAACTATAACTCAATAATATTACTGAGGTGTTTAGAATTGTACCATAATGCAGCCTGTGAATCATGATAGTTACCTTGTTTTCACAGTGGTTTGTTCCAATAACCTAATACTGCATTAGTTCAAAGGCACAGGCCAGTTACATAAAGAATCTGTCCCTGTCTGAAAAAGTGAATACTCCTATGCAGCTTCTTGTGGATCCTGATTTAGAAGTCCACCCTACCATGCCCTATCACCTTGAGAAATGCCCTCTTGATGTCTTTGTTCCTCAGACTGTAGACCACAGGGTTGAGCAAGGCAGTGAAGGCATTGTAAAAGAGTGAGACCTGCTTGTCTCTCTCAGGGGAGTAGCTGGAGTTGGGCCTCATGTAGATGTAAGAGGCTGGACCATAGAAGAATGTGACCACAGTCAGGTGGGAGGCACAGGTAGAGAAAGCCTTGCAGCGGGCCTGGGTGGACTTGATCTTGAGAATTGCCTTGGCAATGTGAACATAGGAGGCCACTATGAGAGAAATTGGAGTAAGAACAACAAAAACACTCAAGACTAGGTCTACCATTTCAATGAGGTGAGTATCCATGCAAGCCAGGCTACGCACTGAAGGGCCTTCACAAAAGTAGTGGTTGACCTTGTTGGGCCCACAATATGGCAGACTCATGGTGAAGAAAGTATGTAACAAAGCAGAGAGGAAACCACAGACACAAGTCCCAGTTGCTAACTGTCTACACAGTCCCCAGTTGAGGATGACAGTATAATGCAATGGGTAGCAAATGGCCACATATCGGTCATAAGCCATAACAACAAACAAGGTGCATTCAGTAGTAGCCAGAGCACCAAATACATACATCTGCAGCCAGCAACCAGCAAAGGAGATGGCCTTGGATTTAGCAAGAAGATGCACCAACATCTGGGGCATGGTGGTGGTGACATAGCACAGATCCAACATGGCGAGTATACAGAGGAAGAAGTACATGGGCGTGTGCAGCTGTGTGTCCATGCAGATCAGCATGATGATGAGCCCATTGCCCATGACTGAGCTCAGGTAGATGAGAAGGAACACAGTGAAGAGGATGCTGTTGGTTGTGGGGTCACTGGAGAAGCCAAGCAGGATAAACTCAGAAACCCAGCTTTGGTTCTGCTCTGGAATCATCCACATGGTGCAGGCTGTAAGAGAATTACATTCATCTATATGTCACCTGGCACATGCTATCTATAGAGGCAGAAAGGGGAGACACAGGCTGCTGAGTGGCTCAAGGTTAAGAACATTGACTGCTGTTCCAGGGAACCAGATAGCTTAGAGCTGTTGTAACTCAAGTTCCAGGGGATCTGACTCCCTTCTCTGACTTTCATAGGCTAAACACATACATGGTGCACAAACATGTATATAGTCAAAAACTCATACACATAAAGTAAAAATAATCCTTTTTAATTAAAAAAAGAAAGACTAGGTTGTGGGCTCTGAGCACACTGTTCAGTTTCTCTGCACTCTTCTCAAGTTACTGACCCTACAATGCACAGTCTCTTCATCTATCAAATGAGGTGATGACACTCATGTCTTAGGATTATGATGGGTATCTAAAGCATCTCACAGAACTCCTGGAAACAGCGGATACCACATCACGTATCATATACAGCCTCAGACTCTCATTCCAGCTCTGGGAAGGCAGACACAGAGGATCCCCACAACAAGATGGTTAGCTAGCTACACTAGCTGAAATGATGAGTACTGTGTTCAACTGAGAGACCCAGACTCAAGAAATATTGTCAGAGCCATTATGGATGAACCCCATGTCAGTCTCAGACCACACATCACAGACATATGCAAAATAAAGAGTAAAAAGTAGAAGAAGACAGAACAAACATCAGTCCAATGGAGGTCTAGACACACACAGTCATTTGAGTAATGACAGAAGGTCATGTATGCAATGCACTGGGGACACAGTAGTCTTCCCAGGGAATGCTGATGGATCATGTGGATATGAGAGCAGGAAAGTTTCTTCTTCCTGTTATTTTACTCCTATATCCCTCTGTACAGAAACAATCAATTCCAAGTATTATATAGCTTTAAGTGATAAATATAAAGAATCTATTATTTTAGACTTGAACCTGATAAATATATCTATCATTTTAGGATAAGCATAGGTAAGATCCTTTCAAAGAGCATTTTCCTCGAAGGAAACAATAATGGTAACCTATAATCAGCAAAAAAAGTAAGTACTCAAAATACTTGTACAAAGGTCTACAAAGAACAAGCATAACAACAGACACTCTAATAGAACAGTGAACCGTTTTTACAGGGCATTTCACAAGACAGTTGCGAGCATTGGGAGGCTAATATTCCCAGCAACATTGCTCATCTGGAAACTGCAGGAGAACCCCTCACTTCCGACTCCCACTCTCCTCTTCTCAATCTCACATCACCACATGCCTACCAGCATGGCTACAATAACAGATAGCTCGGATTGATGAGAATAATCTAGATCCAATTGAGTAAATTAAAAAGATCCCTTTAGTATGTGTGTGACTGTGTTCCCTAAAGTTGAATACATTAATGTGTTGCCCAGCAATCCAAATATCAACTATATTCCCGAAACAATATGAAAACAAGAAGATGCATACAAACACAGGCTCAAGAAATGACATGCAAAGGAAATTCTAAACACTGTGCACAATAGTCTGAACTATGGTGCCACTCATGCTAATCAGCAAGGCATTGTTTTTCATGAGAGTAGAAATATGAAAGAGACCTCTAGACACCCTCAATCCTCAGCTTCCCTGGCCCCATCCCCTCTCCTGATCAGTTCTCATAACTCTCACAGCTGTCCTCCCTTCAAACCCAGGTCAGGAGCCCATCATCTCTCCTGACATTTCTGTATCAGCATCCCCATGTGCCTCTTGCCTCTACGTTTTCCTCCTTCAGCACATTCTATACTTTTTCTCTAATTTTTAAAAATTACTTTCATATAATATATTTTGATCATATTCCTCCCCTCACCCAAATTCTCCCATACCATCTCCATCCAACTCTTAGGCATTTTCCCTGCTACTCTTTATTTCTAAACAAAACAAACTACAAAAGTTTTTTTTTTTTTAAAAAAAAAAAACTAAAAGCAAGGCCGGGCGTTGGTGGTAGTCTTTAATCCCAGCACTTGGGAGGCAGAGGCAGGGGGATCTCTGTGAGTTTGAGGCCAGCCTGGTCTCCAGAGTGAGTGCCAGGATAGGCTCCAAAGCTACACAGAGAAACCCTGCCTTGATAAACAAACAAACAAACAAACAAACAAGCAAAAACCTAAAAGCAAAACAAAAGTACCAAACCAAAACCAAATCCTAGTGGCCAAGTACTCCTAAGCATGTGGCCAGTCATAGAGTAGCTGATATGCACAGTGACACTCTAATGAAGAAAACTGATTTTCCCTTTCCTGATAGGGATCAACTGCAAACCAGTTCTTGTTTGGGGCAGAACATAGTGTCTTCTTCCCTTTCTCGGTGCAGGGCATGTTTCTTCCTCTGCATGTTCTTCATGTGACTGCTGCACTGGTTTTTCAAAGTTGTCATACAGTTCCTATCTGGGCCTGCTGAAAGCCTTTTATGAGCTCTCAAGTCCTGTCATTTGAGGTGGGGACACAGCTATTCCTAACCTGCTTGCTCTGTGAAGACTAAGCCTTGGCTCACAACCGTCTCTTCCATCTCCTGTCTGTCCACACACAAATCCCCATGCAAGAACTCCCGGTATTGTGCATGCCTCTGTTTCCCTTATACACTAAGAAGTTCATAGCTTCTCCTCATGGAGGAGGAACCACCAGCTGCACAATGTTCCCCACACTATGGCCACATCAGGACTCAGATCAGCAAGGACACTTCCCTGACTTGTGCTACTACCTCCCACCCAAACCCAGGTAGGATATATCCTCCATTTATTGGGCATTGGCTGAGGAGTTCATTGGGGGGGCAGTTCTGAAATGAATTTAGACACCAAACAACTTGTATGACCCTTTGTTACTTCCTTGTTTACTGAAACCCCACACAATGAAGAAAGAATTAACTCTGAGAAGAGTTTGACTGTATGGGTAACTTCCTAATCTTTGAAACAATAAAAACAACTAATATTTATTGGATAAATTGTATATTCTACCAATTGTGCCACTCAATTTATCTTAACATCACAGAAGTTCACTGATGGAAATATTCTTACCTGTGTGTTATAGGTGAAACTATGACCCGGAGAGGGCATCAAATTCCAAATTACAATCTCTACATGGGAGAAGTGGGGGTTTAGGTGGTATGACATCAGAGCCTGGCTCTCAGTCACCTTCTCTGCTCTGTTACACAGGCCCTGAAGTAGGGAGGTGAGGAAGACAAAGTCTTCACATTGTCCATCTAGTTGATCTTTTTGAAACTCAGCACAGTCCAGAGTCCTCCTAGGACAGAGCTGGACAATGAGCCACAGACAAGCTCTCCTGATGAGATTTCCCTCCAGTCTGAATGCGGGAGACTCTCGATAAATTCAACTTCCATGAATTCAAGGAAAGGGGATTTGAGGTGTGATTTCTATGGCATGGGGACACCATTTAGTGACCTGTAGCCTGTAATGGATTACTTCACTTAAGGTGTCCCAGCAGGATGGTGGCCCAATTCTATGAGCCCAGGATTCACACATAAAGATGTCAGGATGGAATTCCCGGCCAGAAAGAGTGACACGTGTCAGCCCCAACCTACAAAGCATGAATCTGGAAGGTTTAGGATCAGGAGTACTAGGTAATACTCAACTGTATGACAAGTTTGAGGCTAAGCTAGGCTACAGGAGACTAACCATTCACCTTCTCAAAACAAAACAAAACAAAACAAAAAATAAAACAAAACAATCATGATTGCTCTGCCCACAAGGTATCAAGCTTTGTCTCTGGGGTGTGGGAAGACTCCTTTGAAGACATTGACCATCAGTGCTCTGTTATGGATATGACTTTCTGCTTCATTTGGGATCTTTGAGCTTAGGACTTGATATTTTTTTCTATCAACATGCTTTGAAACAGAAAAACTCTCTATAAATATTTATGGAACTAATAACAGGAGAAAGGAAGAGGAAGTAAGGACACAAGGTTGAGAAAAAGAAGAGCAGGCAATGAGGGAAGAGGTCTGGGGAGTTTGAGATGTAGGCACAGGGGCCCTGGAGGTGGATGGCTTGGCTACTTCTTATCTCCAGTACCAAAGATGCCTTACTCCACTCACGAGCCAAACACCAGTGATCATCTTACCACTTGTAAATCCAAGGAATGTGTCAATGACTGCCGGTTTCTTTATCTAATGAGAAAGAGGCTAATGGGAAGCCTCCTAAAGCAACTGAGTCCAGAGAGAAGGATTCTAGAAAGCTCAATCTCCAGAAAAATTCCAGGGTGCTGTAGAGTTGGAGGGTTGAGTCTCTCACTCCCCTTGCAAGTGGACCAGCCCCAGCTCCTGAAGATGATCCCTATACAATCCTGCTTATCAAAGGCAAGCTCACACATCTTCACCTCTTCCCAGTGGAACAGGATGCTGAGGTTTTATGACCCTGCCTCCTCTCTGAGCCTCCCAGGAGAGATGGGAAAGGGCCATTTCTGTTCCCAGTAGAGATGCTGAGATGATCCCTGGATGCTATCAAGAAGAGCACTAAAGTGAGACCCTTGGGGCAGCATAGGAGGAAAAACCCACAGGAAGAAGAGTGGTGAACTGTTCCCTTTTCTAGACTAATTGGGGAATAAGAGCAGCTCAGAGAAGTTGAGGTGGGACCTGGTCACCTGATAGACAGGTCAAGGACTTAAATTCTCATTCTGATTCCTCTTTTGCTGATCAGACCCTGAACACTGACACTCAGTGTGACTATGCTTGAATCACCCCCTTTTCTTACTCAGCTACTCTAGTGCTAATGAAGAGTCAACAACAATGGGTCTGAAGGGTGGCTATGAGAAAAAGTGGATTTCCTGGTTTTGCAGAGCACCAAGTTTGGTTCCAAGATCACACATGGCAGCTCACAACCATCTATAAGTCCAGTTCTAGAGGATCTGGTGCCTTTTTTTGACCTCCCTAGGGACCAGGCATGCATATGCTTTACATACATTCATGCAAGATAAACAATCATATAAACAAACAAAAAGAGTCCACCGTGTCATAACAACATGGAAGTCAGCAGTGACATCCCATGACAGTGGAGTAAGACACTCTCTGAGGGGCTCATGTTTCTTGGATGCAAATAAGCATTTGGGTTCAAATATATCAAGCTCTGTAACATGTTCTCTTGAACTTGCTGTTATTCTGCCTTGGTTGCCTCTTCCAAAGAATTCCAATAGTAACCTCTTCCCTTCTAGGCTGTCTAGACTCTAAGTATGATGATGTCACTACCCTGCCTCAAGTTCTGGCCAGTTTTCCTGACCTCAGTTCTCCATCTCCAGCTCTTTCTGTGTTTTGGTTTCCTATGGATTCAGAAGGAGAAGACTGGAGTATAAAGTCTTCCTGGTTAGACTGATTGATTGATAAGGGGTTAGAATTTCTGTGAGCTTCTCCTTAAACACAGCCAATAATAAAGGTTAATTATAAAATAACAATTAAATATATTGTGTTGGAAACAAATCAGATTGCCTAGGAATGCGGCTCAGCTGCATAGCACCTGAGTAAACAGAATTCTTGAGGCTACAGCTTGATTGATAGCATTAAAAAGACAGTGAAGGTAATGAATGCTCTGAACTCTGCACATCCTGATGAACAATCCATTTTCCTGTGCTCTGTGTCCTAGCAGTTGTTTAGTGTGGTGCATTTGCTGGTTGAAACACTGTACAATGCCATGTGATCTCCACTGCTGTCCAGTGGCATGTGTTGCAACCATGACATTGGCCATGATGCTTTTATTTATACCTTAGTAATTGGCAATCAGCACTAATCAGAAGTACCTTTAGATTCCTGCAGTACTGTTAATAATACTTGTTCTACTGCTCTGAAACCAACTCTTCTCATTCCTGTTGTTGATCCTCATCAGCTCTGAAGAGGCAGTGGAGTCCAGGAAGAGATTCTTCACCAGGATAGATAAGGAAACACTTTCAGAGACAAGCAAACAGAACCTGTTGTTACATGTAGAAACAGCCATCATAGCTCTGTTAGGTTTAGTCTTGGATGTTTTATTCTAGATTCATAGGGAGGAAGCTCAAGAGAAAGAGAGAGAAAGAGATAGAGAGATAAACACAGGATTTGAGGTTGACATGTATGTCAGCAACATGGCAGAAAAGCAGTCACATGATGGAGATGTAACTTGGAAAATGTCAAAAATCCCAACATCCCACAGAAAGCATATTTGGTATCTGGCAAAAGAAAAAGCCAAAAGAGTGGAAAAAACTTAAGGTCAGCTAGGATTGTTACACCTTTCTGAGTGAAGACTCAAAATTATAGGCAGACATAAGAACCTCATGGCTGTTGCAAAGGATGGTATCCCCCCCGCCCTTTTTTAAATCATTGCAACACCAAGAGATTTACAAGCATGGTCCTATGTGCCTATTGCCCAGATAACACACAATGACCCAGATAACCTGAGTAATTTGGCAAAGGTCAGTCAGCTAGGGAATGATGGAACCAACTCCAGGGCCTGGCCACTTGCCTCTTGAATGAGGCTAAATCTGTCATATCTACCACATGCTTAATTGTGTGAGTTCAAGCTAATGGCTGTACCTGGGGTCTAACAAAAACACTCCTGCTTTTTAGAGCCTGGCCTACTCCTTGGTGGTCATGGGTCAGCAAGAAGGAAAAGTCAAACTCTAGATGTTCCCCTCTGCATCAGGTGGACCACAGGCCTAAACAAGAGGATGGTGAGATTGGAGAAAGTAGAAGGCCGCATCCACAGCTCTTACAACCAGAGACTCATTAATTGGCCCCAGATGACAAAGCCTTATTAATGGACCATGTAAGAACGTGCTCATTTGATTGAACGAGTACTTCAAAAAGTTTTCTTGTTTTGTATCTGGAGAAGGATGTGAAGACGACCATGACAATCCATGAGAGGATGGTTAGGGAAAGGGGGAAACAGGTGTCTGCAGAAGTGCCATCCCATCCACTCAATTCTTTATATCATGTCCTCTTGAGGACACCTTTGATAGGGATTCACTTGAGACAGGAATATTTTGACATTATTTCCATTTTCTAAGATGGTTACCCACAGATCCCTTCAAACTCACTTTATCCAATTTTACAATTATATTCCATGGATGTTCATGACCATGTAACCAACACATAGGCCACAATGCACTCATCATTTAGACTATTACCTACAAAACATTTCCTCTTCCAAACCAAGTGTTATGGACAATGTTCTTTCCCCTGAATGGGTTTTCCTCACTGCTGTCTTCAGGCATATTCCAGAAATAGGACATAGTGCTCACCTGGTCACTTTCAGGTTTGACAGGCATGTCACATAGAACCATGTGTTACCATTAAGATTTTTCTCTTCTTCTACAATCCAAAATAGGGAACTGCCCTTGTGACCACAGACACAGGCTGTGGAAGGGATATAACTAGAGTAGACCACTTGGGTCATTTGATTTAGTAACCTACTTGTTCCTTCATATATTACTAGATATATCAGTGGGTTCACACTGATATTTGATGATGCCAGCTTTGTGACCCAATAAATGGGTTCCCAGTTAATTATAGGCACTGATAGGAACAATAATGATAAAAGAAAAGAAAATAATTTTCATCTACACACACACACAGAGTTATGGGCACTGAGGTCACATGATCATTTGTGGTTCTTGTAACAGAAGACTATTTTGCTAAGATGTCAATATGTTTCAAAAAATCAGTATGCTGCTTTGTCAGGAAAATGGGAATTACTCTACCTTGAGATCCAGCAATTCCACTCTTAGGCAGATATCTCTGGGATGCACATTCATCCCACAAAGACATCTGTTCAACCATGTTCATAGCAGCATTATTTGTAATAGCCAGTACCTGGAAGCAACCTAGATGCCTCTCAGCCGAAGAATGAATAAAAAAAAATGTGGTACATTTACACAATGGAGTACTATTCAGCAGAAAAAAAAAAAACAATGACATCTTGAAATTCACTGGCAAATAGATGGAACTAGAAGAAACCATCCTGAGTAAGGTAACCCAGACACAGAAAGAAAAATATGGTATGTACTCACACATAAGTGCATCTTAGATATAGAGCAAAAGATAACCAGCCTACAGTCCACAACCCCAGAGAAGCTAGGAAACAAGGAGTAGCCTATGAGAGACATATATGCACCCCTGAAAAGAGTAAAGGGACAAAATCTCCTGAGAAAATTCAAGGACATTTAAAAATGACCTGCATAGGTACAGTACTCTAACCTAGGGTAGAAACATATATACAGTATGTTCTAACAAAAATAACCTTAAATTTGTAGCAATAAACAAAAATCTATACCAATTAAAACTATTTCACATTAATAGTAGCTTTTTATTTTAAAAGTAGATTCAGTAATATACCGTTTTATTTTATCATTCCTAAGTCCCCACTTTAACTTTTCAGAAAGAGATCCCTGAATCTAACTTTTGTTGCTTAATTTGTACCTTGAACATGACCAATAACAGCTTGCAACCAACTCCGTTAAACAATGATAAACATCCAAAATGACCAAAAATTACCCATCCTATTTTGGGGAATATGAGCATCATGTTCTCTAGGCTGCTTCCTGCAATCTGTGAGTGACAACATCTTAGGAGACCCTGGGAAAATTGAGATGATGGTTAAGTCCTGAGAGAGCTAGCTGTATCATTTGTTCTGTCTCTGTGATGGGGAAGTTCGAGGTGAGCAGAAATCCTGGCTGGAGTAGTCTGTGAGGGTGGACCATCTCAGTTATCAGCTTTGAAATTGTTCTGGTTGCAGAGTTTTGAAGAAACTGAAACAGAGGCATTATGAGAGGTTGTATCACCTGGGCTACTTGTCTTCTTCATTGATTTCTAGTTCTTTGTTCTGAAAACACACAAACTTTTAAAGGTAACATACGTATCTGCATTAACACAAGTATGGAATTGTGGTATGCACAAGTCAACTAAAGATGATATTTTGCTTTACCTTTGAGCAGGTAAAAGACATCAGTCAACTTTATATGTCTGTCTGGACTGTATAAACACACTGTAATATGATTCTCCATGCATGTCATATGAAATGATGGTTTGTAATAACAAGTCATGAGGATTCTGTAGCTAACAAGATTTATCATCTGTCTCATCCATTCTGAGGTGTTTTTCCATGTTGTGGGATCAGCTTATAAATCACCTGTCTTATAGTTTTTCTTCATTTCTTACTTCATGACTGCAGCCAAGATTCACAGGAGGTCTCCCCATATTAAATCTTCTCTTTATTAATTTCGGTACAAACCAATAGCTTTTGCTTCCTGTGGAAATTAAGGCATAACCTCCCCCCCAATGCAACACATTTATTTTCTGACTCTTATTCTTTTGTTCTTTTTCTTTTTTCGAAACAGAATTTTTCTATATTGTTTTGGAGGCTGTCCTAGAACTTGCTCTGTAGACCAGGCTGGCTTGGAACTCACAGAGATCTGGCTGCCTCTGGCTCCCGAGTGCTGGGATTAAAGGCATGGGCCACTAATGCCTGGTTTCCGACTGTTATTCTAAAGTTAAATCATCCTTAAAATATATAAGCAAGTTTAATTTACCAGTTTTTTGTCTAATGTCTAATCTAATGTTTCTCAGTAAATGTTTTTTGTTCATTATCATTAAAAATTCAAAGTCAACAAAACTCCCTACAGGATCCAGATACCCTGTGTATTTCCCATATTTATGTAACTTATTCTTTTTATGCTGCTTTCATCTTTCTTTAAAGACTTCATTATTTTCAAACAATTTACTCTTTTTGTAACTATGCAAATTTTCTTCTCTTTCTTCAGTTCCTAAGTTCATTTTCAAGCATACTGGACCTATTTAGAGATTTTTCTCAGTATGGACCTGATTTATTTATTTATTTATTTATTTATTTATTTATTTATTTATTTTCTCATTTGCATTATTCCTCAGACTGTGTGAGCCAAACCCTTAATATCTAGGCAAATGACTAGGATACCAGCTACCTAGCTCTGCTTAGCAAATGATGCTGGATTCTGGCTCATCCCTCCTCAGGTCCATGAGAGCCAAGAATTATGCCTTTGAGTAACTGCTGGTTGCCATGTTTACCTGCCCCAGTTCTTGGAAGCTGTTGGGTCTGAACTGCTTCACAGAAAAGTCTGTCAGATAGTTTAGGCCTGTAGGCCAAAGATGGTTGCCCCCAAGTTGCAGAGGAACCTTTGGTGACTGTTAGGCAGCCATCTGTCCCTGTTATTTCTATAGTTGTGGAAGTTGTTTGCTCTGTACTTCCTGTTTACTCAGGTAATATTTTATCCTCTTGGCTCTGATGGGAATCGAAGAATAGATAGTTATACTGTTTTCTTTGTTATCAAGTTCAGAAAAGAAACTTAGAAAACAGATGTAAAGTTTATGAGGTTTAGAGACATAAAAGTTAAAGGTGTTCTTCTAAGAAAATGTTTTAAGATCCAAAAAGATATTTTTAGGTTGGTAATATAAGTTATGATAGACAGTGGTTTAGGTATAAAACTTTGGACTCATCAAGATAGGAAAGATAGTCATTTCTTCAAATTTGCCAAAACTACTTTGGGAGCCCATTCCACATAGAGGGATACTCCCTGAGCCTAGAAACACAGGGGAGGGCCTAGGCCCTATCCCAAAGGATATGACAGACTCTGAAAAGCCCCCCCATGAAAGGCCTCACCCTCCCTGGGGAGCAGAAAGGGTATGGGATAGGTAGGGTGTTAGGGGGGGGGGGGGGGCAAAGGAGGAAGGGAGGGAGAGGGAACTGGGATTGACATGTAAAACAATCTTGTTTCTAATTTAAATAAAAAAATTGGAAAAAAGAAAAACAAAACTCAACTGAAACCCTAAGAAAAGTAATGGATATTTTGAGTTTTGTTTCTAATGCTTGGTCTTAACAAGCAACCTTTGTATACGAGAAGAAAAAAAACCATGACATTATAATCAACTAAATATGAATGATTGCACTTATGATTAATTATTAAATATTTAGTGCTTCACTATAAAAAATAAATTTTCCAAAACTAATGGACTACACATCTTGAATGTATTTTTTCTTGATAATAGTTCTGATAGTGTTAGATTTAAACCTTTTTTTATTTAGACAAAAGGGTGAAATATTGTGGGATATTTGATCATCTGTGTGTAAGGTGCCTACTGATTGGTTTAATAAAGATCTGAATGGCCAATAGATAGACAAGAGAATAGGCTGGACTTCTGGGGGAAGAGAGGAACCTGATATGAATGTGGGCATACAAGGGAGATGCCAACTAGATGTGGAACAAGTCAGACATACAGAGCAGAAGAGAGGTAAAAAGCCATGTGGCAGGACTTAGATTGGTAGAATCAGGCTATAAGAGCTAGTTGGGAAAAAGCTTAAGCTAAAGGCCAAGCTTTCATAATTAATAATAAGACTCATATCATTGTTGGGGGAGCTGGCGGTCCATGAAAGTCTGAAAATAAAGTTGTACTCATAGATACCAACCTGAAAAAGAATGTAACTGGGCCCTTGATGCATACCATACAAAGCAGTTAATTGAAAAAGGGTCAAAACAACAACAACAACAAAACCCCCCAAAAACCAAAAAACTTTCAAGACAAAAAACAGGAGTAAATTTTCATGACATGGGATCAAGAAACAATTTCATACATATGCTAAAAAATAACAAGAGCTAAAAGTGCTTGGCCAGGTATGGTAAAATAGAATTTTAAAGCCAGAACTACTAGGTCAGAGTTTGGAGGATCTCTGAGTTTGTTGCCAGCCTGATCTACTCAGTGAGTTATAGTTCAGGCAATGAATCAGACACGAATTTGCTGATTAGTCAGGTAGGAGCTACTCTGAAAATGAGATGCCATCCATACCCACACCATCAAAGTGTAAAAGGGAATCTAGCATCTGCAGTCAAGGGTGGGTTGTGCCTTGGATTCCACCTACAATGAGGAGCAAAAGTTGAGACTGTTCCAATGAGACCTCAGCTCCCTTTATTTCCAGAATTGCATCATTTGACACAAGAGTTCATCATGTTTCCCCATAGACCACACTGACTTTATGTCTGAAGTTAGTTTTCTGAGCTGTATTGGTTCTGTTCCATAATCTATCACCTTAATTCTGTCCTGACAACACATGCTTGCTACTTAGCATATACTGCCCCAGCCTTCTGCTGTCTCCACTATCATGCTATCCAGTTAGCATGTTTTATGTTGGTTTATACATATGCTGTTGTTTTCTGGGAACTGCAACAGGTTACATAATGCACATTACTTGCTGCCTTCTAGGTAGAGGAAAGAACATAGCAGACCATGGCCAACAGAACTAGTATTGCTTCTCTCTACACAAAAAACTTCCCACCTCCTGTTCTCAGGTTGGCCCATACTACTTGCTTTGGCCAGAAGACTGTGTTGAAAGAGAAGCAGGTCACTCTTGAGAAGCTGAGTCATTGTGAGTTTGTCCAGGGTCCCTTCCCTTCTGCTATGGGATGACACATTGGACATAAGGTTCCTCCTTCAGGATGGATGTGAGAGGACAGAAGGTCACTCCCAACCTACAGCTACAAACATGAGTAACAGATGAATCCTTGCGGCTACAACTCAAAAAGATTGCTGGAGTTTCAAATTGTACCTTAATGCAGCCTGTCAATAAAGATAGCCACCTTGATTTCACAGTGGTTTGTTCTAATTACCAAGTACTATGATCAAAGGAACCGGCCAGTTACATAAATAAAAAATCTGTCCCTGTCTCAAAAAGTGAAAACTCCAATGTAGCTTTTTCTGGTTCACTAGTGCACCCTACCATGACACATCACCTTGAGGAATGCTCTCTTGATATCTTTGTTCCTCAAACTGTAGACCACTGGGTTGAGCAAGGCTGTGAAGGCATTGTAAAAGAGTGCCATCTGCTTGTCTCTCTCAGGAGAGTAGCTGGAGTTGGGCCTCATGTACATGTAAGAGGCTGGACCATAGAAGAATGTGACCACAGTCAGGTGAGAGGCACAGGTAGAAAAAGCCTTGCAGCGAGCCTGGATGGACTTGATTTTGAGAATTGCCATGGCAATATGAATGTAGGAGGCTACAATCAGGCAAATGGGAATAACAATCAGAAAAGCACTCAAGACCAGATCTATCATTTCAATGAGGTGAGTATCCATGCAAGCCAGGCTACGCACTGAAGGGCCTTCACAGAAGTAGTGGTTGACCTTGTTGGGCCCACAATATGGCAGACTCATGGTGAAGAAAGTATGTAACAAAGCAGAAAGGAAACCACAGACACAAGACCCAGCTGCCAACTGTCTACACAGTCCCCAGTTGAGTATGATAGTATAATGCAGTGGGTAGCAAATGGCCACATACGGGTCATAAGCCATGACAACAAACAAGGTGCATTCAGTTACACCCAGGGCACCAAACACATACATCTGCAGCCAGCAGCCAGCAAAGGAGATGGTCTGAGATTTAGCAAGAAGATGCACCAACATCTGGGGCATGGTGGTGGTGACATAGCACAGATCCAACATGGCGAGTATACAGAGGAAGAAGTACATGGGCGTGTGCAACTGTGTGTCCATGCAGATCAGCATGATGATGAGCCCATTGCCCATGACTGAGCTCAGGTAGATGAGAAGGAACACAGTGAAGAGGATGCTGTTGGTTGTGGGGTCACTGGAGAAGCCAAGCAGGATAAACTCAGAAACCCAGCTTTGGTTTTGCTCTGGAATCATCCCAACAGTAGAAGCTGTAAAAGAAACACATTTATCTATGTGTCACATGTCACATGCCGTCTATAGAGGCAGAAGGGGGAGATACAGGCTGCTGAAGGTAGCTCAAAGGATAAGAACACTGACTGCTGTTGCTGGGAACCAGACAGCTTAGATCTGTTGTAACTCGGGTTCCAAGAGATCTGACTCCCTTCTCTGACCTCAATGGGCAAGACACACTTATGGTGCTAAACATGTATATAGGCAAAAACTCATCCACATAAAAAATAATTTTTTAATTTAAAAAAGAAAGACTGGGTTGTAGGCTCTGAACACACTGTTCAGTTTCTGTGTACTCTTCTCAATTACTGGTCCTCACAATGCCTCAGTCTCTTCATTTATCAAATGAGGCTGATGACACTCATGTCTCAGGATTAAGATGGGTGTCTAAATCATCTCACAGAACTCCTGGAAACAGCAGATAACACATCACTTATCATATGCAGTCTCACAGTCTCATTCCAAGTTTAGGAAAGCAGACACAGAGGATCCCCAGAATAAGAGGTCTAACTACACTAGCTGAATTGATGAGTACTGATTTCAACTTAGAGACCACCCTATCTCAAGGAATATTGTCAGAACAATTGCGGATGAACCTCATGTCAGTCTCTGACCACGTCATAGACATATGCAAAATATAGAGTAAAAAGTAGGAGAAGACAGAACAAACATCAGTCCAATGGAGGTCTAGACACACAGTCATTTGAGTAATGACAGAAGGTCATGTATGCAATGCACTGGGGACACAGTAGTCTTCCCAGGGAATGCTGATGAATCATGTGGATATGAGAGCAGGAAAGTTACTTCTTCCTGTTATTTTACTCCTATATCCCTCTGTACAGAAACATCAATTCTAGGTGTAGTATAGCCTAAAGTGGTAAATCTAAAGAAACTACTTGTTTTAGATTCAAACCTGATAAACATATCTATCTTTCTATCTATCATTTTAGGGGAAGCATAGGTAAGATTCATTTAAATGAACGCTTTCCTTGGAGGAAACAATAATGACAATCTAGAATAAGCAAAAAAAAAGTATTCAAAATACTTATACAAAGGTCTAGAAGAGAACAAGCATAACAACAGACACTCCGATAGAACAGTGAACCATATCTAAAGGGCATTTCACAAGGCAGCTCTGAGCACTGATGAGACTAATATTGTCATCTAGAAATTGCAGGAGAATATCATGGTGACAAAACCCACTCTCCGCTTCACAATCTCACACCACCACATGCCTACCAGCATGGCTACAATAACAGAGAGCTAGGATTGACAAAAATAATTTGGATCCAATTGAATAGTAAATTAAAATGATCCCTTTACTATTCGTCTGGCTATGTTCCCTAAATTTGAACCCATTAATGTGTTGCATAGCAATACAAACATTAACTATATTTCTGAAACAATTTGGAAACACAAAGATACATAGAAACCATTCTGAAGAAAAGACATGCAAAGGAAATTCTAAACACTGCTCACAATAGTCTGAACTATGGTGCCACTCATGCTAATCAGCAAGGAATTGTTATTCATGAGAGTAGAAGTATGAAAGAGACCTGTAGACACCCGCAGTCTTCAGTTTCCTTGTCCTCATCCCCTCTCCTGACCAGTTCTCATAACTCTCACAGCTGTCCTTCCTTCCAACCCAGGTCAGGAGCCCATCATCTCTCCTGACTTTTCTGCGTCAGCATCCCCATGTGCCCCTTGCCTCTACATTTTCCTCCTTGAACACATTCTTTTCTGTTTCTTTAATTTTTTTTAAAAAAATTTTTATATATGTTGGTCATATAACTATCCTCCCCCAACTTCACCCATACCCTTTCCATCCAACTTTGTGTATTTTCCCTACTACTCTTTATTTAAAAAAAAAAAACTACAAAAATTTTTAAAAACTAAAAGCAAAACAAAACAAAAATACCAAACTAAAACCAAATCCACAGAGTCAGTCTCCTAGTGGCCAAGTACTCCTGAGCATGTGGCCAGTCATAGAGTAGCTGATATGCACAGTGACACCCTAATGGGGAAAACTGATTTTCCCTTTCCTGATAGGGATCAATTGCAAACCAGTTCTTGTTTGTGGCAGAACATAGTGTCTTTTTCCCTTTCTCGGTGCAGGGCATGTTTCTTCCTCTGCATGTTCTTCATGTGACTGCTGCACTGGTTTTTCAAAGTTGTCATACTGTTCCTATCTGGCCCCTGCTGAAAGCCTTTTATGAGCTCTCAAGTCCTGTCATTTGAGGTGGGGACACAGCCATTCCTAACCTGCTTGCTCTGTGAAGACTAAGCCTTGGCTCACAACTGTCTATTCCATCTCCTGTCCATCAACACACAAATCCCCATGCAAGCACTCCCGGTATTGTGCATGCCTCTGTTTCTCTTATACACTAAGAAGTTCATAGCTTCTCCTCATGGAGGAGGAACCATCAGCTGCACAATGTTCCCCACACTATGGCCACATCAGGACTCAGATCAGCAAGGACACTTCCCTGACTTGTGCTACTACCTCCCACCCAAACCCAGGTAGGATATATCCTCCATTTATTGGGCATTAGCTGAGGGGTTTATGGGGGGGGATTCTGATATGAATTTAGACACCAAACAACTTGTATGACCCTTTGTTACTTCCTTGTTTACTGAAACCCCACACAATGAAGAAAGAATTAACTCTGAGAAGAGTTTGACTGTATGGGTAACTTCCTAATCTTTGAAACAATAAAAACAACTAATATTTATTGGATAAATTGTATATTCTACCAATTGTGCCACTCAATTTATCTTAACATCACAGAAGTTCACTGATGGAAATATTCTTACCTGTGTGTTATAGGTGAAACTATGACCCGGAGAGGGCATCAAATTCCAAATTACAATCTCTACATGGGAGAAGTGGGGGTTTAGGTGGTATGACATCAGAGCCTGGCTCTCAGTCACCTTCTCTGCTCTGTTACACAGGCCCTGAAGTAGGGAGGTGAGGAAGACAAAGTCTTCACATTGTCCATCTAGTTGATCTTTTTGAAACTCAGCACAGTCCAGAGTCCTCCTAGGACAGAGCTGGACAATGAGCCACAGACAAGCTCTCCTGATGAGATTTCCCTCCAGTCTGAATGCGGGAGACTCTCGATAAATTCAACTTCCATGAATTCAAGGAAAGGGGATTTGAGGTGTGATTTCTATGGCATGGGGACACCATTTAGTGACCTGTAGCCTGTAATGGATTACTTCACTTAAGGTGTCCCAGCAGGATGGTGGCCCAATTCTATGAGCCCAGGATTCATACATAAAGATGTCAGGATGGAATTCCTGGCCAGAAAGAGTGACACGTGTCAGCCCCAACCTACAAAGCATGAATCTGGAATGTTTAGGATCAGGAATACTAGGTAATTCTCAACTGTATGACAAGTTTGAGGCTAAGCTAGGCTACAGGAGACTAACCATTTACCTTCTCAAAACAAAACAAAACAAAACAAAACAAAACAATCATGATTGCTCTGCCCACAAAGTATCAAGCTTTGTCTCTGGGGTGTGGGAAGACTCCTTTGAAGACATTGACCATCAGTGCTCTGTCATGGATATGGCTTTCTGCTTCAGTTGGGATCTTTGAGCTTAGGACTTGATAATTTTTTTCTATCAACATGATTTGAAACAGAAAAACTCTCTATAAATATATATTGAACTAATAACAGGAGAAAGGAAGAGGAAGTAAGGACACAAGGTTGAGAAAAAGAAGAGCAGGCAATGAGGGAAGAGGTCTGGGGAATTTGAGATGTAGGCACAGGGGCCCTGGAGGTGGATGGCTTGGCTACTTCTTATCTCCAGTACCAAAGATGCCTTACTCCACTCACGAGCCAAACACCAGTGATCATCTTACCACTTGTAAATCCAAGGACTGTGTCACTGACTGGCAGTTTCTTGCTCTTATGAAGAAGCCCCATAATGCAACTGAGTCCAGAGAGAATAGATTATGGGTAGCTCAATCTCCAGAAAAATTCCTAGGTGCTGTATAGTTGGAAGGTTTAATCTCTCACTTCCTCTGCAAGTGGACCAGTCCCAGCTCCTGAAGATGATCCCTATACAATCTTGCTTAACAAAGGCAAGCTCACACATCTTCACCTCCTCTCAATGGGTCCAGATGCTGAGGTTTTATGACCCTGCCTCCTCTCTGAGCCTCCCAGGAGAGCTGGAAAAGGGCCATTTCTGTTCCCAGTAGGGATGCTGAGATGATCCCTGGATTCTGTCAACAAGAGCACTAAAGTGAGACTCTTGGGAGCAGAGCAGGAGGAAAAACCCACAGAAGGAGGAGTCATGACCTGTTCTGTTTTCTAGACTAATTGGGGAATAAGAGCAGCTCAGAGAAGTTGAGGTCGGACCTGGTCACCTGATAGACAGGTCAAGGACTTAAATTCTCATTCTGATTCCTCTTTTACTGACCAAACCCTGAACACTGACACTCAGTGTGACTATGCTTACAACACACTCTTTCCTGACCTGGCTACTCTAGTGCTAATAGAGTCAACAACAATCAGGCTATGAGAAAAAGTGGATTTCCTGGTTTTGCAGAGCACCAAGTTTCGTTCCAAGGTCACACATGGAAGCTCACAACCATCTATAAGTCCAATTCTAGGAGAACTGGTGTCCTTTCTGACTTCCCTGGGACCAGGCATGCATATGCTTTACATACATTCATGCAAAAAACACTCATATAAAAAAACAGAAAGAGTCAACCATGACATAGCAACATGGAAGTCAGCAGTGACATCCCATGACAGTGGAGCAAGACACTCTCTGAGGGGCTCATGTTTCTTGTATGCAAATAAGCATTTGGGTTCAAATGTATCAAGCTCTGGAGCATGTTCTCTTGAACTTGCTTTTATTCTTCCTTGGTTGTCTCTTCTGTAGAATTCCAATAGTAACCTCTTCCCTTCTAGGCTGTCTAGACTCTAAGTATGATGATGTCACTACCCTGCCTCAAGTTCTGGCCAGTTTTCCTGACCTCAGTTCTCCATCTCCAGCTCTTTCTGTGTTTTGGTTTCCTATGGATTCAGAAGGAGAAGACTGGAGTATAAAGTCTTCCTGGTTAGACTGATTGATTGATAAGGGGTTAGAATTTCTGTGAGCTGCTCCTTAAACACAGCCAATAATAAAGGTTAATTATAAAATAACAATTAAATATATTGTGTTGGAAACAAATCAGATTGCCTAGGAATGCGGCTCAGCTGCATAGCACCTGAGTAAACAGAATGCTTGAGGCTACAGTTTGATTCATAGCATTAAAAAGACAGTGAAGCAATAAAAGCCCTGAACTCTGCACATCTTGATGAGCAATGCATTTTCCTGTGCTCTGTGTCCTAGCAGTTGTTTAGTGTGGTGCATTTGCTGGTTGAAACACTGTACAAGGCCATGTGAGCTCAACTGCTCTTCAGTGGCATGTGTTGCAACCATGACATTGGCCGTAATGCCTTAGCTGTATTTACACCTTAGCAATTGGCAATCAGCAGTACTCAGAAGCACCTTGGCTCCTGCAGTGCTGTTGATAACTCTGAAACCAGCTTTTCTCACTGCCCTGGTTCATCCTCATTCAACTGGAGAGGCAGTAGAATCTACGAAGAGATTCTTTACCAGGATAGATAAACAGACATGTTCAGAGAGAAGCAGACAGAACCCATTGAGTGTCACATGTAGAAACAGCCATAATGGCTCTATTGGGTTTAGTCGTAGATATTTTATTATAGATTCATAAGGAGGAGCTCAGAGAGAAAGAGAGGGAGGGATTTGAGGTTGACATGTATGTCAGCAACATGGCAGAAAAGCAGTCACATGATGGAGACAGAACTTGGAAAATATAAAAAATCCCAACATCCCACAGAAAGCATATTTGGTATCTGGCTAAAGAAAACACCAAAAGAATGGAAAAAACCTTAATGTCAAATAGGAATGTTACACCTTTCTGAGTGAAGACTCAAGAAGGTAGGCAGACATAAGAGCTTCATGGCTGCTGCAAAGGATGGCACACACCCTTTGTTTAAATCACTGAAACACCAAGAGATTTTCAAGCATGGTCCTATGTGCCTGTTGCCCAGACAACGTACAATGACCCAGATAAACTGAGTAATTTGGCAAAGGTCAGTCAGCTAGGGAATGATGGAACCAACTCCAGGGCTTGGCCACTTGCCTCTTGAGTGAGGCTGAATATGTCATGTCTACCACGTGCATAATTGTGTGAGTTCAAGCTAATCGCTGTACCTGGGGTCTAACAAAAAACACTCCTGCTTTTTAGAGCCTGGCCTACTCCATGGTGGTCATGGGACCACCGAGAGGTCAGCATGAAGAAAAAGTCAAACTCTAGATGTTCCCCTCTGTATCACGTGGACCCACAGGCCTAAAGGAGAGGACAGTGAACTTGAAGAAAGAAGGCAGCATCCACAGCTGTTACGTCTAGGGACTCCTTACTTGGCCCCTAGCTGGCAATGCCTCATTAATGGATCATATAAGATTTGGCTCATTTAGTAAAATGAGTAGTTCAAAAAGTTTTCTGGTTTTTTGTTTGGAGAAGGAAGTGAAGGTGACCATGACAATCAGTGAGAGGATGCCCAGGAAAAGGGGCAGACAGATGTCTGCAAAGAGTGCCACCCCATGCACTTAATTCTTTATATCTTGTCCTCTTGAGGATATCTTTGATGCAGATTCACATGAGACAGAAATATCTCAGCATTCTTTCCCATTTCTAAGAAGGCTACCCACAGATCTCTCCAAACTTATCTATTTTACAAACTTACATTTTACAATTACATTCCATGGATGTTCATGACCATTTAACCAACCCACGGGCCACAAAGCACTCATCAATTTAGACTCTTATTGGTAAGACATTTCTTCTTCCAAACCAAGTGTCATGGACCATGCTCTCTCCTCTGAATGTTTTTTTTTCTCAATTCTGTCTTTAGGCACATTCCAAAAATAGGACATGGTGCTCTCCTGGGCACTTTCAGGTTTGATAGGTGTGTCACATAACACCATGTGTTCCCATTATGATTTTCCTCATCTTCCACAATCCAAAATAGGGAACTTCCCTTGGGAACCACAGACACAGGCTGTGGAAGGGATGTAGCTAGAGCAAACCACTTGGGTCATTGGCTTGTGTAACCTAATTGTACCTTCATGAACTACTAGATTTATCTGTGTGTTCACACTGATATTTGATGATGTCAGCTTTGTGACCCAGTAAATGGGTGCCCAGTTAATTATAGGCATTGATGGGTAAAATAATGATAAAATAAAATGGATATATATATATATATGTATATATATATATGTCCATTACACACACATACATACACACACACACACCACACACACACACAGAGAGAGAGAGAGAGAGAGAGAGAGAGAGAGAGAGAGAGAGAGAGAGAGAGAGAGTGTTATGGTCACTGAGGTCACATGATCATTTATGGTTCCTGTAACAAAAGACTATTTTGCTGAGATGTCAACGTTCCAAAAATCACTATGGCAGTATCTCAGGAAAATGGGATTTAGTTTACTTCAAGATCCAGCAATTACACTCTTAGACTTATACCTCTGGGATGCACATTCATACCACAAGGATTTCTGTTCAAATATGTTCATAGCAGCATTATTTGTAATAGCCAGAACCCGGAAGCAACCTAGATGCCCCTCAACTGAAGAATGGATGCAGAAAATGTGGTACATTTACACAATGGAATACTACTCAACAGAAAAAAAAAAACAATGGAATCTTGAAATTCAAAGGAAAATAAATGGAACTAGAAAAAACCATCCTGAGTGAGTTAACCCAGTCACAGAAAGACAAAAATTGTATGTACTCACTCATATATAGATTTTAGATCTAGAGCAAAGAAGTAGCAGCCTACAATCCACACAGTCGGAGAAGCTAGGAGACAAGGAAGAACCTAAGAGAGACATATATGGACCCCCAAAATGGGAAAGGGACAAGATTCCTGAGTAAATTTACATACATTTTTAAATGAGCTGCATAGGTACAACACAGTATGTTCTAACAAAAATAACCTTAAATTTTTAATCAAGAAACAAAAATCTATTCCAATGTAAAATATTTGATGTTAACAGTAGCTTTTTAGTTTAAAAATAGATTCAGTAACATGCCCCTTTATTTTATCATTTCTATGACCCCCCACTATTAACTTTTCAGCAAGAGATCCCTGAATCTAACTTCTGTTGTTTAGTTTGTACCTTGACCATGACCAATAACAACTTACAACCAACTCCCCTAAACAATGATAAACATCCATAATCCATCAAATGACCAAAACTGCCCACCCTACTCTTGGAAATATGTGTATCGTGTTCTCTGGACTGCTTCCTACAATCTGTGGGTGACAACATCTTTAGGGGACCCTGAGAAAATTGAGACAATTGTCAAGTCCTGGGAGAGCTAGCTGTATCATTTGTTGCTCAGTCTCTGTGTGATGGTAAAGTGCAGAGGTGAGCAGAAATCCTGGCTGGAGCAGTCTGTGAGGCTGGACCACCTCAGTTATCAGCTTTGAAGTTGTTCTGGTTGCAGAATTTTGAAGAAAGTGCAAAAAAAGGAATCATGTGAGGCTGTATTACCTGGCTGCTTGTTCTTCTTCATTGATGTCTAGTTCTTTGTTCTGAAAACACACATAATTTCAGAGGTAACATACATATCTGATGCATTAACACAATTATGGAATGTGTGGTATGCACAATTCAACTAAAGATGATTTTTCCTTTTACATTTTAGCACAAGCAAAAGACACCTTTCAACTTTATATGTCTGTTTAGACTGTATAACCAAACTGTAATATGAATCTTCATCCATGCCATATGAAAAGACGGCATGTGATAATAAGTTATGAGAACTCTGTAACTAACAAGATTTATCATGTCTCATCCATTCTGGGGTGTTTTCAAGTTGAGGGATCAGATTATAAATCAACTGTCTTATAGTTTTTCTTGGTTTCTTATTTCATCACTACAGCCAAGATTCACAGGCGGTCTCTGCATATTAAATCTTCTCTTTATAATTTTTTGTATAAACCCATAGCTTTTGTTTCCTGTGGAAATAAAGGCATAACCCCACCCCCCACAATGCAGGACATTTTCTGACTCCTGTTCTTAAGTTAAAACATCCTTAAAATATATAGACAGTTTTAATTTAGCAGTTTTTTCTATAATCCAATGTCTCTCACTAGTTGTTATATTTGTTAATTAGCATTGAAAAATTCAAAGTAAAAAAAACTCCTTACAGGATCAAGATACCCTGTGTATTTCCCATACTAATGTGAATTATTCTTTTTATACCGCTTTAATCTTTCTTTAAAGATTTTATTACTTTCAAAATATTTATTTATTTTTTGTAACTATCTATTGAAATTTTCTTCTATTGCTTCAGAACCTAAGCTCATTTTCAAGCATATTGGATCTATTCAGAGATTTTCTCAGTCTGGACCTCATTTCTTGTTCATTTGCATAATTTCTCAGACTGTGTGAGCCAAACCTTAACATCTAGTCAGTGACTAGGATACTAGTTACCTGGATCTGCTTAGCAAATGATGCTGGATTCTGGTTCATCCCTCCTCAGGTCCATGAGAGCCAAGACTCTGGCCTGCAAGTAACTTCTGGGAGCTATGTTTACCTGTCCCAGTTCTTTCAAGCTGTTGGGCCTGCACTGCTTCACAGAAAAGCTATCAGGTAGTTTAGGCCTATAAGCCAAAGATGGTTGTCCCCAAGTTGCAAAGGAACCTTGAGTGACTGTTAGGCAGCCATCTGACCCTGCTATTTCTATAGTTGTGGAAGTTGTTTGCTCTGCACTTCCTGTTTATCAGGTAATGTTTTATCTTCCTTTGGTCTCTGATGGGAATTGAAGAATATATAGTTATGCTTTTTCTTTGTTACCATATTTAGAAAAGAAACTTACAAAACAAATGTAAAATTTATGAGGTTTAGAGACATAAAAGGCCAAGGTGTTCTTCTAATAAAATGTTTTAAGGTCCAAAAGGATATTTTAGGTTGGCAATACAAGTTATGAAAGAAAGTGGTTTAGGCATGAAAGTTCGGACTCATCAAGACAGAAAAGATAGCCATTTCTATAAATTGGCCAAAACTAATGGAGTGGGCATATGGAATGTAATTTTTACTTGATAATGTTCTTGTTGTGTTAAAATTAATCCTTTATTTTTTATTTAGACAAAAGGGTGAAATATTGTGGGATATTTGATCATCTTGTGTGTAAGGTGCCTGATAAGTTTAATAGAGATCTGAATGGTCAATAGATACACTAGAGAATAGGCTGAACTTCTGGGGAAGAGAGGAACCTGAGATGAATGTAGGCACACAAGGGAGATGTCTGCTAAATATGGAGCAAGTCAGACCTACAGAGCAGAAGAGAGGTAAAAAGCCATGTGGCAGAATTTAGATTTGTAGAATCAGGCTATAAGAGCTAGTTGGGAATAAGCTTAAGCTAAAGGCCAAGCTTTCATAATTAACAATAAGGTTTCATGTCATTGTTTGGGGAGTTGGCAGTCTGAGAAAGTCCTGGATATCAGATGGATATCAACCTGAAAAGAAATGTAACTGGGCCCTTGCCACATATCATGCAAAGCAGTTAATTAAAAAGGGGTCAAAACCCAAAAATAACTTTCAAAACAAAACATAGGAGTAAATTTTCATGACATGGGATCAAGAAACAATTTCATAGATATGCTGAAAAATAACAAGAGTTGAAAGTGGTTGGCCAGGTATGGTGGAATAAAATTTTAAAGACAAAACTACTAGGTGAGTGTTTGAAGGACCTCTGAGTTTGATGCCTGCTGGTCTACTTAGTTTTAGAACAGAAAAGGATACAGAGGGAAAATCTGAATTTTAAGAAAAAGTATATGAATTTTATTATACTGAAAAAAATTTTTATGCTTATTTTATTTTATTAGTTCTAGTTAGGGAACAAGCTTATTTCAAGTCCCTTCTCCCTCTCCCTCCTCTCACCCAACCCTCCTCCCCCACCCCCAGCCCACCCCCACCCCATCCACCCACCACTCCCCAGGCAGGGTAGGGCCCTCAATGGGGGCTCTGCAAAGTCCACCAAGTCTTCCTAAGCTGGTCCTGGGCCCTTCCCCAAGTGTCCAGGGCTAGAGTGTAACCCTTCACGTGGGATGGGCTCTCAAAGTCCCTTCTTGCACCAGGAAAAAATACTACTCCACCACCAGAGGCTCCCTGGAGTACAGAGGCCTCCTTATTGACATCCATGTTCAGGGGTCTGAATCAGTCTTGTACTGGCCTCCCTGACAGCATCTGGGGTCGATGTGCTCTCCCTTATTCAGGTCAACAGTTCCTGTGGATTTCTCCAACCTGGTACAGACCCCTTCGTTCTGCATTCCTCCCTCTCTTCAACTAAATTCCCGATTTCAGCTCAGTGTATATCTGTGGATGTCTGTCTCTGCTTCCTTCAGCCACTGGGTGAGGGCTCTAGGATGGCATAAAGAGAAGTCATCAATCTCATTTTAGGGGGAGGATTTTTAGGTTATCCTCTCCACCGTTGCCTGGATTGTCAGATCGTGTCATCCTTGTAGGTCTCTGGAGATCTCCCTGATTCCAGATCTCTTCTTGGACCTATAGTGGCTCCCTCTGATATGTTCTCTCTCATCCTGCTCTCTTTCCTCTATTCTTCCCCCAACTCAATATTTCTGTCCCTCCATTTCCTCTCCTCTTCTCCTCTTCTCTTGCTCTTATTGTAGCAGCTCCTTCCCCCCCTACACTCATGCCCCCAATTAGTTCGGGAGTTCATGCCACTTCCATTCCTGGGGACCATTTATCCCTTAGAGTCCTTCATGTTTCCTAGTTTCTTTGGTGAAGAGCATTATAGACTGGTAATCCTTTGCTCTATGTCTAAAATTCATATATCAGTGAGTACATACCATGTTTGTCTTTTTGTGACTGGGTTACCTCACTCAGGATGGTTTCCTCTAGTTCCATCCATTTGCCTGCGAATTTCAAGATTCCATTGCTTTTTTCTGCTGAGTAGTACTCCATTGTATAGATGTACCACATTTTCTCAATCCATTCTTCAGGTGAGGGGCATCTAGGTTGCTTCCAGGTTCTGTCTATCACAAACAATGCTGCTATGAACATGGTTGAACATATGTCCTTGTTGTATGTACATGCCCTATTTGGGTATATAACCAAGAGAGGAATGGCTGGATCTTGAGGTAGACTGATTCCCATTTTTCTGAGCAACCGCCATACTGATTTCCAGAGTGGTCTTACAAGTTCACACTCCCACCAGCAATGGAGGAGTGTTCCTTTTTCTCCACATCCTCTCCAGCATAGATTGTCATTGGTATTTTTGATTTTAGCCATTCTGACAGGTGTGAGGTGGTATCTCAGAGTTGTTTTGAGTTGCATTTCTCTGAATGGCCAAGGATTTTGAGCACTTTCTTAAGTGTCTTTCAGCCATTTCAGATTCCTCTGTTGAGAATTCCCTATTTAGTTCTGTACCCCACTTTTTAATTTCATTGTTTGGTGTTTTGGTGGCTAGCTTCTTGAGCTCCTTATATATTTTGGAAATCAGTCCTCTGTCAGATGTGGGATCGGTGAAGATCTTTTCCCATTCTGTGGGTGGTCATTTTGTCCTACTGACTGTTTCCTTTGCCTTGCAGAAGCTTTTCAGTTTCAAGAGGTCCCATTTATTAATTGCAGACTTCAGTGTCTGTGTTACTGGTGCAATGTTCAGGAAGTGGTCTCCTGTGCCAATTTGTTCAAGGGTAATTCCCACTTTCTCTTCTAGAAGATTCAGTGTGGCTGGATATATGCCGAGATCTTTGATCCATTTGCACTTAAGTTTTGTTCATGGTGACAGGTATGGATCTATCTGCAATTTTCTGCATGTCCGAATCCAATTGTACCAGCACCATTTGTTGAAGATGCTATTGTTTTTCCATTGTATAGATTTAGCACCTTTGTCAAAAATAAGGTATCCATAGGTGTGTGGGTCGATATCAGGGTTTTCAATTCAATTCCATTGGTCTATCAGTCTGTTTTTGTGCCAATACCAAGCTGTTTTCAGAACTATGGCTCTATAGTAGAGCTTGAAGTCTGGGATGGTGATGCCTCCAGAAGATCCTTTATTTTAAAGAGTTGTTTTGGCTATCCTGGGCTTTTTATTTTTCCATATAAAGTTGAGTATTGTTCTTTCAATGTCTGTGAAAAACTGTGTTGGGATTTTGATGGGGATTGCATTGAATCTGTAGATTGCTTTTGGCAGGATTGCCATTTTTACTATGTTAATTCTACCTATCCAAGAGCATGGGAGATCTTTCCATTTTCTGGTATCTTCTTTAATTTCTTTCTTTAAAGTCTCAAAGTTCTTATTGTACAGGTCTTTCACTTTTTTGGTTAGTGTTACCCCAAGATATTTTATGTTGCTTGTGGATATTGTGAAAGGTGATGTTTCCCTGATTTCTTTCTCATTGGATTTATCATCTGTATATAGTAGGGCTACTGATTTTTTGAGTTAATTTTGTATCCTGCTACCTTGCTGAAGGTGTTTATCAGTTGTAGGAGTTCCCTGGTAGAGTTTTTCGGGTCACTAATGTAGACTATCATGTCGTCTGCAAATAGTGAAAGTTTTACTTCATCCTTTCCAATTTGTATCCCTTTGATCCCCTTTTCTTGTCTTATTGCTATAGCCAGAACTTCAAGTACAATATTGAAGAGGTATGGAGAGAGTGGACAGCCTTGTCTTGTTCCTGATTTTAGAGGAAACGCTTTGAGTTTCTCTCCATTTACTTTGATGTTGGCTATTGGTTTGGTGTATATCGTGTTTATCATGTTTAGATATGTTCCTGTTATTCCTGTTCTCTCCAAGATCTTTATCATGAAGGGATGTTGGATTTTGTCAAAGGCTTTTTCAGCATCTAGTGAGATGATCATGTGGTTTTTCTTTTTCAGTTTGTTTATATAGTGGATTACATTGATGGATTTTCATATGTTGAACCATCCTTGCATCCCTGGGATGAAGCCTACTTGATCATGGTGGATGATTTTTCTGATATGTTCTTGGATTCGGTTGGCCAATATTTTATTGAGTATTTTAGCATCGATGTTCATGAGGGATATCGGTCTGTAGGTCTCTTTCTTAGTCATATCTTTGTGTGGCTTGGGTATCAAAGTTATTGTAGAATGGTAGAAAGAGTTTGGCAATATCCCATCAGCTTCTATTGTGTGGAACAGTTTGAGGAGTACTGGAATTAGCTCTTGTTTGAATTTCTGGTAGAATTATGCAATGAAGCCATCTGGCCCTGGGATTTTTTTGGTTGGGAGGCTTTTGATTACTGCTTCTATCTCATTAGGGAGTTATAGGTCGATTTAAACTGTTTATCTGATCTTGATTTAATTTTGGTAAGTGATATTTATCCAGAAAGCTGTCCATTTCCTTTAGATTTTCCAATTTTGTGGAATACAGGTTTTCAAAGTATGACCTAAAGATTCTCTGGATTTCCTCAGTGTCCGTTGTTATATCCCCCTTTTCATTTCTGATTTTGTTAATTAGCATGCTCTCTCTCTGCCTTTTGGTTAGTTTGGCTAGAGGTTTGTCTATCTTATTGATCTTCTCAAAGAACCAACTCTTTGTTTCATTGATTCTTTGTACTGTTTTCCTAGTTTCTACTTTGTTGATTTTGGCTCTCAGGTTGATTATTTCCTGGCGTCTACTCCTCCTTGGTGTGTTTGCTTCTTTTTGCTCTAAAGCTTTCAGTTGTTCTGTCAATTCTCTAATGTGACTTTCCTTCAGTTTCTTCATGTGGGCACTTAGTGCTATGAACTTCCCTCTTAGCACTGCTCTCAGAGTGTCCCATAAGTTCGGGTATGTTGTGTCTACATTCTCAATAAATTCTAGGAAGTCTTTAATTTCTTTTTTTATTTCTACCTCAACCTAGGAATGGTGCAATTGGGTGTTATTCATTTTCCACGCAAATGTAGGTTTTCTGCAATTTGTATTGCTGTTGAATTCTAGCTTTAATGCATGGTGGTCTGATAAGATACAGGGGGTTATTTCAATACTTTTGTAACTGTGGAGGTTTGCTTTGCTGCCAACTATGTGGTCAATTTTTGAGAAGGTTCCATGTGGCGCTGAGAAGAAGGTATATTCTTTTGTGTTTGGATGGAATGTTCTATAGATATCTGTTAAACCCAGTTGTGTCATAACTTCTGTCAGATCCTTTGTTTCTTTGTTAAGTTTCTGTCTAGTGGTTCTGTCCAATGGTGTAAGGGGGGTGTTGAAGTCTCCTACTATAAGTGTGTGTGGTTTTATGTGTGGTTTGAGCTTTAGTAATTTTTTTTTTTTACAAATGTGGGTGCTTTTGTATTAGGGGCATAGATGTTCAGGATTGAGACTTCATCTTGATGGACTTTTCCTGTGATGAGTATGAAATGCCCTTCTTTATCTCTTTTGATTGCTTTCAGTTTAAAGTCTAATTTGTTAGATATTAGGATTGCTACCCCAGCTTGTTTCTTGAGCCCATTTGATTGGAAAATTTTTTCCCATCCTTTTACTCTGAGGTATCGCCTGTCTTTGAAGTTGAGGTGTTTCTTGTAAACAGCAGAAGGATGGATTCTGTCTTCGTATCCATTCTGTTAGCCTATATCTTTTTATGGGTAAGTTAAGACCATTGACATTTAGGGATATTAATGTCCATTGTTCATTGGTTCTTGTTTGTTTTGGATTTATTGTTGGTGGTGTCATTGTGTGTGGATTTTGCCCTCCTGTTTCTTTTTGTATTTGGTAAAAGTAGATTATCTATTGCCAGTGTTTTTGTGCATGTAGTTATGTTCCTTGGGTTGGAGTTTTCCTTCCAGAGCCTTCTGTAGTGCTGGATTTGTGGATATGTATTGTTTAAATCTGTTTTTGTCATGGAATAACTTGTTTTATCCATCTAAAGTGATTGAGAGTTTTGCTGGGTACAGTAGTCTGGGTTGACATCCATGCTCTCTTAGTGCTTGTAGGGTATCTATCCAAGACCTTCTGGCTTTCAGGGTTTCCATTGAGAAGTCGGGTGTGATTCTGATTGGTTTGCCTTTATATGTTACTTGGCCTTTTTCCTTTGCTGATCTTAATATTTTCTCTTTATTCTGTAGATTTGGTGTTTTGATTATTATGTGTTGGGGGACTTCTTTTTGTGGTCCAGTCTGTTTGGTGTCCTATAAGCTTCTTGTACTTTCATAGGCATATCCTTCTGTAGGTTGGGGAAATTTTCTTCTATGATCTTGTTGAATATGTTTTCTGTACCTTTGAGCAGTGTTTCTTCACCTTCTTCTGCCCCTATTATTCTTAGGTTTGGCCTTTTTACGGTGTCCCATATTTCCTGGATATTTTGTGTTAGGGATTTGTTGGACTTGAGGTTCTCTTTGGTTGATGAATGTATATCTTCTAGCGAGTCTTCAGTAGCTGAGATTCTGTCTTCCATCTCTTGAATTCTATTGGATATACTTACATCTTTAGTTCCTGATCTTTTATCCAGCCTTTCCATTTCCAGCATGGTCTCATTCTGTGTTTTCTTTATTGTGTCTCTTTCAGCTTTCATGCTTTGATCTGTTTCAAGAGCTTCCTTAACTTGTTTGGATGTTTTTTCTTGGCTTTCTTTAGATTCTTTAAGAGATTTATTTATTTCTTGAATTTTTTGTTTTGTCTTTTCCTCCAATTCGTTTAATTTTTTGTTTGCTTTTTCTTCTATTTCTTTAAGGGATTTTCTTGTTTCCTCTTTAAAGGTGTCTATCATCTTGCTGAGATAATTTTTGAGGTCCATCTCATCTTCATGCTCTGTGTTGGGCTTTTCAGGTCTTGCTGGAGTGGAGTCCCTAGATTCTGGTGGTGTCATATTGGTCTTTCTATTGCTGAGTGAAATCTTATTCTGTCTTCTCCCCATATCTTCTTTTAGTGGGTGCAAGTGGGGTCTCTCTATCTCCTCTTGTGACCCAGTGGTGTGTGGGGGCCAGGAATTCAATGTCCACAACTCTGGATGGTCTTGACGCTCCTGGAATCTCCTCACTAGTTCCTAGTTCCTCAGTTGGTTGGCAGAATGGGAGAGTGGGGTGCTAACAGATTCGGGGTGCAGGGAGCTCCTCCCTACCTGGGTGTGTCTAGCCCAAGCCCACAGGCACAGGCGGGGGTGGGGGGAGTGGGGGTGTTTGGAGTGTATGATGTTTTGGGCTGGAGTCGGGAGCAGGCAGAGACTCACTCACCTAGTTCCTGGGTCGGTCGGCGGCGGAATGCTAAAGTAAATTTTTTATAACACAAAGGACCCAATCAAAGAAGCCAAAATTCTTCCAGGTATTGTTTTCCTTCCTATAAGCCCATCACTTAGGAGGAGAAGGCTGAGAGATCAAAGGTTCAAGGTTATATTCAGGAATGTTGAAAGTTCCATCTGGACTAGGATATGTGAGAATTTGAAAAGTAAATATATAAGTAAAGAATAGTAATGAATATTAACTATGAATGAAGCATTCACATTGTCCAAAAGTAGGTGAGCACAGAACAAAACTGGAAGGTATGAGGACTGCTTAGAAAATAATACTTCAGAGACTGAATCAAAGAGGAATTTGCTGATTAGACAGTTAAGAAGTACTCTGAAGATGAGAGGCCATCCATACCCATGAACATCCAAGGGTAGAATGTGATCTAACATCAACAGTCAAGGGTGGGGTTGTCTTGGATTTGACCTACAATGAAAAGCAAGAGTTGAGACTTTTCTGATGAGACCTGAGCTCCTTTTACTTCCAGAATTGCATCATTTGACAGAGAGTTCATCATGTTTTCCCACAGACCACACTGAATTTATGTGTAGTGTTTGTTATCTGAACATATTGGTCCTGTTGTCAGGACAGAATTAAGAAATGCTGTGCTGTTTAGCATATAGTGCCTCAGTCTGCTGCAGTCTCTACTATCATGCTATCCATAGTTATGATGTTTTTTTGCTTTTTATAGGTATAATTTGTGTGTGGGGGAACTATAGCAAGTCATGTAAAGCAAATTACTTGCTGGCTGCTAGGTAGAGGAAACATTATATCAGACCATGGCCACAGAACTTGTATTGCTTCTCTTAAAAATCTTCCCACCTCCTACTCTCAGAATGTATCATACCACTTGCTTTTGCAAGTGGAAAGAGAAGCAGGTCACTCTTAAGAAGCTGATTCATTGTCAGTTTGTCGACTGTTCCTTTTCTTCTATTCAAGGGTAACATGTTGGATATAAGAGTTTCCTCCTCCAAGATGGATGGAAAAGAACAGAAGATCATTCCCAACTGACAGCTATAAACCTGAGCAACAAATTAACCCTGATGCAATCCAGTAAGATTACTGAGGTTTTAGGAATGGTACCTGAGTGTCTCTATTCCATCAAGACAGCAATCTTAGTGTCACAGTGATTTGTCCCAATTACCACATAACATGTTGATTCAAATTAAAGGACAGTTACATAAAACAAACACTGTCCCTTACCTAAAAAGTGAATACTCCAAGGCAGTTTCTGTTGTATCCTGGTTCTCAACTCCACCCTACCATGCCCTATCACCTTGAGAAATGCCCTCTTGATGTCTTTGTTCCTAAGACTATATACCACAGGGTTGAGCAAGGCTGTGAAGGCATTGTAAAAGAGTGAGATCTGTTTGTCTCTCTCAGGGGAGTAGCTGGAGTTGGGCCTCATATAGATGTAAGTGGCTGGACCATAGAAGAATGTGACCACAGTCAGGTGGGAGGCACAGGCAGAGAAAGCCTTGCAGCGAGTTTGGGTAGACTTGATCTTGAGAATTGCCATCCCAATATGAATGTATGATGCCACAATGAGGGAAACTGGAGTAAGACCCATAAAAACGCTCACAATCAGATCCACCATCTCAATGATGTGGGTATCTGTGCAAGCCAGGCTACGCACTGCAGGGCCTTCACAAAAGTAGTGGTTGACCTTGTTGGGCCCACAATATGGCAGACTCATGGTGAAGAAAGTATGTAACAAAGCAGAAAGGAAACCACAAACCCATGACCCAGCTGCCAACTGTATGCACACTCCCTGGTTGAGGATGACAGTATAATGCAATGGGTAGCAAATGGACACATATTGGTCATAAGCCATGACAACACATAAGGTGCACTCAGAAGTAGCTAGGGAACCAAACAAATACATCTGCAGCCAGCAACCAGCAAAGGAGATTGTCTGGGATTTAGCAAGGTGATGCACTAGCATCTGGGGCATGATGGTGGTGACATAGCACATATCCAACATGGCGAGAATACAGAGGAAGTACATGGGCGTGTGCAGCTGTGTGTCCATGCAGACCAGCATGATGATGACCCATTGCCCATGACCCATTGCCCATGCAGCTGTGTGTCCATGCAGACCAGCATGATGATTGCCCATTGCCCATGACTGAGCTCAGGTAGATGAAAAGGAACACAGTGAAGAGAATGCTGTTGGTTGTGGGGTCACTGGAGAAGCCAAGCAGGATAAACTCAGAAACCCAGCTTTGGTTCTGTCCTGGAATCATCCACATGGTACAGGCTGTAAAAGAATGACATTCATCTGTGTGTCATCTGTCATATGCCAGCTATAGAGACAGAAAGGGTATATACAGCTGGTGAGATGACTCAAAGTTTAACACCACTGACTGCTGTTCCAGGGATCCAAACATCTCAGAGCTGTCTTGTGAGTCCAGTTCCAGGGGATCTGACTCATTTCTCTGACTTCCACAGGGAAGACACACATATGGTGCATAACTGTGCATGTAGGCAAAAATCTATATACAAAAATAAACAAACATAACACCCCTTGCTTAGGAAAAGAAAGGCTGTGTTGAGGACTCTGAGAATACTGTTCAGTTTCTGTGCACTCTTCTTAAGTTGCTGAATCTACCTATGCCTTAGTCCCTTCATCTATCAAATGAGGCTGATGACACTCATGTCTCAGGATTATGATGGGTATCTAAAGCATGTCACAGAACTCTGGAGATAGCGGATAACACATCACATATCATACGCAGTCTCACACTCTCATTCCAACTCTGGGAAGGCAGACACAGAGCATCCCCAGAATAAGAAGGAGAGCTACACTAGCTGAAATGATGAAGACTGCACTACACTGAGAGACCCTGCCTCAAGGAATATTGTCAGAGCAATTGAAGATGAACCCATGTCAGGCTCCGATCATACATCACAGACATATGCAAAATAGAGAGTAAAAAGTAGATGGAGACAGAACAAACATCAGTCCAATGGAGGTCTAGACACACATAGTCATTTGAGTAATGACAGACGTTCATGTGTGCAGTGCACTGGGGACACTATAGTCTTCCCAGGGAATGCTGATGGATCATGTGGATATGAGAGCAGGAAAGTTATTTCTTCCTGTTTTTCCTATCTCCCTCTGCAGGCAAACAATGAATTCCAGCTGTAATGGAGCTTTAAATAATAAATATAAAGCAACCAATGTTTTAGATTCAAACCTGATAAATATATCTATCATTTTAGGGGAAGAAAAGGTAAGATTTATTTTAAAAGAGCATTTTCCTCTAAGGGAAAAATAAGGGTAACCTAGAATAAGAAAAAATAGTACTCAAAGTACATAGACAATGATTTAGAAAAGCACAAACATAACAACAGATGCTCCAATAGAACAGTGTACCATATTTAAATGTCATTTCACAACACAGCTGTGAGCGCCGATGAGGCTAATATTCTCAGCACCATTTCTCATCTGGAAATTGCAGAAGAACACCTCAGTGCTGATACCCACCCTCCTCTTCTCACTCTCACATCCCCACACACCTACCAGCATGTTTACAATAATAGCAATCTAGTATTGAGTAGAGTAACTGGATCCATTGGGATAGTAAATTAAATTGATCCCTTTAGTGTATGGCTGACTGTGTTCCCTAATATGGAACACACTTAATGCATTGCTCGGCAATACAACTATCAGTTGTATTTGTGAAACAATATGTAAACACACACATGCTTAAGGAAAGACATGTAAAGAAAATTTACTAACACTTCTCACAATAGTCTGAACTAAGGCAACACTCATGCTAATAAGCAGGAAAAAGGTTAAAATAGGAATTTTCTTTGATGGGAGCAGAATATGAAAGAGCCTTCAAGACATCCTTGGTCTTCACTTTCCCTGTCCCATACCCTCTCCTGACCAGTCTACTACTCATAACCTTCACAACTGTCTTTCCTATCAACGCGAGTCAGGAATGCATTGTCTCTCCTGGCATTTCTGCTTCACTATTTCCATGTACCCACTGCTATCACAATTTCCCCCTGCAATACAGACTTTGCTCTTTTTAATTTTTTTTAAGCTTTTAAAAGATGCTTTTATTTATTTTGTAGTATGTGCATTACAGGAAACAAAACACAAGAAGCCAAGAACAGTCTCCCAGTCATAAGCGCTCAGCTTGCTGTGTCCTTCTAGATGCTGTAATGTACACACATTTAGGGAATTGAGATTATACAATTATGTATCAAGCTTTCCCCCACACACACATTGTGAACATTCACCAACTAAAACCCCCAACGCTACATGAGTATTTTGATAACCAAGAATACACCACGCCATCTCAATCTGTCAGACAAGACTGTAATCCTGTCTTCCTTGGCAACAAAAATTTCATAGAAGACAAAAATGGCAGCAGGGCTTCTAGATAGAAATACTGGCGAAGTTACAATTAAAATTCTGCATTCCCTCAATGCTCAGCTTATAAGGAAACACAAAGCAACAGACCAACTAAGTACAGCATTCCTAAGATCTATATAGTAAATATGAAGGTGTTCCTGCTCAATAAATGTATTCCTATGGAGCACTGAAGATGCGCCTACAGCAGGGGTCCTCAGGATGTCAATGTCAACACAGCACAGCGCCGTAGATCTCGCCCTGTGAACCTCTCTGCCTCTCCAGTCAGTCTAACAACATGAATTAACTCACACTGTCCAGACATGGCGTAACAATTCAAGAGGCACCTTTTCTGTCAATCTATGAAGCTATACTTTTAACCATATGCTCTCCTTTAGGACATTCATGAAGTTCAGATGTTGTGGGATGAACTTTGTACACAATAAACACAAGTATCTGCACATACGGATCCCTGGGTACAGCTGTTTTCTAGATGTGGTGGTCCTAGCAAAGAGCTCTTCCTTCATCCGTCCTCTTCTCTGCACAACTCCTGTCCAGGATGCTGCCAGTCTTACAAAGGTCACCCCCAGAAGACAGCCCTTCTTTTGGGCACTGGAACTTATTCTCTAATACTTGGCAACATTCACCATTAACTGAAATGCACACAGGAACAGTGGCTAGGCCGGTGGAACCAACCAACGGGCAGCGCCTTGCCCTGCACTATTCTTTCTCCTATTCGCCTCCACCAGGTAACAGTATCTGCTCAAAGACAAAGCTTACCAATTCCACACCCCCCATAACCATTCCTATGAAATAATAATCCTTAAAAGGTGTTAACTCTCTATTTTTACCATGTGCATTTTTTACATTAATTAGTACATGTGGGCACATGCATGCCACTTGTATAAGGCTATAAGACAATTTGTGAATCACTTTTCTCCTTTCATCATGGGGATCCTGGCAAGCAGACTCAGGCCACCAGCTGGGTGACAAGCCCCTTTATCTGCTGGGCCATCCCAACAGTCCATTATGCACATTTTCTTACTGTTTTGAGACAAAGTCTGTGTAGCCCTGGCTGGCCTGGAACTCACAAGATCCACCTGCCTCAACCTAGGATTAAAGGTATGCATTACCGCACCAAATCTATTATGCACTTTAAAGTCTAAAGACTAGATGTTTCCACTAACACTTCTGTTTCCCCAGCATATGTACAATGCAGTGCAGTAAATAAACTGCACACACCTATAAATAGCAACCTTCTGGTCTAGAACCTCTCCCCATCTCTCTTAACCCAGTTTATGTAACTTATGTTTTTTTTTTTTTGTGGGGATATTAACAATTTCACGTCCTAAATGGTTTTGAGTTTTTTCCTATGAATTTTCACAACTTTAAAATATGTCTTTTCACTAACTCTACTTTGTCACACACTGGCAGCCTCTTCTCCATCTAGGAAGACTAAGTGCTGCATATTTGGATTTGGTTGTCTTACCATACACCACACATTGCAAAAATAAGATACACAGATAAAAGGGACAATGGCTAATCTTCATTACCAAAACTTACATTAGTATTAGGCCCTTCATAACTCTTTCTTCCTCCCTCCCAAACCAGCACACGTCATATTGCTCAGAAGTGATTTTAGCATTCCATTTCCAAAAGACATTTCACCACGAGTTTAAACAGAATAATGTACAGAATAATCTACAACAAGTATTATTTACTACGTCTACCTTTGACATACTTTGTGCACTTCTAAACACCTAGAAGGACTAGATGTTTCAGATGAGGACATAAATGTGTCCCCTATATACAGAGTAGTGTTGAAACCACACACATGTAACAATGAGTAGATCTCAAAGTGTCTTCTGCTGAGAGCATTCTGGGCTCCCACCTCCTTTCTCTCCAGCCCCTCCCCTGTATCATGTGACACAGGCACCTGATACTTTCACCACTCCTTTCAGAAGACAACCTTGCTATGACTTTTAATACAGAGTATATAGAATGGGCTAGTTTACCGACTCTACTTTTGCCATACACTGGCAACCTATTTAATACCTAGAAACTAAAATCAGGACTCCTTTGTCCAGTATGTACAATATATACAGTATAGCAAAGTTAAATGAAGTATATACAGGGGGTGATGGGTAAGCTAAAACTATCTAGCACACTAATGGAATCTTTTTGCAGTTTCTTCCCCCCCACCTCCTCAATCCACTGAACAAGTACAGCTGGTACTGTTCTCAGAGGTGGGTTAGCAATTCTACTCTAAACATAGTATCTCCAGTTTTTCAAAATTTATTTACATGAAGTTTTATTCTACTACTTCTACTTTTAAATGTAAACTTATCTGCTATTCACACCGCACTAGTAAATAAAACTATGTAAAGCAATGGTTATTATCTGAGGTATCTTCTAAACGTAACCATCTGGGCTTTGACCCACTTTCTTCTTTTCTCCCTTCTGTCTGCCTTCAAACCAGTAGACAAATATAGGCATATGCAATGCTTAGAAATTGCTGAACAAATTCATATCCCCAAATCATTTACACGGCAATCTTTCCTATAAATTTTAACAGTGTACACAATGTGCTAATTTTGTCATACACTGGCAACCTCTTTAACATTTAGCGAGTAGAAGCTGACATGTCCATTATATACAGTATACACAGAGCAAAACAAAATGCAAATATATAGAAGTGGCATCTGAAAAGGTCCCATATAAAAAACACTACCTCGATGTCTCCCAGCGCTTCCTCCAGAGCACTGAGCAAGTACAGGCAGTACTGCTCATAGAGGTGCTCATAATTCTACTCCCAAAGACAGTGTTTCATGAATTTTAGCAAAAAGATATTTACAAAGTGATATTTCACTACCTCTACATTTAACATACGTTGGGCACTTCTAAACATCTGGATAGACCAGATGTTTCAAGTAAGGACTGTTGTCCACTATGTACACAGCAGTCCAGTAAACAGCACACATGGAACAAGAGTAATAATTAAAAATTTTTTTAACACAAAAAGAAAAATTTTAACACAAAAGTACAAAATATTGTTCTACTACCTCTACTTTGTCATACACTGGCAACCTCTTTAACATCTAGAGTGACTAGATGCTGTGAATAGGACCCCTTTGTCCTTTATATATACTATGTACACAGCAAAGCCAAACGAAATGGGACAGTGGGTTTTTTCCACCCATGGAGCACAATGACTTAGAGCTCTACATTTCCTTCTCCTGGAAACCAGGGAACAAACACAATGTGGTCACCTCAGGAGGGCTTTGGCTATTCCTCCCCAAACAATATTTCAAATGAATCCTAACAAAAACGTATTTACATAATGTATTGTTTTACTACTACTAATAAAATATGTCAGGCACTTTAGAGTATCTAGAAAGATATTTCCCCAAAAATACTTGGCATTGTCAAACACACACCACACCACACCACACCCACACACGCAGGCACATACACACACGGGGGAGGGGGGGTGTTGAAATGAATAAAATGCATACACAATGCAATAGAATACAAAAGAAGACGTCTTCACACGACCAATCTGGCTCCGGACCTCCTCTTCCTCCTGCTGGGTCCTCTAACCTATTGAACAAACTAGGACGAGTGTCGCTCCTGGGGTCTTTTCTAGAGGTGGCTTAAACAATTCCATTGCAAAGTCACTTCTGGAAGACACGTCTACGATGTTTCTAAAGACGACTGGATACACACATGTGATGTCCTACCTCTACTTTACCCTGCGTCGGCAATCTCTACAGCTAGCTGGATGTCCAGATTTCGCCAAAGGGTCGGGGGAAAGGTTGAGAGCAGCTTTTCCATATTATATACAAGGCCTTCTACAGCGGCGGCTGCGTCTTCGCCAGCCTTTCCGACTGGCCGCAAGCGATGTCACGTCCCGGCTTCTCTCGGGTGGAAGGAGGACCCGCGCCCCCACGATCCGTCGATCCTCGGGCTGCTATGCGTTCCTCCAGGACCGTGGGGACCTCTGTCGATCCAGGTCTAAGGGCTCGACAACCGGGCGGGTCCCTCGCAGCGAAGGCCGAGTGCTCTGCTCAGATCCGCCGCCTCAGGCTGCAGAGGCCCCGAAGAGCCAACCTTGGCCTTCGGGTGGCCACCATTCTTCCCGCCACGCCACGCCCGCCCGCCGACTCCAGGGAGGGGTCCTCGAAGGCCGGCTGGGGGCTTCTGCATGGCCCGGCCCCGGGGAGCAGGGGTCCGGCGGGGTCGAGGAGGCCGCGCGCAGAGGGCGCCGCCATCGCGGCGCTTCGTTGGCTGAGGAAGAGTCGCTGTCGGGTCGCGGATCGGCCGGGCCGGCGCCGCTGGGAGGGCTCGGGCTCCTGGGGTCCGCAGGACGTAGACCGGAGCTGCCCCCCGGGCCCCCCGGCTCACCCGGCGCAGGCCGGAGGCGGTGGGGGGCCCGGAGGAAGGAGGCCGCACTCCCTAGCTCGCCACGCTCTCTGCCGGAACTCGCTCTTTTTAATTTTTAAAATTTTTTTCTTGCAACATTCTTTGATCATATCCTTGTCCTCCAGACTCTCCACCAGCTACTCCCAGACTCTCCACACAACTTCATGTTCTTTTCCCTCCCCCACTTTCTTTCAAGACACAACAAAACAAACTACAGAAACTACAAAAAAATCAAAACAAAATAACTCTTCAAAACCATGGAGTCAGTTTCCTGTTGGCCAACCACTCCTGAGCATGTGACTGGGAGTAGAGTGTCACTGATATGCACAGTGACACTCTATTGAAGAAAACTGATTTTCCCTTTCTGAGGCACCAATTGCAAATAAGTTCTTTTTAGGGGCAGAACACAGTGTCCACTTCCCTTTCCCAGTGATGGCTGTTTGTCTTCCTCTGCATGTTCTTCATGTGACTGCTGCAGTGGTTTTTCAAAGTTTTCATATTGCTCCAATCTGGCTCCTGCTGAAAGCCTTTTAAAGCCTCCCAAGCTCTGCATTTGAGTTGAATGCACAGGCCATTCCTGAACCTCCTGCTCTGTGGAGACTAAGCCTCAGCACACAACTGTCTCCTCCACCTCCTCTCTCTCCCCATTCACAAATCCTCATCCTGTACCCAACATGCCTTGCCTCTCTCACACCTTAAGGCATGTGCTTCAATTCTCATCATGGAAGGAGGACCACCCCCTGCACTGTGTTGTTCACACTGTGGCAACAGCAGGACTCAGCTCTTCCAAGGAAGCCTTACCTGTTATGCTACCAGCTCCCAATCCTAACCTAGGAGGACACATCCTGCAATTCTTGTTCATTGGAAAAGTACAATCTGAAGAATCCTTGTGGGTTCTGATGTTAATTTTGACACCAAACAACCTGGACAAACCCTTGTTACCTGAAACCCCACACAACTAAGAAAGGATTATCTCTGGTGGTGTATGGCTATCTGAATGATATCCTAACCTTTTAAATAATAAAAACACTGCATTTATTTTGAATAATTTATATATTTCAGACAATTTCCATGAACTTTAGCTCAACATTACAATAATTCACTGAAGGGAGTGTTTTTACCCTTCTGGAAAAGGTGAAAATCTAAGGCCTGGAGAGGACACTTTGTTCAAGATTGCAGGCTCAGCATCCAGAAGTGGAGTTTATGTTGTGTTACATCACAGCCTGGCTCTCAGTCACTCTCTCTTTCTGGCACACAGGCTCTGAAGTGGGGAGGTGAGGAAGGCAAAGTCTTTACATTGTTCATGTAGTTGAGCTTATGGAAACTCAGCACATCTAGAGCCCACCTAGGACAGAGCTGGAGGGCTAGACACAGACCAGCTCTCCTGATGAGATTTCCATCCTGTCTGAATGTGGGAGAACCTGGGATGTATTCAAAGAAGAAGGATCCAAGGAAACAATGTTTGAGGTGTGATTTCTATGGCATGGGGATACCATTTAGTGATCCCCAGCCTGTTATGGTTTCCCACTGTCTTAGTCTAGGAGTTCTCTTCCAGTGTACCAGCAAGACTGAGGCACAATTCTATGCACCCAGCACTCACAGATAAAGATATGAGAATTGAGTTCAGTCCAGAAAAAGCTACATGTGTTAATGTCAACCTACAAGGCCCAAATTTGGAGGCTTTAGGATCAGGAGTGCTAGGATATACCTGACTATGTAGCAAGTTTGAGGACAAGCTAGACCACAGCACACTAAGTACACCCCAACATAAAACAAACCAAAACAAAAAATAGTGAGTTATCTGCCCATAAGGTCCATAAAGCTGGGTTTCTGTGTGGGAAGACTCCTTAAAAGACTGACCATCCACTGCTCTCTCAAGGATATGGCTTTCTGCTTTACTTGGCATCTTTGAGCTTAAAACTCAATATTCTTTCTCTGTCAGAGTAATTTGAAACAGAAAGCCTCTCTGTAAGAATTTATTAAATTAATAAAATGAGAAAGGAAGATAGAAGTAAAGACACAAGTTTGAGAATGAGAGGAACGACAAGCAGGCAAGGGGAAATGTCTGGGGACTTTGAGATGTATGCACAGGGGTCCTGGAGATGAATGGCTTGCCTACTTCTCATTTCCAGTACCAAAGATGCCTTAGCCCCACCCACACGCCAAACACAAGAGACATCTTACCACTTGTAAATGCAAGGAATATGTCACTGAGTGGCTGTTTTTCTCTAATGAGCCTCCAAAGCAACTGATTCCAGAGAGAATGGATTCTAGGCAGCTGAATCTCCAGAAAAATTCCAAGGTGCTGTAGAGTTAGATGGTTGAGTCTCTCACTGCCTCTGTAAGTGGACCAGCCCCAGCTCCTGTAGATGGCCTTATACAATCCTGCTTAAAAAGGGCAAGATCACACATCTTCACCTCTTCCCAGTGGGACCAGTGATGGGGGAAGTACTTCTGTGTATGTTTATCTTATTGATGGTTAAATAAAATACTGTTTGGCCAATGAGACAGGAAGTTAGACAGGACTAGAAGTCAAAGAGGATTCTGGGAAATGTAGTAGAGAAGTGATGATTCAGACAGGAAATGACATAGCAAGGAGACTCATATTTAAGTGAAGGAGAAACAGGAAGGGCCCTTTTTTCCCGTTTGCCTCCTCCAGCGGCAGGATGTGAGCCACAGGCAAGGAGGGACACCAGTAAGGCGTCCGATAAGATAAGTCTTATAAAGTGTGTAGGTTTATGATAGTTAAGACTGAGCTAACAGATGAGGAATCCTAGTCATTGGCCAAGCAGCATTGTACCTAATCCAAGTTTCTGTGTATTCATTTGGGCTTAACTTGGGCGGGCGGCTGGCATAAAGCTCACACGTGGTGTGGGGCTCAGCCGGCTTTTGGCGGAAAGATTTATCGTAACAGACCAGGTGCTAAGGTTTTATCCTGCCTCCTCTCTGAATCTCCCAGGAGAGCTGGGAAAGGGCCATTTCTGTTCCCAGTAGGGATTCTGAGAATCATCCTGGATGCTGTCAACAAAAGCACTGAAGTGAGACCCTTGGGGGCAGAGCAGGAGAAAAAACCCACATGAGGAGGAGTGGAGACATGTTCCCTTTTCTAGACTAATTGGGAGTAAGAGAAGCTCAGAGAAGAGGAGGTGAGACCTGGTCATCTGATAGACAGGTCAGGGACTTAAGTTCTCATTCTGATTCCTCTTTTACTGCCCAAACACTGAGCTCTGACCCTCAATGAGAGCATTGACCCTCTTCCTTCCTCAACTACCTTGGGGCAAATCAAAGTTCTCCCTTCTCTGCTAAGTAATATTTGAGAAAGTTACTCAGCCACTCCGGTGCTAATTAGAACCAGCAGCAATGTGGGCAGGAGAATGACTATGAGAAAAAGAGGATTCACTGCTGTTGCAGAAAACTAAGTTTGTTTCCCAGAACACACAGGGCATCTCACAACCATCTATATTTCCAGTTCTAAAGGATCTGGGATCCTTCTCTGTCATCCCCAGGGACCAGGCATGCATGTGTTGTACATCTGTCTGTCTATCTATCTATCTATCTATCTATCTATCTATCTATCTATCTATCTATCTATCTATCTATCTATCTATCTGTCCTGACATAGACACATGGAAGTCAGCAGTAACATCCCATGACAGTGGAGTGAGAAATCTCTCTGCAGGACTCATTTTTCTTAGATGCAAATTAGTATTTGGGTTCAAATATATCAAACCCTGGAGCATATTCTCTTGAACTTGCTGTCATCATGATTTGGTTGCCTCTTATATGGAATTCCAATAGTAACCTCTTCCCTTTTAGGCTGGCTAGATCATAAATGTGATGATGACAGCACCCTGATGTAAGTGCTGACCAGTGTTCCATGACCTCCTATCTCCATCTCTGTCTTCTGTCTGTATCTTGGTTTCTTAAGGATTCAGAAGGAGAAGAATAGATTAGGAAGACTTGCTGGTTAGAGTGATTTATTGGTGAGGAGTTATAATTCCTGTGAACTTCTCCTTGAACACAACCAATAGCAAATGGCAAAATGACAATCAAAAAATTGTATAGGAAACAAAGGGGAAAGGGGCTCAGCTGTACATCACTTGAGTAAATAGAATGCTTGAAGCTAGAGTTTTAATCATAGCTTTTAAAAAAAGTAAAATCAGCTGGTTAGTGGTGGTGCACACCTTTAATCCCACAACCTGGTAGGCAAAGGTTGTCAGATCTCTGAGTTTGAGGCCAGCCTGGCCTACAAAGCAAATTCCAGGACAGCCAGGGCTGCTACACAGAAAAACCCTGTCTCAAAAAAGAAAAAGAAAAGATAAACTCAACAAAGGCTATAAACTCTGACCATTGATGAGCAACTCCATCTTCCTTTAGTTTGTTTTCTAGCAGTTGTTTTGTATAGTACATTTTTTGGTTAACACACTATGTACTGACATACAATCTCAACTGCTGTTTAGTGGCATATGTTGCAACCATGACATTGGCCATGATGAGTGTATTTGCACCTTAGCAATTGGCAATCAGCACTAATCAGAAGCATGTGGGCCTCCAACCTGGCCCCTGTAGGGCTTTTGCTAATCCTTGTTCCACAGCTCTGACCCCAACTCTTCTCACTCTTGTTGAGCCTCATCAGCTCTGGAGATGCAGTGGAGTCCATGCAGAGATTCTTCTCCACCAGGACAGATAAGGAAACAGAGGATCACAGAGAAGCAGACGGAATGTATTGAGTGTCACATATAGAATGACACAACCACCCTGGCTCTGTTGTTTTTAGTCATGGAGATTTTATTATGGATTCATAGGGAGGGGTTCAAGAGGGAGGGAGACACAAACACGCACAACTGAATTAGTCATGTGTATCAGCAACATGGCAGAAAAGCAGTCACATGATGGGAACAGAACTTGGCAAAGGTGATAAAGCCCAAAGTCCCCCAGAAAACTTACTTGGGATCTGGCAAAAGAAAAAGACAGACCAGATGGAAAAAATAAAATAAAATGAAAAACTGTTGGGAGTGGATCTTATAACTTTCTGGGTGAGGACTCAAAAAATAGGCAAACTAATGGCTGCTTCAAGGGAAGGCATAGCCTGGTGTTTTAAATGACTGTACTACCAAGATTTTTCCTAACTATAGTCCTATCTGCCTATTGCACAGATACTGAACAATAACTGAGAAGACATGAGCAATTTGACAAATGCCACCCATATAGTGAATGATAGAACCAATTCTAGGGCCTGACCACTGGCCTCGTGGGTGATGATGAATCTGCCATGTCTATCACATACTTAATGTTTTCAAGCTAATGGCTGTGACTTTTGGCTCTAACCAAAAGGCTTCCTCTGCTCAGTGCTGGGCCTACTCCATAATGGTCACAGGGCCACTCCAGAGGTCAGCATGTAGGAAAAGTCAAACTCTAGAGATTTAATTCTGCTTCAGAATAACCCATAGGCTGAAAGGAGAGAATGGGGAGCTTCAGGAAATGAGAACCCAGCAGATCCACAGCTCTCACAACCAGGGACTCCTTATTTGGTCCCATGGGTCCCTTGCCTCATTAATGGATCAATTGCAAACTGGCTCATTTGGTAAAATGAGTAGTTCTAAAGTGTTCTGGTTTTGTAACTGGAGAAAGAAGTGAAGATTAGCATGACAGTCAGTGAAAGTATGACCAGGGAAAGGGAGAAATAGGTGTTTGGAGAGAATGCCATTTTATCCACTCATTTGTTCAAATCTTGTCCTCTTGAGGTCACCTTTCATGACAACTCACATGAGACAGAAACATCTTACCACTCTTTCCATTTCTAAGAAGGTTACCCATGGATCTCTCCAAACGCATTCTATCCAATTTTACAATTATATTCCATGGATGTTCATTAACATGTAATCAACCCATGGGCCATAATGGTCTAATCAATATAGACTCTTACCTGGAAGACATTTCTCCTTCCAAACCAAAGGGATAACCAAATGTCCTGCACAGTGTTCTGTTCTCTGGATTGGTTTCTCCTCACTGATGTCTCCAGGCACATCCCAGAAACAGCACACAGTGCCCTGCTGTCCACTTTCTAGTTTGATGGCCATATCATATATAACCATGTATTACCAGAATGAGTTTGTTTCTTTTCCTCAATATAGTGTAGGGAACTGCCTTTGGGGACCACAGACTCAGGCTGTGGAAGGGATGTAGCCAAAGTAAACCACTTGGGACATTTGCTTGTGTAACCAACTTGTGCCTTTATGAACTACTAGAGAAATCTGTGAGTGCACAATGACTTTTGATGATGCCAGCCTTGAGAACCAGTAAATGGGTGCTAGTTAAGTAAGGGCATCAATGGGAGAAAAGAATGAAAAAAGGCAATGGAAGTGTTGTAGAACAATATTTTGTGTACTATGAATATGTATCATTCTCATTGGCTAATAAAGAGCTGATGGCCAGTAACTAAGCAAGATTTGGGGAAGAGAGGATGCTGAGAAGAGGAAGGTCAGAGTCATGGGAGTCTTAGGCATCTCCAGAAGATGCAGAGGAAACATAAGATGAACTTGCCATACTAAGATAATGTACCAAGCCATGTGGTAGAACATAGGTAAAATTATGGGTTAATTTCAGATGTAAGAGCTAGTTAGTAACAAGCCTAAGATATTGGCTGAGTGTTTATAATTAATAATAAATCTCAGTGTGGTTATTTGGGAGTGGGCTGGAAAGAGAGGGCTGACTGGCAGTGCTGATGAAAAAGTATACCTACACATGGCACACACCATTGGACAACATATATCCACATAAAACCTGAGAAAGCTTAAGAAAATACTTCAACACTCAAAAACAGAGTCATGTATGGCTTCTTCACCTCACAGCCTCATGCCAGCTACAGTGCAAAGACAAGTCTTCTGGCAGCTGTCTACAGGACGAAACTAGTGTCCAGCTACCATGCACTACCACCATGCTGGCCCTGAGCAGTGCCAGTGTCTAACATAGCAGTTTAAGATTTGACTCCTGATCAGAAAACAATACAGATGCTCAGTAAATATGATACAAACCTGCTACATGAGCTAGCTTGCTGAAGCCCACTCCCTATGGTGGATGCCATGCTCAGCCTTAATGCATGAGAGAGGGGACTGCCCCTGCAGCTGCCCCTGCCCCAACCTATTGTGCCTGACTATGTGGACTCCTCATGGGAGCACTTACTGATGAGGAGGAGTGGACTAAGGGATGGCTAGGGGGTGTGGGGGAGGAGGCAAGGAGGGGCAGGAGGAGGTGTGGGAGGGAGAACTGTGGTTGGAATGAAAAATGAAATAAAAAAATAAAAAGGGTAAATTATTGAATCTACTTTAATCACAAAACAATTATTTTACAGGTTCAGTGTAATCCCCATCAAAATACCATCACAATTCTTCAGAGACCTTGAAAGAACAATACTCAAGTTTATATGGAAAAACTTAAAACCCAGAATAGCCAAAACAACCCTGTACAATAAAGGAACGTCCGGAGGCATCACCATCTCTGACTTCAAGCTCAACTATAGAGCTATAATACTGAAAACAGCTTGATATTGACACAAAAACAGACATGTAGACCAAGGGAGTCGAATTGAAAACACTGATATTAAGCCACATACCTACAAACACCTGATTTCTGATAAAGAAGCTAAAATTATACAATGGAAAATAGAAAGCATCTTCAGCAAATGGTGCTGGCAAAACTGGTTGCTGACATGCAGAAGATTGCAGATAGATCCATATCTATTGCATGCACTATACTGAAGTCCAAATGAATAAAAAACCTCAACATAAATCCAGCCACACTGAACCTCTTAGAAGAGAAAGCGGGAGGTACTGTTGACCGAATTGGCACAGGAGACCACTTCTTAAACATAATGACAGTAGCAGTCACTTCGATTGATAATTAATAAATGGGACCTCCTAAACTGAGAAGCTTCTGTAAGGCAAAAGACATAGTCAACAAGACAAAACAGCAGCCCACAGAATGGGAAAAGATATTCACCAACCTCGCATCTGTCAGATTTGATTTCCAAAATATACAAAGAACTCAAGACACTTGTCACCAAAACACCAAACAATCCAATTGAAAAGTGGGGTACAGAACTAAATAGATAATTCTCAATAGAGAAATCTAAAATGGCTGAAACACACTTAACAAAGTGCTCAGATCCTTAGCCATCAGGAAAATGCAAATCAAAACAACCCTGAGACACCATCTTTGACATGTCAGAATGACTAAAATAAAAAATACCAATGACAGTTTATGCTGGAGAGGATGTAGAGAAAAGGGGGACACTCCTCCACTGGTGGTGAGAGTGCAAACATGTACAACCACATTGGAAATCAATATGGTGGTTCCTCAGGAAAATCAGAATCAGTCTACCTCAATATTCAGCAATTCCACTCTTAGGCATATAACTCTGGGATGCACATTCATACCACAAGGACATCTGTTCAAATATGTTCATAGCAGCATTATTTGTAATATCCAGAACCTGGAAGCAACCTAGATGCCCCTCAACTGAAGAATGGATAAAGACAATGTGGTACATTACACAATGGAGTACTACTCAACATGAAAAAACAAACAAACAAACAAACAATGAAATCTTGAAATTCTCAGGCAAATGGATGGATCTAGAAGAAACCATCCTGGGTGAGTTAACCAAGACACAGAAAGAAAAAAAACATGGTAACTACTCACTCATAAGTGGATATTAGATATAGAGCAAAGGATAACCAGCTTACAATACAGAAACCCAGAGAAGCTAGAAAACAATGAAGAACCCAAGAGAGATATATACATGGACCCCCAAGAAGGTTAAAGGGACAAGATTCCTGAGTAAATCTATATTCATTTTTAAATGAGCTGCATAGGTACAGTACCTTAAAGGATAGCATAAAATACATACACTATGTTCTAACTAAATAATCTTAAATTTGTACCAATAAACAAAAATCAATACCAATATAAAATATTAATAGCTGCTTTTTAGTTTAAAAGTAGATTCAGTAATATATCCTTTTATTCTATCATTCCTATGCCTCCCCTTTTTAAATTTTCAGAAAGAGATCCCTGAATCTAACTTTTGTTGTTTAGTTTTTACCTTGCCCATGACCAATAATAACTTACAACCAACTCCCCTAAACAATGATAAACATCCATAATCCATCAAATGACCAAAATCTGCCCACCCTACTATTGGGAATGTGTGCCCATGTTCTCTAGACTGCTTGCTGCAATCTGTTGGTGACAACAACCTTAGGGGACCCTGAGAAAATTGAGATAATGGTCACGTCCTGGGAGAGCTAGCTGTATCATTTGTTGTTCAGTCTCTGTGTGATGGGGAAGTGCAGAGGTGAGCTTAGTCCTGGCTGGAGCAGTCTGTGAGGCTGGACCATCTCAGTTATCAGCTTTGAAGTTGTTCTGGTTGCAGATTTTTGAAGAAACTGCAACAGAGGCATTATGAGAGGTTGTATCACCTGGGCTTCTTGTCTTCTTCATTGATGTCTAGTTCTTCGTTCTGAAAACACACAAACTTTTAAAGGTAACACACATATCTGCATTAACACAAGTATGGAATGTGTGGTCTGCACAAGTCAACTAAAGATGTTTTTTGTTTTACCTTTGAGCAGGCAAAAGACATCAGTCATCTCTATATGTCTGTTTATATAATCAAACTGTAATGTGAATCTCCATCCATGTTATGTGAAAAGATGACTTGTAATAATAATTCATGAAGACTCTGTAGCTAACAAGATTTATCATGTCTCATCCAGTCTGAGGCGCTTTTCCATGTTGAGGGATGAGTTTATAAATCACCTGTCTTACAGAGGTTTTTTTGGTTTCTTACTTCATGACTACAGTCAAGATGCATAGGAAGTCTTCCCATATTAAATCTTCTCTTTATTAATTTTTGTAGAAATCCATAGCTTTTGCTTCCTGTGGAAATAAAGGCATAACCTCACCCCACCATGCAACACATTTCCTGACTCCTATTCTAAAGTTAAACATCCTTAAAATATATAGACAGTTTTAATTTAGCACGTATTTTTATAATCCCATCTCTCAACAGTTGTTATTTTTGTTCATAAGTATTTAAAAAATTGAAAATAAACAAAACTCCCTACAGGATCAAGATACCCTGTGTATTTCCCATACTTACGTGACTTATAGTTATTATACTGCTTTAATCTTTCTTTAAAGACTTTATTATTTTCAAAATATTTACTTATATTTTGTAACTATCTATAGAAATTTTCTTCTCTTTCTTCGAAACCTAAACTCATTTTCAAGCATACTGCATCTATTCAGAGATTTTCTCAGTCTGGACCTGATTTTTGTCTCTCACTTTCATCATTTCTCAGACTGAGGGAGCCAAACCTTAACATCTAGGCAGTGACTAAGATACCAGCTACCTGGCTCTGCAAATGATGCTGGATTCTGGCTCTTCAGGTCCATGAGAGACAAGACTGATTCCTGCAAGTAACTGCTGGGGGCTATGTTTACCTGCCCCAGTTCTTGGAAGCTGTTGGGTCTGAACTGCTTCACGGAAAAGTTTATCAGATAGTTTAGGCCTGTAGGCCAAAGATGGTTGCCCACAAGTTGCAGAGGAACCTTGGGTGACTGTTAGTCAGCCATCTGACTCTGTTATTTCTATAGTTGTGGAAGTTGTTTGCTCTGTACTTCCTGCTTACTCAGGTCATGTTTTATCCTCCTTTGGTCTCTGATGGGAATTGAAGAATAGATAGTTATATTGTTTTCTTTGTTATCGAATTCAGAAAAGAAACTTAGAAAATATATGTAAAGTTTATGAGGTTTAGAAACATAAAAGGTCAATGTATTCTTCTAAGAAAATGTTTTAAGGTCTAAAAAGATATTTTAGGTTGGTAATACAAGCTATGATAGAATGTGGTTTAGGTATAAAAGTTTGGACTCATCAAGATAGAATAGATAGCCATTTCTACAAATTGGCCAAAACTAATAGAGTGGGCATATGGAATGTAATTTTTGCTTGATAATTGTTCTTGTTTTGTTAGAGTTAAAACCTTTATTTTTTATTTAGACAAAGGGTAAATGTTGTGGGATATTTGATCATCTTGTATGGAAGGTAACTACTGATTGGTTTAATAAAGATCTGAATGGCCAATAGATAGACTAGAGAATAGGCTGGACTTCTGAAGGAAGAGAGGAACCTGAGATGAATGTAGGCACACAAGGGAGATGTCTGCTAGATGTGGAGCAAGTCAGACCTACAGAGCAGAAGAGAGGTAAAAAGCCAAGTGGCAGAATTTAGATTTGTAGAATCAGGCTATAAGAGCTAGTTGGGAATAAGCTTAAGCTAAAGGCCAAGCTTTCATAATTAACAATAAGGTTTCATGTCATTGTTGGGGGAGTTAGCAGTCTGAGAAAGTCCTACTACACATGGATATCAACCTGAAAAGGAATGTAACTGGGCCCTTGCCACATACCATGCAAAGCAGTTAATTCAAAAAGGGTCAAAACCTAAAAATAACTTTCAAAACAAAACACATGAGTAAATTTTCATGCATGGGATCTAGAAATAATTTCATAGATATACAAAATAATAGGAGATGAAAGTGGTTGGCCAGGTATAGTGGAGTGTAATTTTAAAGCCAACTCTACAGGGTCAGAGTTTGAAGGATCTCTGAATTTGATACTAGCCTGCTCTACTTAGTGAGTTATAGAACAGACAGGGATATATAGGGAGAATCTGTCTTTTAAGGAAAAGTATATGAATTGTATTATATACTAAAGTAAAAATTTTATAATACAAAGGACACCATCAAAGAAGCCAAAATTCTCCCAGGTATCACATTCCTTCTTATAAGCCTGTCACTGATGAGGAGAAGGCTGAAAGATCAAAGGTTCAAGGTTATATTCAGAAATGTTAGAAGTTCCAGACTGGACTAGGATATGTGAGAATTCTGAAAAAAATATATGAGTAATATTAACTATGAATGAAGCATGTGCATTGTCCAAAATAGCTGACCACAGAATAAAACTGGAAGGTATGAGGACAACTTAGAAAATAATAGTTCGGGTACTGCATCAGAGAGGACATTGCTGATTAGACAGGTAACATTGCATCATTAGACAGGTAATGGCCTCTGAAGATGAGAGGCCATTCATACCCATGAATATCCAAGAATAGAAGGGGATCTAGCTAGCATCAGCACTCAAGGATGGGTTGTGCCTTGGGTTTGACCTACAATGAAGAGCAAAAGTTGAGACTGTTCTGATGAGACCCCAGCTCCCTTCACTTCCAGAATTGCATCATTTGACAGAAGAGATCATCTTGTTGCCCCACAGACCACACTGAATTTATGTGTGAAGTTAGTTCTCTGAACTATATTAGTTCTGTTCCACAAAATGTCATCTTAATTCTGTCCTGACAAGATGACGTGCTGTGCTACTTAGCATAGAGCGCCTCAGCTTTTTCTGGTTTCTACCATCATGCTATCTACAGTTAGAGTGTTTTGGGTAGGTTATAGGTATCATTTTTCTGGGAACTATGCTAAGTTACATAATGCACATTGATTGATTCCTTCTAGGTAGAGGAACCCACATAACAGACCATGGGCACAGAACTTGTATTACTTGTCTCTAGTCAAAAAAAAAAAAAAACTCCTATTCTCAGGTTGGACCAAACTACTTGCTTTTGCAAAAAGAGTGTGTGGAAAGAGAAGCAGGTCACTCTCAAGAAGCCGATTCATTGTGAGTTTGTCTACTGTTCTTTTCTTCTGTTCAAGGGTGACATATTGGATATAAGAGTTTCCTCCTCCAAGACAGATGGAAAAGAACAGAAAATCACTCCCAACATACAGCTCCAAACCTGAGCAACAAATTAATCCTGCTACAATCCAGTAAGATTACTGAGGTTTTAGGAATGGCAGCTTAGTGTCCCTTGTCCATCAACACAGCCATCTTGGTCTGACAGTGATTTGTTCCAATTACTACATAACATGTTGATTCAAATCACAGGTCAGTTACATGAAACAAAGACACTGTCCCTTTCCTAAAAAGTGAATACTCCAAGGCAGCTTCTCTAGTATCCTGGTTCTCAACTCCACCCTACCATGCCCTATTACCTTGAGAAATGCCCTCTTGATATCTTTGTTCCTAAGACTATATACCACAGGGTTGAGCAAGGCTGTGAAGGTATTGTAAAAGAGTGAGATCTGCTTGTCTCTCTTAGGGGAGTAGCTAGAGTTGGGCCTCATGTAGATGTAAGTGGCTGGACCATAGAAAAATGTGACCACAGTCAGGTGGGAGACACAAGTAGAGAAAGCCTTGCAGCGAGTTTGGGTAGACTTAATCTTGAGAATTGCCATCCCAATATGAATGTATGAGACCACAATGAGGGAAACTGGAGTAAGACACATAAAAACGCTCACAATCAGATCCACCATCTCAATGATGTGGGTATCTGTGCAAGCCAGGCTACGCACTGAAGGGCCTTCACAAAAGTAGTGGTTGACCTTGTTGGGCCCACAATATGGCAGACTCATGGTGAAGAAAGTATGTAACAAGGCAGAGAGGAAACTACAGACAAAAGACCCAGCTGTCAATTGTATACACAGTCCCCAATTGAGGATGACAGTATAATGCAGTGGGTAGCAAATGGCCACATATCGGTCATAAGCCATGATAACAAACAAGGTGCTCTCAGTAGCAGCCAGGGAACCAAATACATACATCTGCAGCCAGCAGCCAGCAAAAGAGATTGTCTGAGATTTAGCAAGAAGATGCACCAACATCTGGGGCATGGTGGTAGTGACATAGCACACATCCAACATGGCGAGTATACAGAGGAAGAAGTACATGGGTGTGTGCAGCTGTGTGTCCATGCAGATCAGCATGATGATGAGCCCATTGCCCATGACTGAGCTCAGGTAGATGAGAAGGAACACAGTGAAGAGGATGCTGTTGGTTGTGGGGTCACTGGAGAAGCCAAGCAGGATAAACTCAGAAACCCAGCTTTGGTTCTGTCCTGGAATCATCCACATGGTGCAGGCTGTAAAAGAATGACATCATCTGTGTGTCACCTGTCATATGCTAGATATAGAGGTAGAAAAGGAAGATACAGGCTGGTAAGACGGCTCAAAGATTAAGAGTACTGACTACTGTTCCAGAGGACCAAACATCTCAGAGCTGTCAGTTGCTCCAGTTCCAGGGGATATGACTCCCTCCTCTGACTTCCACAGGGAAGAAACACCTATGGTGCACAACCATGCAGTTAGGCAAAAAATGTATACAAAAAATAAACAAACATACAGCTTGCTTAGGAAAATAAATGTTGTGTTGAAGACTCTGAGAATACTGTTCAGTTTCTGTGCACCCTTCTCAAGTTGCTGAATCTCCCAATACCTCAGGCCCGTCATGCATCAGATGAGGCTGATGACACTCATGTCTCAGGATTATGATGGGTATCTAAAGCATCTCACAGAAGACTGGAGACAGCAGATAACACATCACTTATCATATGCAGCCTCATACTCTCATTCCAACTCTGGGAAGGCAGATACAGAGCATCCCCAGAATAAGAAGGAGAGCTACACTAGCTGAAATGATGAGGACTGTACTACACTGAGAGACCCTGCCTCAAGGAATATTATCAGAGCAATTGAAGATGAACCCATGTCAGGCTCCAATCTTACATCACAGACATATGCAAAATAGAGAGTAAAAAGTAGATGAAAACAGAAAAAAACATCAGTCCAATGGCGGTCTAGATTCACATAGTCATTGACAGACGTTCATGTGTGCAGTGCACTGGGGACACTGTAGTCTTCCCAGGGAATGCTGATGGATCATGTGGATATGAAGCAGGAAAGTTATTTCTTCCTGTTTTACTCTTACCTCCCTCTGCAGACAAGCAACCAATTCCAGGTACAATGGAGCTTTAAATAGTAAAAATATAGCAAACGATATTTTAGATTTAAATCTGATAAATATACCTATCATTTTAGATGAAGCAAAGATAAGATTTCTTTTAAAAGAGCATTTTCCTCTAAGGGAAAAATAAGGGTAACCTGGAATAAGAAAAAATGCACTCAAAGTACGTAGACAATGATCTAGAAAAGCACAAACATAACAACAGATGCCCCAATAGAACATTTAATGCATTGCTTGCCAATACAACTATCAATTGTATTTCTGAAACAATATGTAAACAAATAGGAACACACACATGCTTAAGGGAAGACATGTAAAGGAAATTTCCTAATACTACTTACAATAGTCTGAACTAGGGCACCACTCATGTTAATGATCAAGAAAATGGTTAAAGCAGGAATTGGCTCTGATGGGAGCACAATATGAAATAGCCTTCTAGGCATCCTCAGTCTTCACTTTCCCTGTCCCATATCCGCTCCCGACCTGTCTACTACTCATAACCCTCACAACTGTCTTTCCTGTCAAGGCAGGTCAGGAATCCATCGTCTCTTCTGGCATTTATTGCTTCAGCATTTCCATGTGTCCATTGCTTCCACTTTTCTTCTTACAATCTTCTTTTTTAATTTTTAAAAATTATTTCCTTACAACATACTTTAATTATATCCTTCTCCTCCACCAGCTACTCCCAGACTTTCTCCACACAACTTCATATTCTATTTTTCTCCCACACTTTCTTTCAAGACACAACAAAACAAACTACAGAAACTAGAAAAATAAAGAAAATCAAAACAAACAAAATAACACACCAAAACCATGGAGTCCGTCTCCTGTTGGCCAACCACTCCTGAGCATGCAGCCAACCTTAGACAGTAACAGATATGTGCAGTGGCACTATCAAGAAAACAGATTTTCCCTTTCTGAGGCACCAATTGCAAATAAGTTCTTTTTAGGGGCAGAACACAGTGTCCACTTCCCTTTCCCAGTGATGGCTGTTTGTCTTCCTCTGCATGTTCTTCATGTGACTGCTGCAGTGGTTTTTCAAAGTTTTCATATTGCTCCAATCTGGCTCCTGCTGAAAGCCTTTTAAAGCCTCCCAAGCTCTGCATTTGAGTTGAATGCACAGGCCATTCCTGAACCTCCTGCTCTGTGGAGACTAAGCCTCAGCACACAACTGTCTCCTCCACCTCCTCTCTCTCCCCATTCACAAATCCTCATCCTGTACCCAACATGCCTTGCCTCTTTCACACCTTAAGGCATGTGCTTCAATTCTCATCATGGAAGGAGGACCACCCCCTGCACTGTGTTGCTCACACTGTGGCAACAGCAGGACTCAGCTCTTCCAAGGAAGCCTTACCTGTTATGCTACCACCTCCCAGTCCTAACCCAGGAGGACACATCCTGAATTTCTTGTTCATTGGAAAAGTACAATCTGAAGAATCCTTGTGGGTTCTGATGTCAAATTTGGCACCAAACAACCTGGACAAACCCTTTGTTACTCTCTTGTTAACTGAAACCCCACACAACTAAGAAAGGATTATCTTTGGTGGTGTATGGCTATCTGGATGATTTCCTAACCTTTTAAATAATAAAAACACTGTATTTATTTTGAATAATTTATATATCCCAGACAATTTCCATTAACTTTAGCTCAACATTACAATAATTCACTGAAGGAAGTGTTTTTACCTTCTTGTTACAGGTGAAAATCTAAGGCCTGGAGAGGGCATCTTGTTCAAGATTACAAGCTCAGCATCGAGAAGTGGGAGTTAATATGGAGTGACATCACAGCCTGGCTCTCAGTCACCTACCCTGCTTCTGCCACTAATGGCTCTGAAGTGGGGAGGTGAAGAAGAAAAAGTCTTCACATTGTCCATGTAGTTGAGCATAAGGATACTCAGCACATCCAGAGTCCTCCTAGGACAGAGCTGGATGGCTAGACACAGACCAGCTCTCCTGGTAAGATTTCCCTCCTGTCTGAATGTGGGAGACCCTGGGACGCATTCAACTTATATGAATCCAAGGAAAGGGGATTTGAGTTGTGATTTCTATGGCATGGGGACACTATTTAGTGATCCACTTCCTGTTATGATTTCCCAGTCCATTGGTCTACAAATTCTCTTACAGTGACCAATCAGGACTGTGGCCCAATTCTATGCACCCAGAACACAGAGATAAAGACATCAGGATGGAGTTCTGGGCCAGAAAATGCTACATGCGTTAGCCTCAACCTACAATGTCCAAATTTGGAGGGTTGGATCAGGAGTGCTAGGATTTACTTGAATATGTAACAACTTTGAGGCCAAGCTAGGCTACAGAAGACTAATTACTCCTCAACATAAAACAAACCAAAGCAAAAGATCATGATTGTTTTGCCCATGAGGTACATAAAATTGGGTTTCTGTGTGGGAAAACTCCTTCAAAGACATTGACTATCACTGCTCTTTCAAAGATATGGCTTTCTGCTTCATTTGGGGTCTTTGAACTTAGGACTCCATATCCTTTCCTTGTCAACATTATATGAAACAGAAAACCTCTCTGTAAGTATTAATCAATTAATAAAATGAGGAAGGATGATGGAAGTAAAGACACAAGTTTGAGAATGAGAAGAAAGATGAGCAGGCAAGGGGTAAATGCATGCACAGGGGCCCTGGAAGTGGATGCCTTAGCTATTTCTCATTTACAGTGCCAAAGATGCCTTAGCCCCACCCACAATCCAAACATCAGTATCTTACCACTTTAAATCCAAGAAATGTGTCACTGAGTTGCTGTTTCTCTCTCTTCTGAGCTTTCTAAAGCAACTGAATCCAAAGAGAAGGGATTCTATCCAGGTCAATCTCCAGAAAAAATTATAAGATGCTGTAGAGTTAGAGGGTTGACTCTCTTGCTTCCCCTGCATGTGGACCAGCCCCAGTTCCGGAAGATGGCCCCTATACAATACCGCTTAACAAAGGAAACACACACATCTTCCTCTCTTCCCAGTGGAACCAGATGCTGAGGTTTTATGACCCTGCCTCCTCTCTGAGCCTCCCAGGAGACATGGAAAAGGACCATTTCTGTTCCCAGTAGGGATGCTGAGATGATCCCTGGATGCTGTCAACAAGAGCACTAAAGTGAGACCTTTGAGGGCAGAGCAGGAGGAAAAACCCACAGGATTAGGAGTAGTGACCTGTTCACTTTTCTGGACTAATTGGTAAATAAGAGAAGCTCAGAGAAAAGGAGGTGGGACCTGGTTACCTCATAGACAGGTCAAGGACTTAAGTTCTCATTCTGATTCCTCTTTTACTGCTCAAACCCTGAGCCCTGACACTTGATGAGAGCATGTGTGAGACACACACCTCTTCCTTCCTTGACTACATTGGGGCTAATCAAAGTCCTCCCTTCTCTGCTGTGTAATATCTGAGCAAGCCAACCAGCCACTCTGGTGATAATAAAGAGCCAGCAACAATGGGGGCTGGAGGGTGACTATGAGAAAAAGAGGATTTACTGCTAGTGCAGAACTCTAAGATTGTTTCCCAGAACACACAGGGCACCTCATAACCATCCATAAGTCCAGTTCTAGAGGATCTGGGATTCTTCTCTCTCGTCCCCAGGGACAAAGCATGCATGTGTTATACATCTATCTATCTATCTATCTATCTATCTATCTATCTATCTAGGCATAGCCACATGGAAGTCAGCAGTGACATCCCATGACAGTGGAGTGAGAAAACTCTCTGCTGTACTCATATCTCTTAGATGCAAATTAGAATTTAGGTTCAAATACACCAAACCCTGGAGCATGATCTCTTGAACTTGATGTCATTCTGACTTGGTTGCATCTTGTATAGAATTCCAATAGTAACCTCTTCCATTTTAGGCTGGCTAGACCATAAATGTGATGATGTCAGCACCTGCCATAATTTCTAGCCAGTGTCCCATGACCTCTTATCTCCATCCCTGCCTTATGTCTGTGTCTTGGATTCCTAAGGATTCAGAAGGAGATGACTGGATTAATAGACTTGCTAGTTAGAATGATTTATAGATGAGGAGTTATAATTTCTTTTTTCAAGAGATTATTTTTTATAAGTTCAAATTAGAAACAAGGCTGCTTCACATGGCAATACCTTCTCCCTCTTCCTCCCCTCCTCTCAACCCCTCACCTCACCCCCTCTGCTCCCCAGGGAGTGTAAGGCCCCCATGGGGTTTCCCCAAAGTCGGTCATATTATCCTGGGCAGGGCCTAGGCCCTCCCAGATGTGTCCAGGCTGGGAGAGCAACCCTCCATATGGGATGGGTTCCCAAAGTCCCTTCTTACACCAGGGATAAATACAGATCCACTACCAGGGACCCCATAGAGTGCTGGGGCCTCCTCATTGATGTACACAATGGAGTACTACTAGGTGAAAAAAGCAATAGAATCTTGAAATTTGCAGGCAAATGGATGGAACTAGAAGAAACCATCCTGAATGAGGTAACCCAGTCACAAAAAGACAAACATGGTGTGTACTCATTCATATATGAATTTTAGATATAAAGCAAAGGATTAGAAGCCTACAATCCTGATCACCAAAGGAACTAGGAAGCACAAAGAACTCTAAGAGAAGAATGCATGGACCCCAGAGAAGGGGAAGGGGCAGGATCTCATGAGCTAATTGGGAACATGAGGGGAGGGAGGAGGGGGCTGGGAGAATGAGAGGGGGAGAGGAGGAGGGGAGAGGAGGAAATGGAGGAGCAGAAAGGTTGAGTTGGGGGAAGAATAGAGCAGAGCAGGATAAGAGATACCATAACAGAGGGAGCCATTATAGGTTCAAGGAGACATCTGGCACTAGGGAGATTTCCAGAGATCTACAAGGATGACACCAATTGACAATCTAGGCAATGGTGGAGAGGATACCCTAAATGCCCTTCCCCTATAATGATACTGATGACTGCCTTATATGTCATCCTAGAGCCCTCATCCAGTGGCTGATGGAAGCAGAGGCAGACACCCACAGCTATACACTGAACTTATCTCTGGAACCAGTTGCAGAGAGGGAGGAGCGAAAAGCAAAGAGATCAGGACCACGCTGGTGAAACCCACAGAAACAGCTGACCTGAACAAGGGGGAGTGCATGCACCCCAGACTGATGTCAAGGAGACCAGCACGGGACTGATCCAGACCCCTCAATAAGGAGTTATAAGTTCTGTGAGCTGCTCCTTGAACACAACCAATAGTAAAAAGTTAAATATAAAATGCCAATCAAATAAATTGTATTGGAAACAAAGACAAGGTTATGGAAATGTGGTTCAGCTTCATAACACCTGAGTAAATAGAATGCTTGAGGCTGGAGTTTGAATCATAGCATTAAAAAAAGTGAAGTCTCGACACCTGAGGCCTGGGAACTGCTAAAGCAGATCCCATCCCAGTGGATCCATCCCACCCAGAGACTGCCAAAGTACCAGTCATGCCTCCATCTATGGGAAGAGGAGAGACATAGGAGTTTTGGACCTGTTTGCACACTCTTGAAGGGAATCTTGGTCCCATACCTATCAGGAGAAAAAGAGAACCCTTCTACACCTACTGGAAGAAGGATGGGAAGAAGACAATATAAAAACCCATTCAACAACAGAAAAAAACAATATGACACCACCGGAGTCTAGTGACTCTACACCAGAAAGACCTGAACATCACAATGCAGATGAACCAGAAGAGAATGACCTTAAAAAGAAATTCTTGAAAATGTTAGAGACCCTCAAAGAGACTATGAGAAAATCTCTTAAAGAAATGGAAGAAAAAACAAACCAAAAAATACAAGAAATCAACAAATCTCTTAAGGAAAAAGTTCAAGATCTAAAAACTGAAATAGAGACAATAAAGAAAGCACAATCTGAGGGAATGCTGGAAATAGAAAAGCTGGGTAAACAATCAGGAACTACAGATGTAAGCATAACCAACAGAACACAAGAGATGGAAGACAGAATCTCCAGTGTTGAATATACACTAGGAGAAATAGACTCCTTGACCAAAGAAAATCTTAAATCCAACAAATCCATAACACAAAAAATCAAGGAAATATGGGACACAGTGAAAAGACCAAACCTAAGAATAATAGGTATAGAAGAAGGTGAAGAAACCCAACTCTAAGGTGCAGAGAACATATTCAACAAAATCATAGAATAAAAATTTCCCAACCTAAAGAAAGACATGCCAATGAAAGTACAAGAAGCCTACAGAACACCAAATAGAGTGGACCACAAAAAGTCTCCTTGACACATAATTATCAAAACCCCAAACATACAGAATAAAGAAAGAATTTAAGAGCAGAAAAGGAAAAAGGCAAAGTAACATATAAAGGCAAACTTATCAGAATTACACCTGACTTTTCCATAGAAACTCTCAAAGCCAGAAGGGCTTGGATAGATATTCTGTCTACACTAAGAGACCATGGATGCCAGCCCAGACTACTATGCCCAACAAAGCTTTCAATCACTATAGATGGAGAAAACAAGATATTCCATGACAAAACCAGATTTGAACAATACATATCCACCAAACCAGCCCTACAGAAAGTTCTGGAAGGAAAACTGCAACCCAAGGAAGTTAACTACAACCACAAAAACATGGGCAATAGATAATCCCACTATACCAACAGCCAAAAGAAAAATAGGTTGGAAATCCACACACAATTCCATCACCACCACCAAATCCAAAGCAAACAAGAATGAACAATCCATGGCCATTAATATCCCTCAATATAAATGGTCTTAACTCGCCTATAAAAAGACACAGGTTAGCAGAATGGATAAGACAACAGAATCCATCCTTCTGCTGCATACAAGAAACACACCTCAATCTCAAAGTCAGATGGTTCCTCAGAGTAAAGGGTTGGGAAAAGATTTCCCAATCAAATGGACCCAAGAAACCAGCAGGGTAGCAATCCTAATATCTAACAAATTAGACTTTAAATGAAAATCAATCAGAAGAGATGAAGGAGGTCACTTCCTACTCATCACAGGAGAAATCCATCAAGATGAAGTCTCAATTCTGAACATCTATGCCCCAAATACAAAGGCATCCACGTTCGTAAAAGAAACATTACTAAAATTCAAATCACACATAAAACCACACACAATTATAGTGGGAGACTTCAATAACCCACTCTTATCACTAGACACAGGAACACCAGACAGAAACTTAACAAAGAAACAAAGGAAGTGTAATAGAAGTTATGGCTCATTTGGATTTAACAGACAACTATAGACCATTCCATTAAACACAAAAGACTATACCTTCTTCTCAGCACCACATGGAAACTTCTCTAAAATTTACCACATACTGGGCAACATAGTAAACTACAACAGGCACAAAAAATTAAAATAACTCCCTGTATTTTATCAGACCACCATGCTCTAAAGGTAGAATTCAACAACAACACAAATTGCAGAAAACCTACAAACTCATGGAAGTTCAATAATGTGCAATTACACCATTCCTGGGTCAAGGAAGAAATAAAAAAAAAGAAATTAAAGATTTCCTAGAATACAACATACCCAAACTTAAGGGACAATTTGAAAGCAGTGCTAAGAGGAAATTTCATAGCATTAAGTGCCCACATGAAGAAACTGGAGAATAGTCACACTAGAGAATTAACAGCACAACTGAAAGCTCTAGAACACAAAGAAGCCAGTGCACCGCAGAGGAATAGACACCAGGAAATAATCAAATTGAGGGCTGAAATCAATAAAGTAGAAACTAGGAAAACAATACACAGTATAAATGTAACGAGGAGTTGGTTCTTTGAGAAAAGCAACAAGATAGACAAAACTTTATCCAAACTTACCAAACATCAGAGTGAACATGCAAATGAATAAAATCAGAAAGGAAAAGAGGGGCATACCAACACACACAGAGAAAATTCAGAGAAAAAATCAGGTCATACTTTGAAAACCTGTGTTCCTCAAAATTAGAAAATCTAAAGGAAATGGACAATTTTCTGGATAGATACCACTTACCAAATTTAAATCAAGAACAGATGAGCAATTTAAATAGACATATAACTCCTAAGGAAATAGAAAAAGTCATCAAAAGTCTCCTAACCAAAAAAGCCCAGGGCCAGATGTCTTCAGTGCAGAATTCTACCAGAAATTCAAAGAAGAGCTAATACCCAATTCTCCTCAAAATATTCCACACAATAGAAGCAGAAGGGTCATTGCCAAACTCTTTTTACAAGGCTTCAATAAGCTTGGTACCCAAGCCACACAACGACACAACTAATAAAGAGAACTACAGACCAATATCCCTCATGAACATTGATGCAAAAAAATACTCAATAAAATACTGGCAAATTGAATCCAAGAACACATCAGAGAAATCATCTCCCATGATCAAATCATCTCCCAGGCTTCATCCCAGGGATGCAAGGATGGTTCAACATATGAAAATCCATCAATGTAATTTACCATATAAACAGACTGAGAAAGAAACACCACATGATCATCTCACTAGATGCTGAAAAAGCCCTTGACAAAATCCAACACCCATTCATGATAAAGGTCTTGGAGAGATCAGGGATAACAGGAACATACCTAAACATAATAAAAGCAATATACAGTAAGCCGACAGTCAACATCAAAATAAATAAAGAGAAACTCAAGGGAATTCCTCTAAAATCATGAACAAGACAAGGCTGCCCTCTCTCTCCATACCTCTTCAATATTGTCCTTGAAGTTCTAGCCAGAGCAATAAGACAACAAAAGGAAATCAAGAGGATACTAATTGGAAAGGAAAAAGTCAAACTTTCTCTATCTGCAGATGATATGATAGTCTACATAACCTACATAACCTACATGACCTGAAAAACTATACCAGGGAACTCCTACAGCTGATAAACACCTTCAGCAAAGAGGCGGGATTCAAGATTAACTCAAAAAAATCAGTAGCCCTTCTATATACACATGATAAATGCAATGAGAAAGAAATCATAGAAACATCACCCACAATTGCCACAAACAACATAAAATATCTTTGGGTAATGCTAACCAAAAAGTGAAAGACCTGTATTGCAAGAACTTTGAGTCTTTAAAGAAAGAAACCAAAGAAGATACCAAAAAATGGAAAGATCTCCCATGCTTTTGAATTGTTAGGATCAACATAGTAAAAATGGCAATAGGTCCGAGGAGAGATCTGGCACTAGAGAGATTTCCAGAGATCTACAAAGATGACACCAACTGACAATCTAGGCAATGGTGGAGAGGCTGCCCTAAATGCCCTTCCCCTATAATGAGACTGATGACTACCTTATATGCCATCCTAGAGCTCTCATCCAGTGGCTGATGGCAGCAGAGGCAGACACCCACAGCTATACACTGAACTGAACTCTGGAACCCAGTTGCAGAGAGGGAGAAATGAAGATCAAGGGGGTCAGGACCAGGCTGGTGAATCCCACAGAAACAGCTGACCTGAACAAGGGGGAGCACATGACCCCCAGTCTGCTGTCTGGGAAGCCATCACGGGACTGATCTAGACCCCTGAAAGTGGATGTCAACAAAGAGGCCTTAGCACCCTATGGGGCCTCTGGTAGTGGATCAGTATTTTTCCCTGGTGTAAGAAGGGACTTTGAGAGCCCATCCCACATGAAGGGATGCTCTCTCAGCCTGGAAACATGGGGGAAGCCCTAGGCCCAGCCCAAAATGATGTTGTGGAATTTGGAGAGCCCCATGGAGGAGCCCCTATCCTCTATGGGAAGCAGAGGGGGCTGATGGGGGGCTATGGGAAGCAGAGGGGAGAGGGGTAGGAGAGGGAGAAAAGTAAAAATAAAGCAATAAAAAACAATAAAAAAATGGAAATCTTGCCAAAAGCAATCTACAGATTCAATGCAATCGCCATTAAAATCCCAACACAATTCTTCACAGAAGCTTGAAAGAACAATTCTCAACTTTATATGGAAAACCAAAAGACCCAGGATAGCCAAAACAACACTGTACAATAAAGGAACTTCCAGAGGCGTCACCACCCCTGACTTCAAGTTCTATTATAAAACTATAGTCCTGAAAACATCTTAGTATTTGCACAAAAACAGACAGGTAGACCAATGGAATCGAATTGATTAACCTGATATTAACTCACACACCTATGAACACCTGATTTTTGACAAAGCTAAAATTATACAATGGAAAAAAGAAAGCATCTTCAATAAATGATGCTGGCATAACTGGATGCTGGCATGTATAGAAGACTGCAGATAGATCCATATCTATCACCATTCACAAAACTTAAGTCCAAATGGATCAAAGACCTCAACATAAATCCAGCCACACTGAATCTTTTAGAAGAGAAGGTAGGTGGTACTCTTGAATGAATTGGTACAATAGACCCCTTCCTGAACATAACACCAGTAGCAGAGACACTGAGATCTACAATTAATAAATGGGACCTCCTGAAGCTGAGAAGCTTCTGTAAGACAAAGGACACAGTCAACTAGACAAAATGGAAGCCACAGAATGGGAAAAGATATTCACCAACCACACATCTGACAGAGGGATGATTTCCAAAATCTACAAAGAACTCAAGAAGCTAGTCTCCAAAATACCAAATAATCAAATTAAAAAGTGGAGTGCATAACTAAATAGACAATTCTCAATAGAGGAATCTAAAATGGCTTAAAGACACATAAGAAAGTGTTCAACATCCTTAGCCATCAGGGAAAAATGAAAAACAAAACAACTCTGAGATACCATCTTACTCCTGTCAGAATGGCTAAAATCAAAAACACCAATGACAGTTTATGATGGAGAGGATGTGGAGAAAGGGGATCACTCCTCTACTGCTGGTGGGAGTGCCAACTCATGCAGCCACTTTGGAAATCAGTATGGCGGTTCCACAGGAAAATGGAAATCAGTCTACCACAAGATCTAGCAATTCCACTCTTAGGCATATACCCAAAAGATGCACATTCATACAACAAGGACATCTGTTCAACGATGTCCATCACAGCATTATTTGTAATAGCCAGAACTTGGAAGCAACCTAGATGCCCCTCAACTGAAGAATGGATGGAGAAAATGTGGTACATTTATACAATGGAGTACTACTCAACAGGAAAAAAAACCAATGGAATCTTGAAATTCGAAGGAAAATAGATGGAACTAGAAGAAACCATCCTGAGTGAGGTAACCCAGTCACAAAAGACAAAAATTGTATGTATTCACTCATATATGGATTTTACATCTAGAGTAAAGAAGTAACAGCCTACAATACACACAGGCAGAGAAGCTAGGAAACAAGAAGGACCCTAAGCGAGACATACATGGTCCCCCAGAGAAGGGGAAAGGGACAAGCTAATGGGGAGCATGGGCAAAGGGAAAGTGAGTTAGAAGAAAGAGAAGTGGAGAAGAGGAGGACATAAGGGAACAAGAAAATCTAGTCAGGGGAAGAATAGAGGAGAGCAAGAAAAGAGATACAATCATAGAGGGGGCCATTATAGGTTTAAAGAGAAATCTTGTGCTAAGGAAATGTCCAGAGACCTACAAGGTTGACCCCAACTAACAATCTAAGCAACAATCAAGACCTTAAATGCCCTTCTCTGATAGTGAGATTGATGACTACCTTTTATGCCATCCTAGTGCCTTCATCCAGTAGCTGATGGAAGCAGATTCAGACACCCACAGCTAACCACTGAGCTGAACTCTGGAATCCAGTTGCAGAGAGGGAGGAGTGAAGAGCAAAGGGGTCAAGACCAGGTTGGAGAAACCTACAGAAACAGCTGACCTGAACAAGGGGTTGCTCATGGACCCAAGACTGATAGCTGGGAAACCAGCATAGGACTGTTCCAGACCCCCTGAATGAGGAAGTCAGTTCGGAGGTCTAGACTATCTATGGGGCCTCTGGTAGTAGATCAGTATTTACCCTTAGTACACAAATGAACTTTGGGAGCCCTCTATACATAGTCTAGACACACTGGGGAGGGTCTAGGCCCTGCTCCAAATGATATGACAGACTTTGAAGATCCCCATGGAAGGCCTCACCCTCACTGGGGAGCAGAAAGGGATTGGGATAGGGGGTTGGTTGGGGGCAGGGTAGGATGGGAGTGAGAGAGAACTGAGGTTGACATGCAAAAGAAGCTTGTTTCTAATTTAAATAAAAAAGGAAAAATTAAAAAATAACAAAGTAAAGTCAGCCGGTTGGTGGTAGTGCACACCTTTAATCCCAGCAAGTGGTAGGCAGAGGCAGGCATATTTCTGAGTTTGAGGCCTCAAAATATGAGGCTTTTCAAAGTGTGCGTGGTCTTCGTAATCTGTGCCAGCCCCCAAGAGGGAGTGGCTAACATTTCCCCTACAGAGGCCTCCTCACTGACACTCACATTCAGGGGGTCTGGATTAGTCCCATCCTGGCCTCACAGTCATCAGTCTAGGGTCCCTGAGCTCCTCCTTGTTCAGGTCAGCTGTTTCTATGGGTTTCACCAGCCCGGTCTTGACCCCTTTGCTCATCACTCCTCCCTCTCTGCAACTGGGTTTCAAGAGTTCAGTTCAGTGTTTAGCTGTGGGTGTCTGCTCTGCTTCCATCAGCCACTGAATGAAAGCTCTAGGATGGCATATAAGATAGTCATCAATCTCATTATCGGGGAAGGGCATTTAAGGAAGCCTCTCCACTATTGTGTCATCCTTGTAGATCTCTGGAAATCTCCCTAGTGCCAGATTTCTCTTTAAACCTATAATGGCTCCCTCTATTGTGGTATCTCTTATGTTGCTTTCCACTATTCTTCCCCTGACTCAAACTTCCTGCTACCTCATGTCCTCCACTTCCCTCTTCTTCTCCCCCTCTCTTTCTCCCAGCTCCCACACCCCTCTCTCCCCCATGCTCCCGATTTTCTCAGGAGATCCTGTAACATTCCCCTTCTCTGGGGTACCACGTATGTCTGTCTCTCTTTTGTCATGGAATATCTTGTTTTCTCCATCTATAGTGATTGAGAGTTTTGTTGGGTATAGTAGTCTGGGCCAAACTCTGTGGTCTCTTAGTGTTTGTAGAACATGTATCCAGGACCTTCTGGCTTTCAGACTTTCCATGGAGAAGTCAGGAGTAATTCTGATAGGTTTGCCTTTATATGTTACTTGGCCTTTTCCCTTTGCTGCTCTTAATATTCTTTCTTTATCCTGTATGTTTGGTGTTTTGATTATTATGTGGCGAGGGGATTTTTTTTTTTTTTGGTCCAGTCTATTTGGTGTTCAGTAAGTGTCTTGTACCTTCATGGGTGTGTCCTTCTTCAGGTTGGGAAAATTTTCTTCTATGATTTTGTTGAATATGTTTTCTACACCTTTGAACTGGGCCTCTTTGCCTTCTTCTATGTCTATCATCCTTAGGTTTAGTCTTTTCATGTTTTCCCATATTTCCTTGATATTTTGTATCAAGGATTTGTTGGACTTAAGATTTTCTTTGGTCGATGAATCTATTTCCTCTACTTTATCTTCATCACCTGAGATTCTATCTTCCGTTTCTTGTATTCTGTTGGTTATGCTTGCATCTGTGGTTTCTGATTGTTTGCTCAGCTTTTTTATTTCCAGAATTCCCTCAGTTTGTGTTTTCTTTATTGTCTCTATTTCAGTTTTCAGGTCTTGAACTGTATGATTTGTTTCCTTCAGCTGTTAGATTGTTTTTTCTTGGCTTTCCTTAAGAGATTTGCTGATTTCTTGCAATTTTTGGTTTGTTTTTTTTTCTTCCATTTCTCTAAGAGATTTTCTCATATCCTCTTTGATGGCCTCTATCATTTTCATGAGGTTGTTTTTAAGGTCATTCTCTTCTGCTTCATCTGTGTTGGGTCTTGCTGGTGTAGAGGCCCTAGACTCTGGTGGTGTTATATAAGTCTTCCTGTTGTGGGATGTGTTCTTATGCTGTTGTCTTCCCATCTCTTCTTCCAGTGGGTATAGGTGGGGGTCTCTCCTTCTCCTCTTAACCAGAGGATGTAGGGGCAAGACTGGAATGGCTCTCTACCTGAGTGAGGAGGGGCAAGACTAGAATGGCTGCCTATGAAAATCTGATTGCTTTGTCTGCCTTCAGGTACCTCTGCAGGGTTTCGGTGGTGGGAAGGGTCTGGGAGTTGCAGGTCAGGGAGCTCAGAGAGGGAGAGGTGGGCTAGGATAGCCCCTGGGACTCACCTCTCAACCTGCTCTATTCTCTTTAAGGAATTTTCAATCCTTTTTCCTTTCTCTTCTAAGCATGCATATATTTTTTTAACAGACTGTAAATCATTTAGAGATTTCTTCCATCTTAATCTGTCTTTACATCTTCATCTTTTCTGATCACATGAGCCTTTAAACTGCTAAGCTGTATATCTAGGACCAAAGTGATGGCTTTGGAAGCTGTCTCTACCCCACTCCTTTGTTCCCTAAGAGCCTAATCTCATTGCCAAGGTGCTGGCTGGAGTCATGTTTACCACCCCAATTCTGGGAAGTTTCTGAGTCTATGCTGCCACATAGTAGCATGCCTCCTGTTGCTCATAAACCCCATTTAATTGTTTGGTAGCAGAACCTCTTAAAGGAGCTTCATGGATTTTGCCACTAGCACTGAGTCAGGAAGTCATCTCTTAAAGGAGCCACACCTCTGCTTGCCGCTAGGAAGCAATGCCTATCAAAGAAAAGACTGTTACCAAGAAGCCAAGTTTGACTCTGTTTTTGTGTGTTTAGAATTCTTTTTAACGCTTTTTCAGGCTTTATGTGGAAATTCTTGCTGAACATTTGGGTGCCAAATGTAACAGACACTTCCTGTCCCACAGCCACTCTCAAATAACCACTCAGATGCTTAATATAAATTATAAATGCTCAGCCAGTAGCTTGGGTTTATTATTAACTAGCTCTTACACTTTGAGTTAACACATATTTAAGCTCTGCCACGAGGCGGTACCTTTATTAACATGGCATGTTTGCTTCCTGCTCCCTCTGCATCTGGCTGGTGACTTCTCACACCACCCTTCTCCTTTCCATCATCTTTAGTTTGGTTGCCCCACCTATACTTCCTGCCTGATTACTGGACAATCAGCATTTATTAAACCAATTCAAGTTACAAATCTTTACAGTGTACTCTGCAGCAGGGATTTTTGTATATTAATACAAATTTAAGGTTATTTTTGTTTTAACATACTGTATGTATGTTTCTACTGTTGTTTAAGGTATTGTACATATGCAGATCATTAAAAATGTGATATATAGTTCTAGTCCTTGAAAGTTATTATAAACTATTTAGGATACATATTAAATGCAGGTTAATAGTTAGTCATCTATAACAATCAAACCTGTAGTCATGTTAAATATGTTTTCAAGGTCAAACAGATATATTTTAGAAAGATATGTGATGCCCAAACACTTCAGAGATCTACAGAATTTGGCATTTATGGTATTTTAATAGCATAAGGCTTTTCATAACAACGAGATATGTCTCCTCCAGGCAGCACCAATTTACTTCAAAAAAGGATGATAGGTACTGAAGAACTTCCATATTCAGTTTGTTTTCACTGAGGCAAATTTAACCACTTAGCAAGAAATTGCTTTTTGCCCCGACTGCTCACAATATGCTGTCTAGATTGAATAAGCAGAACGCAAAAGAAGGTGACTGCTAAACTTTGCCAAGACAAGGTAGGATAATACTCCAAAAATTTCTGCTTCACAGAAAAGTCTGTCAGATACTCTAGGCCCATAGGCTGAAAATGGATGCCCCAAGATTACAGAGAAAACTTGGGTGACTCTCCAGGCATTCAGCTGTCTCTATCATTTCTATAGTTGTGGAAGTTGTTTGCTCTTCACTTCCTGTATACTTGGGTAAAATTTCACCCTTCTCTAGTCTCTGATGGGGGTTAAAAACTACATAGTTATACCTATGTATAACTAGATGTTTATACCTATGTTTTCTTTGTTACTAAATTAAGAAAATAAACTTACAAAAGAGATGTAAAGTTTATGAGGTTGTGAAACATAAAAGCTCTAGGTGTTCTTCTAAGAAAATGTTTTAAGGTCAAAAAGATATTTTTAGGTTGGTAATAAAAGTTATGATGGAAAGTGGTTTAGGTATAAAACTTTGGACTCATTAAGATAGGATAGATAATCATTTCTCCAAATTTGCCAAATACTAATGGACTGGACATAGTGAATGTAATTCTTAACTGGTAATTCTTCACATTGTACATAGTTTTATCATGTTAGAGTTGTACCCTTTCCTCTTTATTTAGACAAAATTTGGAAACGTTATGGGAAATTTGATCAACCTGTGTGAAAGGTGCCTTGTGATTGGTTTAATAAAAAGCTTAATGGACAATAGCTATACAGGGGAGAATAGGCAGGATTTATGGGGAAAGAGAGGAACTTGGTATTAATCTAGGCTCATGAGGGAGATACCAGCAAGATGGAGAGGAAGTGAGACATACAGAATGGAAGATAGGTAAAAAGCCATGTGGCAGAATTTAGATTAATAGAATCAGGTAAATTTAAGTCATTCGAGCTAGTTGGGAACAAACCTAAGCTAAAGGCCAGCTTTCATAATTAATAATAAGGTTCCATGTCATTGTCTGGGTGCTGGTGGTCCAAGAAGGCTAAAGAGGAAGTCTGACTACACACATGGATTTCCATATGAAAGAAAATATAATTGGGCCCTTGCCATACACAATGCTAAACAACTAATTCAGAAAGGATCAAATCTAAAAGACACTTTTAAAATAAAACACAGGAGTAAATTTTCTTGTATTTTTGGCTGTGAGCCTACCCTTTAATGGCTGAGACATCTCTCCAGCCCAGGAGTAAATTTTCTTGACCTGGGATCAAGAAACAATTTCTTGGGTCTATTGCCAAATAACAAAAGATAAAAGTACTTGGTGAGGTGTGGTGCAGTATTCCTTTAATTTCACCATTCCTAGAACAGAGACAGAGGATCTCTGAGTTTGATGCCAGCATGGTCTACATGATGAGTTCCAGAAGATGGATAACTAAGGAGAATCTCTCTTTTATTTTATTAAAAAAGTATATGAATTGTATTTTACCAAAGTAAAAACTTGTATAATACAAAGGACATCATCAAAGAAGCAAAAATTCATGCAGGTATCCTGTTTCATCCTATAATCCCAGCACTGGGGAGGAGAAGGAAGAAAATCGAAAGTTCAAGGTTATCTTCAGGAGTGTGGAAAGTTCCAGGCTAGCCCAGGATATGGGAGAACTTTCAAAAATAAATATGTACATAAAAATAATAATGAGTATTAATGATGAATGAAGGGTGCCCATTATCCAAAATTAGGTGACCACAGAACAGAACTGGAAGGCCTGTGGCTTCCTTAGGAAATAATAGTTCAGGCATTGAATCAGAGAGGAGTCTACTGATTAGTCAGTTAAGAGCCACTCTGAAGATGTGAGGCAATCCATACCCACCACCAGAAAATGGTAAAGAAAGCCAGCAGTCAGTAATCAATAGTTGGACATGCTCTTGGCTGCTGCCAATGAAGAGAAACTATAGGAAGGCTCTGATGAGACCCCAGCTCCCTTCACTTACAGTATTGCATCATTTGAAAGAAGAGATTATCAGGTTTCTCCGTAGACTACACTGAATTTATGTGTGAAATTCGTTATCTGAGCTGTATTGGTTCTGTTCCACAATCTATCAGCTTACATCTGTCCTGACAACACATGCTGTTAGCATATCATGCCTCAGCTTTCTGCTGTTTCTACTATCATGCTATCCACAGTTAGCAAGGTTGGTGGGGGTTTATAGGTACATTGTTATTTTCTAGGAACTATTGCAGGTTACATAATGCACATTACTTGCTGTCTTCTAAGATAAGGAGCCAACATGTCAGACTATGGTCACAGAACATGTATTACCTCTCTTTAGGGAAAAATTGTTCCACCTCCTGCTGTCAGACAGGACCATACTACTTTCTTTGGCAAAAAGAATGTGTGTAAGCCGGGTGTTGATGGTGCACGCCTTTAATCCCAGCACTCTTCAATTCGAACTTTGCATTATTTGGCAGAAGAGGTCATCGTGTTTCCCCATAGACCACACTGAATTTTTGAGTGAAGTTTGTTATCTGAAGTTAGTTATATTATGCTTACTTCTGTCCTGACAACACATGCTATGCTACTTAGCATATAGAGTCTCAGCCTTCTGCTGTTTCTACTATCATGCTATCCACAGTTAGCATGTTTTGTGTTGGTTTATGCATATGCTGTTGTTTTCTGGGAACTTTACAAGGTTACATAATGCACATTACTTGCTGCCTTCTAGGTAGAGGAAAGAAAATATCAGACCATGGCCACAGAGTGTGTACTGCTTCTCTCTAGACAAAAATCTTCCACCTCCTGCTCTCAGGCTGGACCATACTGTGAAAGTTCCCAAATATTGACACAAAGACTTGTTTTAAGCTATGACTGCTTGGCTTTAGCTTATGTTCATTTAGGGCTAACTCTTTTCACTTAAATGAACCTGTTTCTCTTTACCTACATTTGTCTCAGGGCTTTTTACTTTTCTTTCCTTCTGTATATCTTATTTTCACTGCTTCTGTGTCTGGGTGGCCGGTGGCAGCCTGGCTCTCTGTCCCTGGTGTATACCCTTTTCCTCCTCGTTCTCTTTTCTCTGCTTGTCTCTCATTCCTAGATTTCTCCTCCTACTTATCCTCTCTCCCTGTCAGCCTTGCCTATCTCTCTGCTGCCTAACTATTGGTTAGTCAGCTTTTTATTTGGTCAATCATGTGCCTTAGGTAGGCAAGTTGAAACAAATGCAACACATCTTTACATATTTAAATAAACAAAGCACAAACAAGTGTAAAACATCCTTACATCATTATAAATGCACCATAAACAAATGTAGCATACTTTTACATAGTTAAAATAATATTCCACATCACCATGCTAATTGCTTTAGCAAAAATATGTGTGGAAACAGAAGCAGGTCATTCTTGAGAAGCTGAGTCATTGTGAGTTTGTCCTCCATTCCTTTCCTTCTGTTCTAGGATGACATGTTAGCTATAACATGTCATCATCAGATTAGATGTGAGCAGACAGAAGGTCACTACAAGCCTACAACTACGAACATTAGCAACAGATGAATCTCTCTGCAGCTATAATCCAGTAAGATTTGCCAGGTTCCAGCCTGTATCAGTCCCACCCACAGAGGCCTGATGTCTTTGAGGCTGTGATCAGAACCAGCAGAACAGCCTCGGGTCCAACCCTGAGTGGGGGAGTGTGGATTAGGAAGCCCTAGCTACCCAACGGCGTTAAGGATGAGACACAGACTTCTTGTCATCTCAGAAGGGCTCTCAGTCAGTACTGGAGACCACAGTTTATTTTAGCATCATCTTAAATAACTTTCCTAAAGCAGGAGTACTCAAAGAAGACATCTCTTACCATGTATATAGGGCAGACTAGGAAACACTTCCTTTAATCCTTGAGGTAGTCCTAGAAGGCACGTACTCAAGCCCTCAGTCATTCCACAAGGGCACCAGCCTTCTGGCATCAGGCACATTTCACTAGTCCACAGGCACATCCCACCAGCAATCATGATGGGTGTGGGTCCACCCAGGGGCCTAGGTCCTTTGTTAAACAAACTAGAAGCCATTCTTCACTGTGGCCAAGCCATCCAGTGGTAACCAGCCAATATCTAAAAGACAATGGAAGATTTGATCTCCTGGAATCAATAACTGAAATATCATATTCAATATTTAGCCAAAAATATGTGTGGAAACAGAAGCAGGTCATTCTTGAGAATGACAAAGATTACTAAGGTGTTTGTAATTGCACCTTACTGTAGCCTATCAGTCAAGACAGCCACCCAGGTTTCAGAGGGGTTTGTCCCAGTTACCAAGTACAATGTTGGTTAAAATGCAATGGTCAGTTACATACAATAAACTACGCCTTTCTTAAATAGTGAATGATGCACTGCAGGTTCTCCTAGATCTAGGTTCAGCAGTCTACCTTGCCATGCCCTATCACCTTGAGAAATGCCCCTTTTATGTCTTTGTTCCTCAGACTGTAGACCACAGGGTTGAGCAGGGCTGTGAAGGCATTGTAAAAGAGTGAAATCTGCTTGTCTCTCTCAGGTGAGTAGCTGGATTTGGGTCTCATGTACATGTAAGAGGCTGGAACATAGAACAATGTGACCACAGTCAGGTGAGAGGCACAGGTAGAGAAAGCCTTACAGCGGCCCTGGGTAGACTTGATCTTGAGAATTGCCATGACAATATGAACATAGGAGGCAACAATAAGGGAAATTGGAGTAAGACTCATGAGAGAAATCAAGATCTGGTCTACCATTTCAATGAGGTGGGTATCCATGCAAGCCAGGCTACGCACTGCAGGGCCTTCACAGAAGTAGTGGTTGACCTTGTTGGGACCACAATATGGCAGACTCATGGTGAAGAAAGTATGTAACAAAGCAGAGAGGAAACCACAAAAACAAGACCCAGCTGCCAGCCATAGGCACAGTCCCCAGTTGAGGATGACAGTATAATGCAATGGGTAGCAAATGGCCACATATCTGTCATAAGCCATAACAACAAACAAGATGCACTCAGTAGCAGCCAGGGCACCAAATACATACATCTGCAGCCAGCAGCTAGCAAAAGAGATTGTCTGGGATTTAGCAAGAAGATGCACCAACATCTGGGGCATGGTGGTGGTGACATAGCACAGATCCAACATGGCGAGTATACAGAGGAAGAAGTACATGGGCGTGTGCAGCTGTGTGTCCATGCAGATCAGCATGATGATGAGCCCATTGCCCATGACTGAGCTCAGGTAGATGAGAAGGAACACAGTGAAGAGGATGCTGTTGGTTGTGGGGTCACTGGAGAAGCCAAGCAGGATAAACTCAGAAACCCAGCTTTGGTTCTGCTCTGGAATCATCCACATGGTACAGGCTGTAAGAGAATCACATTCATCTATGTGTCACATGTCACATGCCAGCTATAGAGGTAGAAAGGGGAGCTACAGGCTGCTGAGATGACTCAAAGGTTAAGAGCACTGACTGATGTTCCAGGGAATCACATTGCTTAGAGCTGTCTGTGACTCCAGTCCCAGGGGACCCAACAGCGTGTTCTCACCTCCCCAGGCCAGAGACTCACATGGTGTACAAGAATGCATGTAAGCAAAAACCCATATACAAAAAATAATATTTTTAAATAAAAAGGAAAGGCTGGGTTTGCTTCTGAGCACACTGTTCAGTTTCTGTGCACTCTTCTCAAGTTACTGAACCTCCCAAAGCCTCAGTCTCTTCATCTATCCAATGAGGCTGATGTAGGGGAAGCTGTAGTCATGCCTTTTTAGGGGCTGGCTACAGGTGTGCCTGACCATGCTTGTGAGGGCGTGGTCAGAGTGACGTAGTGTGACTGCGTTTGCTCTTTCGGTTTTTCTTTGCTGCTTGCCGTACAGGCTGCTGCCACGCCAGCTGGCTAGGTCGCTCTGTAAGTAAGGCTTTTCCCTATTAAATATCCTTGTATTTCTACCTGACTCTGTATTGGTAATTTCCCACTATAGGCTGATGACACTCATTTCTCAGGATTGTGATAAATATTTAAAGCATCTCACAGCACTCCTGGAAACACCATGTAACACATGACATGGCATATGCAGTCTCACAATCCCATTCCAGCTCTGGGATGGCAGAGACAGAGGATCCCCAGTATAAGAGGTCTAGACACACTAGATGACATGATGACCACTAGGTTCACCTGGGAGAACCAGCCTCAGTCACACACACACACACACACACACACACACACACACACACACACCATAAACATACGCAAAAAGAGAATAAAATGTAGATGAAGAAGACAGAAAAATATGTCAGTTAGACACAGGCCCACCCACACGAAGTCATATGAGCAATGACAGAAGGTCGTGTGTGCAATTTGCTGGGAACACTGTAGTGTTCCCAAGGAATGTTGATGAGTCATGTGAGGAAAAACCTTTTTACTTCCTTTTTACTCATGTCTCCTTCTGTACACAATCAAGTTCCAGTGTGCCACAGGTTTAAGTGATAAATCTAAAGCAACTATTTTTTAAATCAAACCTGATAAATATATTTATCCTTTTAGGGGAAGCAAAAGTATGATTTCCTTGGAGGAAAAAAATAAAATAAAATAACGGTAAACTAGAATAAGCAAAAAGAGTACTCAAAATACTTATACAAAGATCTATAAAAGCACAAATATAACAACAGATGCTCCAATAGAAGAGTGAACCATATTTAAAGGTCATTTCACAAGACAACTGTGAGCACCGATGTTTTTCTGAAACACTATGTAAACACATAGGCACATACAAACATATGCTCAAAGTAAGATATATGAAGGAAATTTCCAAACACTGCTCACAATAGTCTTAACTTGGACACCACTCATATGCTAACCAGCAATACAAAGGTTAAAGTGGGAATTGTTTTTCATGGGAGCAGAAATATTAGACTTCTAAGAATTCTCAGTCTTCACATTCCTTGTCCCCATCCCCTCTCCTGACCAGTCTACTGCTCATAACCCTCACAGCTGTCCTTCCTTCCAACCTAGGTCAGGAGCCCATCATCTCTCCTGAAATTTCTGCATCAGCATCTCCATGTGCCCCTTGCCTCTACATTTTCCTCCTCAATACAGTCTTATCTTTTTTAATTTAAAACTTTTTTCATATAATATACTTTGATCATCTCTCTCAACTCCCCCAATTCCCAAACCATGTCCACCCAACTTCATGTTCTTTTTCCTCCCACTCCTCCTTTCAAAACAAAACAAAAAACAACAGCTATTGAAAGAAAACCTAAAAAAATAAAGAAAACAAAAAACAAAAAAATACCAAACCAAAACCAAAACCGTGGAGTCAGTCTTCTAGTGGCCAACAACTCCTGACCATAGGGCCAGCTAGAGAGTAACTGATATGCACAGTGACACCCTATTGAAGAAAACTGATTTTTCCCCTTCTAATAGGAATCAATTGCGAGTAAGTTCTTGTTTGGAGCACAACTTTGTGTGCACTGCCCTTTCTCAGTGCTGGGTGTCTGTCTACCTCTGCATGTTCTTCATGTGACTGCTGCAATGGCGTTTCAAATTTTGCATAGTGCTTCTATCTGGCCCCTGCTGAAAGCCTTTATGAGCTCCCATGCCCTGTCATTTGAAGCAGGTGCATGGGTCCTTCCTAACCTGCCTGCTCTGTGAAGACTAAGTCTCAGCACACAACTGGCTCCTCCTCCTACTCTCCCTCCATTCACAAATCCCCATGAAAGCACTCCTGGTGTCCTGCATCCTCTGCCTCCCTCACACAGTAGATATTGCCTAGCTTCTCATCATGGAGTGGGAACCACCACATACACTGTTGCCCACACTGTGGCCACAGCAGGACTCAGCTTGGCCAGGAAAGCATTTCTCTGTTATTACCACTTCCCATCCCAAGCCCAGATAGAATATATCCAGAATTTCTTGTTCATTGGTCGGTTATAAACTGGAATTCCTAGAGGGGTCTGATAATCAATTTTGATAACAAATAGTTTAGACAAACCTTTCTTCCTCTACTGTTAACGAATTCCCAGATATCTAAGAAGAATTATCTATGACTGAATCTGGCAGTATGTGTGAATCCCCAGGCTTTCTCATAAAACCAACCATTACTTATTTTGGATAATTTCTATATGCCAGCCAGTGTTCCACTAACTTTACTTTAGCATCACAACAGTTCACTGAAGGAAGTGATTTTGCTTGAGTGTTACAGGGAAAAACCTAAGGCCTGGAGACAGCAGGTAGTTCAAGATTGCAAGCTCAGCACGGGAGAAGTTTATGTGGAGTGATATCAGAGCCTGTATCTCTGTCACCTTCCCTGCCTCTTTCACACAGATTCTGAAGTGGGGTGGTGAGGAAGGCAAAGTCTTCACATTGTCCATCTGGTTGACCATATGGAAACTCAGCACATCCAGAGCCCTCCTGGGACAGAGATGAATGACTAGACACAGACCAGCTCTCCTGATGAGACTTCTCTCCTGTCTGAATGGGGGAGATCCTGGGATGTACTAAAAGAAGGATCCAAGGAAAGAGCACTTGTAGTGTGATTTCTATGGCATCAGGACACCAGTTAGTGATCCATGGTCTGTTATGTGTTACTGCCCAGTGGCCTATGACTTTGCTTACAGTGTCCCACCAGGATTGCTGGCCCAAGTGTATTAGCCCCAAACTCACAAATAAAGGCATCAAGATTAAGTTCCAGGCAGGAAAGGCTTACATGGAAGCCCTATCATACAGAGTCAGCATTTGCAAGATTTATGACCAGAATTACAAAGAAATACTTGACTCTATAGACAGTGTGAGGTGAGGGTACAGAAAAGTCACAACCCCCACCCTCAAAAATAATCATGATTGCTCTGCCCACAAGTATCAAGCTGTCTGAGTGGTGTGGGAAGACTCCTTCAAAGACATTGACCATCACTGCTCTCTCAAGGATATGGCTTTCTGATTCACTTGCGATTTTTGGGCTTAAGGCTCATATCCTTTATCTACCAACATGATTTGAAACAGAAAACCTATCTGTAATTATTTATTAAATTAATAATTGGAGAAAAGAAGGAGGAAAGAAGGACACAGCATTGATAGAAGAAGAAAGAAGAGCAGGCAATTAGGGAACCGATCTGGGGAGTTTGAGATGTTTCACAGAGGACCTGGGGATGGATGGCTTGACTACTTGCTATCTCTAGACCCACAGATGCCTGAACCATTCCTACAAGCAAAACACCAATGACAAGTCCTTCTCACCACAGTAAATCGAGGAGATGTCTCACTGAATGGCTGTATAAGGAAGTCCCCTAAAGCAACTGAGTCCAGAAAGAAGGGATTCTAGCCAGCTCAATCTCCAGAAAAATTTCAAGATGCTGTAGAGGTGGAGGGACTGAACCTCTCACTTCCTCTGCAAGTGGACCAGCCCCAACTCCTGAAGATGGCACCTAAAAAGTCCTGCTTAACAAAGGCAAACTCACACATCTTCATCTCTTTCCAGAGGGACCAGATGCTGAAGTTTTATGACCCTGCCTCCTCTCTGAGCGTCCCAGGGGAGCTGGGAAAGGGCCATTTCTGCTCCCAGTAGGAATGTTGAGATGATCCCTGGATGTTGTCAACAAGAGCACTAAGTTGAGACCCTTGGGGACAGAACAGGAGGAAACAACCCACAGGAGGCAGAGTGATGACCTGTTCCCTTTTCTAGACTAACTGGGGAGTAAAAGCAGCTCACAGAATAGGAGGTGGGACCTGGTCACCTGATACACAGGTCAAGGACTTAAGTTCTCATTCTGATTCCTCTTTTACTACCCAAACCCTGACACTTGGTGAGACACACCCCTCTTCCTTCCTCAAATACCTATCCTCCCTTCTCTGCTGTGTAATATCTGAGTAAGTTACCCAGTCACTCTGGTGCTAAGGAAGAGATAACACTGATGGCATCTGGAGGGTGGCTGTGAGAAAATCGATTTGCTCTTCTTGGAGAACAGGAAATTAGGCTCCTAGTACATACAACACAGCTCACAACCATCTGTATATCCAGTTCTAAAGGATATGGTGCCCTCTTCTGATTTCCCCCAGAGACCAGGCATGCATGTGGTGTATGTATGTATGTATGTATGTATGTATGTATGTATGTATGTATGCAAGTAAGTATGTATATGCAAAATGCTGATTCATACAAACAAACAAACAAAAAGAATCAACCATTACATAGCAACATGGAAGTCAGCAGTGACATCACCAGACAGTGGAGTGAGAAAACTCTTGGATGCAAATTAGAATTTGGGTCCAAATGTATCAAGCCCTGGAACATGTTCTCTTGAACTTGCTGTTATTCTGCCTCGGGTGCCTCTTCTATAGAATACCAACAGCAACCTCTTCCCTTCTAGGCTTGTTTGAGGAATAAAATGTGATGATGTCAGCATCCTGGCTCAAGTTCTGGCCAGTGTTCCCTGACCTCAATTCTGCATGCCTGAGTTCTGTTTCCTACTGATCCAGAAGGAGGAGACTGCACTATAAAGCCTTTCTGGTTAGTGTGATTGATTGATTGATAAGGGGTTAGAATTCCTGTGAGTTGCTACTTAAGCACAGCCAATAGCAAAAGTTAATTATAAAATCAAAATTAAATACATTGTATTGGAAACAAAAACAGAAGTGCCCAGGAATGTGGCTCAGCTGCATAGCACCTGAGTGAATAGAATGCTTGAGGCTACAGTTTGAATCATAGCATTGAACAGAGAGTGAAGGTAACAAAAGGTCTGAACTCTGCAATCCTGATAAGCAATCCATTTTCCTGTGCTCTGTGTCCTAGCAGTTGTGTAGTGTGGTGCCTTTGCTGGTTGAAACACTGTACAATGCCATGTAATCTCAACCGCTGTCCAGTGGCATGTGTTGCAGCCATGATATTGGCCATGATGTACTTACACGTTAGTAATTGGCATTCAGCACTACTCAGAAGCACCTTGGTTCCTGCAGTGCTGTTGCTGGCCATTGTTCCACAGCTCTGACCCCAACTCTTCTCACTGCTGTTGTTGATCTCCATCAGCTCTGGAGAGGCAGTAAAGTCTAGGCAGAAATTCTTCTCCACCAGGATAGATAAGAAAACAGAGGATCATGGAGAAGCAGACAGAACCCATGGAGTGTCACATATAGAATGGCATGGCAACCCTGGCTCTGTTGTTTTTAGTCATGAAGATTTTATTACATACTCATAGGGGGAGCTAAAGAGGAGAAAAAACACACAAACACAGACAGACAGACAGACAGACAGACAGACAGACAGACAGACAGACACACCGTCTGAGTTAGGCATGATTTCAGCAACATGGCAGAAAAGCAGTCACATAATGGGAATGGAACTTGGAGGAAGTGAACTAGACCAATGTCTCCCAGAAAGCCTATTTGGAATCTAGCAAAAGAAAAAGACAGAAGAGAAAAACTGGAGCAGAAGATTACTACACCTTCCTGGATGAGGACTCAAAGATGTAGGTTGATATAAGAGATGCTCATGTCTGCTCCAAGGTACTGCATAACCTGGTGTTTAAAATGACTTCAGCCCAAGAGATTGTCAACCATGGTCCTAAATGCCCATTACACAGATATTGAACAATTTCCCAGAAGACATGAGTGATGTGACAAAGGTCATCCATCCAGTAAATGGTAGAACTAACTCCAGAGCCTGGTCACTGGCCTCATGGGTGATGCTGGATCTGCCACGTGGTTAATTGTGTTGGTTCAAACTAATGGCTGTGTCTGGGGTCTAACAAAAACACCCCTGCTGCTCAGAGCCTGGCCTACTCCACAGTGGTCATGTGACCACCCCAGAGGCCAGCAGGAAGCAAAGTCAAACTCTACAAGTTTCATTCTGTACCAGGAGGACCCACAGGCCTGATGAGAAGATGGTGATATTGGAGAAAGGAGAAGGCAGATACAAAGCTCTCACATCCAGGGACTCCTTAATTGGCCCCCAGATGACAGAGCCTCATTAATGGACCATGTGAGAATTGGCTCATTTGATTGAATAAGTACTTAAAAAGTTCTCTGTTTTGTATATGGAGAAGGAAGTGAACGTGACCATGACAATCCATGGGAGGATGGCCAGGGAAAGGGGGAAACAGGTGTCTGCAGAGAGTGTTATCCCATCCACTTAATTCTTCACATCTTGTCCTCTTGATGACACTTTGATGGGGATTCGCATGAGACAGACACATCTTAACACTCTTTCCCATTTCTAAGTAGGCTACCCACAGATCTCTCCAAACTCATTCTATCCAAGTTTGCAATTATATTTCATAGATGTTCATGACCATGTAACCAATACAATGCACTCATCAATTTAGAACCTGGAATCCATTTCTTCTTCCAAAGCAAAGGAACAACCAAAGTCGATGGACATCATTCTGTCACCTGAAAGGGTTTCTCATGACCACTGTCATCAGGGATATCCAGAAACAGGACACAGTGCTCTGATGCCCACTTTCATGTGGGGCAGACAAGTCATTTAAAACCATATGTAACTAGAATAAGTTTGTTCCTCATCCTCAATTTACCATAGGGAACTGCCCAGGGAGAAGGCAGGCCTGACATCCTGGGGAAGGGATGTAAAAGGAGGATGACACTTGGGCCACATATCTGTGGGTGAACACTGATATTTGATGATGTCAGAATTCCAATTGACTGCACCAGTATTCATTTAATTATGAGCACCAATGGGGTAAAGAATGATAAAACAAAACAAATGCCTTTTTATCTTTAAAAATAAAATATTATATTATATATTTAGATACATATATATATATATATATATATATATATATATATATATGAGAGGTGATTGAGTTCACAAGGTCATTTGAAGGTTGTGGTTCATGTAACATAAGACTATAACATTCAGATGTCAGCACATTCTAAAAAGATACACAGATCAATATGCCTCCACAATAATCCTAGCAATTACTCTTTTGAAACAGCCAAATGGACTCTATGGTTCAATGGAAAGTGCAAGGGTCCCAGGAGATTCCTGTGATGGTTTAATAAGAATCGCCCAATAGAACACTTAGTCACCAGACAGTGGAACACTTTAGAAGGACTAGAAGCTTTAGGAGATATGGCCTTATGGCACAATTAATAAAAACCCAGAGATGGATACTGGGGTTAAAGCTGAAGATCAGAAAAGCAAAACAGCCTTCTACTAGCTCTTACCTCTACCTCAGACTGAAAGGGCGATCCTGTTTCCAGGAATCCTCAGACACCTTCTGCTTAGACTACACTAAGCTCCTGATTTATATTCTCTCTAATGCTAGGATCAAAGGCGTGTCATCCCAAGTGCTGGGATCAAAGGTGGGAGCTCTGTTTCTCTTTTAGACTGGTTCACTCTCATGTAGCCCAGGGTGGCCTTGAACTCACAAAGATCCATCTGCCTCTGTCTCCCAGTGCTGGGATTAAAGGTGGGCCACCACAGCCTGTCCTCTTTGACTAACTAGTGGCTTAGGTTTGTACTACCATTGCCTGTCCTCTATGGCTGTGGCTACAGTTGCACTCTGATCTTCAGGCAAGCTTTATTAGATCATAAACAAAATATCACATGGCCTTACTGTAGTAACTGTGTCACTGGAGGTGGGCTTTGAGGTCTCAAAAGCCATCCAAGTCCAGTGTCTCTCTGCCAATGGATAAGGATAAGGCTCTCGATACTGCTCCAGGGGCATGAGTGCTGCCTCACCCCTGCCACAATGGTCAATGATGGAGTACACCTCTGAACCTGCATGCAAGCCCCCAGATACATGCTTTCCTTTATAAAAGCTGCTATTCATAGTGTCTTTTCACAGCAATAAACCAGAAAGTAAAAGAAGGCCAAACAACCTTAAAAGAAGGACAATGTGTAAGAACTCATGTTTTTGACTTTTGTAATCATCCACAAAGCCATAGAAAAACAAGAAAAGATGACACCAGCCAGAGATTGACATGGAATTTAATAGACTAGGATTGCCACTTCAGACTAAAGCACTAAAACATATTCATGGACAATTTTTGTCAAGGACATAAAGAATGTTAAATGGAGAAAGGATAATATTTTCCAAAAATATGGATGAGACACATGGATATCCACATGAGAAAAGAATGTAATTGGAGCAGGTGGTGGTGGCACACACCTTTAATCCCAGCACTTGGAAAGCAAAGGCAAGAGGATCTCAGTGAGTTCCAGCCCAGCCTGGTCTACAAAATGAGTTCCAAGACAGGCTCCAAAGCTACACAAAGAAACACTATCTTGGAAAAAAAAGGGGGGACTGTAATTGGGCCGGTGACACATACCATACACAAAATATAATTCAGATTGGATAAAAACCTAAAGCAAACTTTAAAAACAAAACACAAGACTAAGTTTTCATGACACTGTATCAAAAAACAATTTCTTAGATCTACTGCAAACTGACAAGAGGTGAAGGTGCTTGTCCAGGTGTGGTGGAGTATTTCTTTAATCAACCATTCTTAGGACAGAGGCTGGAGCATCTCTATCAGTTTGAAACCAGCTGGTCTATATAGTGAGTTTCTGAACAGCCAGGGATACCCAGGGTGAATCTTTTGCATTACTTATATTTTACCAAAGTGAAAACTTTCAAAAATACAAAGGACATCATTAAAGAAGCAAAAATTCCCCTAGGTATGGTGCCCATCCTATAATCCCAGCACTGGAGAGGAAGAGGCAGAAGATCAAGACTTCAAAGTTATCTTCAGGAATATGGAAAGTTCCAGACTATCCAAGGAAATGTGAGAAATCTCAAAAAATGAATATATAAGTTAAAAATTGTAATAAGTATTAACTATGAATGAAAGGGACACATACTTAAAAGTACTTGACCACAGAATAAGACTGGAAGGTCTGAGGCTTTCTTAGGAAAGAATAGTTCAGGCACTGAATCTGAGAGGAATATGCTGCTTGGTCAGGTAAGAGCTACTCTGAAGATGAGAGGCCCTCCATCCCCACCACCAGAAAATGGGAGGAAGGGAGGCAGCAGTCGACTGTCAACACTGGGATGTGTCCTTGACTGCTACCTGAAAACTGGAACAGATGTTGGAAGGTTCTGATGAGACCCCAGCTCTCTTCAATTCGAACTTTGCATTATTTGGCAGAAGAGGTCATCGTGTTTCCCCATAGACCACACTGAATTTTTGTGTGAAGTTTGTTATCTGAAGTTAGTTATATTATGCTTACTTCTGTCCTGACAACACATGCTATGCTACTTAGCATATAGAGTCTCAGCCTTCTGCTGTTTCTACTATCATGTTATCCACAGTTAGCATGTTTTGTGTTGGTTTATGCATATGCTGTTGTTTTCTGGGAACTTTACAAGGTAGCATAATACACATTACTTGCTGCCTTCTAGGTAGAGGAAAGAAAATATCAGACCATGGCCACAGAGTGTGTACTGCTTCTCTCTAGACAAAAGCCTTCTACCTCCTAGTGTGGGAAATTACCAATACAGAGCCAGGTAAAAATGCAAGGGAATTTAACAGGGAAAAGCCTTACTTACAGAGCGACCTAGCCAGCCATCGGGAAGCAGTCTGTACAGCAAGCCGGAAAAAAAAATGAAAGCAAGCCGCCATGTGAATGTCCCTCCCACTTCAACTTTCCATACATCACCCTCTCAGGAGTGGTCAGGAACACCTGTAGCCAGACCCTAAGCAGACATGGCTACAGCATCCTCTACAATTCCCCTTTAGTCTAAAGAGGATTAAAACTTAACAGTGTAAAGTATCAAAAATTAACAATCATAAAGCTGAAATATAAGAAGATACAACAATCTGCTTACGTTACATCCTAACTATGTCTATTTTAACTAAACCCTAAAGTCATCTGAAAGAGGTGTCTAAGCCTGAACACCTCCTTCCAATCCCAACCATAAACAATAGGAAGCTATCCCTAACTAGGTATATACACTATCCTAAGTGACAACAATGGGGGGAAGGGGGTGTAGCATCCTCCAAGTTAATTCTGGCTGAAATGGGACAATGACAGCCTTGTGGGGTCCTGTAGGAAGAAAATGTTAATGTAGTGAATTTTTAATCTCCTGTTGCCTTTTTAAACCTTTTGAGATGGCTTCTCCTACCCAAGCTCCAGTATCTTGCACATTATAGTCAATGTTGGCTGCATGCAAAACCCATTCTTCTAGCGGAGCTGATCTGATCTTTAAAGGCAAAAGTATTCTTTTGCATATTGGGTTTGCGTTTTCATAAGCTATTGTATATATAATTGATCGTCTTGTTTCTGGATCTGTTACCTGTAATTCTACTGCCCTAGTTAACCTTTGTAAGAAGTCCTGAAACTATTCTGTAAGTCCCTGTTCTATTCTGGTATAAGCTTCTAGGCTTTTTCCTGGCTCACGAACCTTATCCCAGGCATTTAATGCTGCTTTCCTGCATAGGGACAGTATATGGTCATCATATTCAGCCTGAGCCTGTGGGTTAGCATAAATACCTTCACCAAGAATCTTATCTAGGGGGGCTTCATAACCTTCCTTTATGTCTTGATGCTCAAGGAGCTTTGCTTCCTCCCTGACCAATGCTCTCCATTGGATTTGGCATGAATTCTCAAGTACAGCTGCCAGCAATCTGGGGTGTCACCCTGTTAAAGGTTGCCCATGAATGTAATAACTGTTTTATGTATGGGCTATGGACACCCTATGAGACAACTTATTCTTTAATATTCTTAAGATCCTTCAGCTATATAGGTTGCCATACATAAGCCATCTGTTCCTGGGGGTGTTTCTTAGAAGATGGCTTTTCTACCATGGTAGCTGGGTAGACCAATGGTGTATGAGTAACAACCTTAGAAGAATATTCATGATACGTGGGTGGAGTAAGTGCCTCAGATTAGAATGATTCTGCCTCTGAGGCATCCCAATGATCTTTAAGCCTAGTAATGATATCCTCATGAAAAGTTTCAATTTCCTGCATCATAAAAGATTCCAAGAATGTTAGTGTATCTGTAAATTGCTCTAAATGCTTCCCTACATGTTTTTCTAGGTCTTCAAGACAGCATCCGGATGGTATGGAAACTGCCTTCTAGGTATTGGAGTCTAGATTTGAGGTCATGATTTGCTGATTTTGAGGCCTCAGCAATCAACTGAATGGACCTATCTAATCTATCAGCCTTGTTCTGTAAATTATCTTCCAAACATTCGAATCTAGACTCAAACTTGTGATCTGCTACCTTAGATGCCTCAATAATGGATTGAATGGCATTGACCAATTCTTCAACCCTATCCTGGGTATTTTCCACCTTGGCATCTAGTTTCTGGGTCACCGAGCCTATCTGAATTTCTAGCTGGCAACAGATATTCTTTAATTCATCACGGTTCTCTGACAGCCTACCCTCTAATGCCTCAGACATAGAGGATCTCTCTGTGTTTATCTTATCATAAATACACTGCATCTCATCTTGGGTAACAGACTGCTCTTTCTTTAGTGTATTGGACACAGAGCCAAGCTTATCATTCAATTTCCATTCCACTTGTTACACAATTGTGGCCTGACCTAATCTGTTCTCCAAAATGTCATTGTGTAAAGCTGTTATTTTCTGCAAGCAGATGGTGAGATTATCTTTGTCCCTGTTCCTGAGGACTGTAGCTAGGAATATTATTTGTACCAGCAAACTAACTGCCATTACCGCATATAGGCCAGTAATTGGAAGATTAGCATCCTCCTCAAACATTGAATTCATGTAATAAGCAAAAACATTACCAATTTTAGTGAATGATAAATATTCCACCATGATTTTACCTGATTTCTACTCTTTGGCCAGCAGGTGGTGCAGACGTTCAGTTAGTCTGCATGGCGTTTGGCGGCAGTCAGTGGCAGTGGTGGAGAGAGGTCACAAAGGCGGCTGTGCTTAGCTTAGAGAGTGTATGGCCTTATGGCTGCAACCACTGAATAAGACATGGCTTTCCTGCTGAAAGTCAAGGCCTACTCGGCTTAAGGGCAGGGGGCCTCCAGGCACTGGTAAGCCGCAGTCCGAGCTGGTCCATGCAGGCAGCTAGAAACTGCGACAGTAGCAGTGAGGAGGTCTGTGGAAGCCTCCCACCTGGGCAGACGGTTCTGAGCAGCTCAGCAGCAGCCGGATCGTGCTTGTGTGGCCCAGTGGGTCAGCTGTGAGCCAGGAGCACCTGTGGAGAGAGGGCGCTTTCCTGGCCTAGGCCGCTGCCCCTGTGGGACCGCAGACTCTCCAAAATTGGGCCTAGGTTTACAATATCCAGCTTCTGACAACCAGATAATGTGGGAAATTACCAATATGGAGCCAGGTAAAAATATAAGGGAATTTAATAGGGAAAAGCCTTACTTACAGTGACCTAGTCAGCTGGCGGGCACAGTCTGTACAGCAAGCCAAAAACGAAAGCAAGCCACCACGTGAATGTCCCTCTCTCTTCAACTTTCCATACATCACCCTGACCATGCCCTCGGAGGCATGGACAGGCACACCTGTAGCCAGCCCCTAAGCAGGCATGGCTGCAGCATCCCCTACAACCTCCTGCTGTCAGGCTGGACCATACTGTAAAAGTTCCCAAATATTGACACAAAGATTTGTTTTAAGCTATGACTGCTTGGCATTAGCTTATGTTCATTTAGGGCTAACTCTTTTCACTTAAATGAACCTGTTTCTCTTTACCTACATTTGTCTCAGGGCTTTTTACTTTTCTTTCCTTCTGTATATCTTATTTTCACTGCTTCTGTGTCTGGGTGGCCTGTGGCAGCCTGGCTTCCTGTCCCTGGTGTGTACCCTTTTCCTCCTCGTTCTCTTTTCTCTGCTTGTCTCTCATTCCTAGATTTCTCCTCCTACTTATCCTCTCTCCCTGTCAGCCTTGCCTATCTCTCTGCTACCTTACTATTGGCTGTTCGGCTTTTTATTTGGTCAATCAGGTGCCTTAGGTAGGCAAGTTGAAACAAATGCAACACATCTTTGCATAATTAAACAAACACGGCACAAACAAGTGTAACGCATCCTGACATCATTTTTTAAAATGCAGCATAAACAAATGCAACACATCTTTGCCCAGTTAAAATAATATTTCACAAAATTTTCACCTTTTGTCTAAATAAAAAGAAAGGTTTTGACTTTAACATAGTAAGACTATATGCAATATGAACAGTTATCAAGTAAGAATTACCTTTACAATATCCAGTCCTTTTGTATTTGGTAAATTCAGAGAAAATATTCCATTATAAATCTTATCTTGATGAGCCCAAAGTTTTGTTCCTACTTTACCTTATATAATAACTAAGGAAAACTGTATCTAACTATCTAGTATTGAACTCCCTGAAAGACCTCAGAAGGACATTATTTTACCTGAGTAAACAGGAAGTACAATGCAAACTACTTCCAAAGAAATAGCAATATTGGGCTGCATGGATAGTCATTCAAGGTTCCTCTGCAACATTGGGACATCCGTCTTTAGCCTACAGGCTTAGAATATCTGATGGACTCTTCTTTGAAGCAGGAATTTTGAAGGACTGTTCCCTGCTTGTTTGGCAAAGTTTGACAGTCTTTTTCCTTTATGTCCTGCCTTTCCAGTTCATACAGCATACTTCAGCAGTCAAAGCAAGAGCAGTTTCTTTGCCCAGAGGCTAACTTTGCCACAATGAGAGCAAATTCCATATGGAGTTTCTTCAATGCCCATCATCTTCTCCTAAGTCAGCTGGTGCTGCCAGGAGCAGATGTGTCTCACTTTCATAAAAAGCCCCATGTTAAAAAATTTAAATTCCAAATGTGTACATTGTTAAATTGTTTGAAGACCATCTATCTAAAATATATCTCTGTATGATCTTGAAAACATACCTAACATAATTATAAGTTTGATTATTATAGAGGACTAACTACTAACCTGCATTTCTTACTTATACATTACATTTTAAAATGGGCTGCCTAGGTACAATATTACAAACAAGAGTAGAAACATACATACAGGAAAACAAACATTACTTTAAAGTTGTATCAATATACCAAAATCCATACCATTGTAAGATATTTGAGGTTAATATCATATAATCTATATTCCCCCCAAATGATGACAAACATCCAAAATCCGCCAAATAACCAAAAACCACCCACTCCACCTTTTGGTAATGTGGGTATTGTGTTTTCAGGACTACTTTCTGCTGTCTATAGATGATGGTATCTTTATGGAACCTGAGAAAATGGAGATAATGGTCAAGTCCTTGGAAAACTAGCCATGACATTTGTTGTTCAGTTTCTGTCCAATGGAAAGTGCAAGGCTTATCTACAGTCCTGGCTAGAATAGTCTGTGTGGCTGAACCATCTCAGTCAGCAGCCTTGAAGCTGTTCTGGAGGCAGAAATCTAAGGAAACTGCCACAGAGGTACTCTGAGAGACTGGATCACCTGGGCCACCCATTGTCATTAGTGTCTGGTCCCCTTGCTCTGAAAACACACAAACTTTCAAAGGTAGCATACATATCTGCATTAACATGGGTGTGGACTGTATGTTTGTCCACAAGCCAGCCAAAGATGAATGTTTGTTTTATGTTTGAACAGGTAAAATATACTTCACCTGTTTTGTAGTTTTTCTAGGTTTATTTCTTTGTAGCCAAGATTTTCAGGGGTTTTCACCAACCAAACCTGATTGTTATTAACCTGGAAGGAATCCACAGTTCAATTCAATACACTTTTTGACATCCATTTTGAGGTTAGAGCAGTCCTAAAGTATCTAGGCTGGTTTAATTCAGCAGCCCCTCTTACAATCCCATGTCCCTCAGCAGCTGTCTTTTCCTCATCACCATTCAAAAAGTACAAAGTCAATACAACACCATACAGGATCCGATTCCCTATGTCTTTTTCACCTTTATGTGGCTTATTAATTTTTATATTAATTTACTTTTTCTTTAAAGATTTTACTGTTTTAAATTATTTTTCTATTATTGTCTACATTTTATCTTTCTTAAGCTTACACTTATTTTTAAACACATTGTGAGCTGCTTAGAGGTTTTGTTTTTTCTGTCTGAACCTGCTTTACTGCATATTTCTATCCTCTTCTGTCTGCATGAGCAAAACCTTAAACTGCTAAGATACTTCTGCATGCTCCACTGGGGCTGTGGTAGCTGGCTGCCCCTGCTCCTCTGGTCTGTGAGAGCACAGCTGGTCTTGTTTGGGAGTGTATTTGACTGGAACTGCTGGGGACTGGTTCTCTCTGCTCCTCTGGTCTGTGAGAGCACTGCTAGTCTGATCTGGAGGTGTGTTTGACTGGAACTGCTGGGGACTGGCTCTCTCTCCTCCTCTAGTCTGTGAGAGCACTGCTAGTCTGATCTGGAGGTGTGTTTGACTGGAACCGTATTCAAACACCCCAGTGATGGAATGCCTCTGAGGCAGGAATTTTTACTTAGCTTCCTGTTGCTACTTAGCATACTGGCCTTTTGTTTCTTTTTTTACAGCTCTCTTAGGCACCATGTGGAAATTTGTGCACCACATTGAAACTCCAAATTTACCAGGCTTCTTCTTTTAGGCCGCCAACCACCTCCTAAATCATGACACAGACATTTAATTAGTTTTGAATGCTCAGCCTAGCTTATACTCATTTCAGCCTAAATCTTTTAAATTAACCTGTTTCTCTGAATCTACTTTTCTTTCCTTCTGTATATCTTACTTGCACTGCTTCTCCTGTCTGTCTGCCAGCAACCTGGAGTCCGGCCCCAGGCATGTCCCCCTCTTTCTCCTCCTCCTCTTCTCTCATATCTCTCATTCCTAGATTTCCCCTCCTGCCTATTCTCTCTGCCTGCCATCCTTGCCTAGCCCTCTCCTGCCTAGCTATTGGCCTTGCATCTTTTTATGACATTAATCAAGTGCCTTAGGCCAGCAAGTTGAAACATATGCAACACGTCATTACATAAACAAACAAGTGTAACAAATCCTTGCATCATCACAAGTGCAGCATAAACAAATGTAGCATACCTTAACATAGTTAAAATAATTCTACAACACCACGCTAATTGCTTTGGCCAAAAATGTGTGGAAAAAGAAGCAGAACATTCTTGAGAAGCTGAGTCATTGTGAGTTTGTCCACCATTCCTTCCCTTCTGTCTAGGATGACATGCTAGACATAAGGTTCCTGCTTCAGATTAGATGTAAGAGGACAGAAGGTCACTACAAACCTATAGCTACAAACATGAGCAACAGTGGATCTTTGCAGCTTTAATCCAGTTGGAATTGCACCCTAGTGTAGCCTGTCAATCAAGACAGCCATGCAGGTTTCAGAGTGGTTTGTCCCAGTTACCAAGTAAAGTGTTCGTTTAAATGCACTGGTCAGTTACACAGAATAAAGACACCATCTCTTTCTTAAACAGGGAATGATTCATTCTAGGTTCTCCTAGATCCAGGTTCAGCAGTCCACCTTGCCATACCCTATCACCTTGAGAAATGCCCTCTTAATGTCTTTGTTCCTCATACTGTAGACCACAGGGTTGAGCAAGGTTGTGAAGGCATTGTAAAAGAGTGAAATCTGCTTGTCTCTCTCAGGGGAGTAGCTGGAGGTGGGCCTAATGTAGATGTAAATGCCAGGACCGTAGAAGAATGAGACCACAGTCAGGTGAGAGGCACAGGTAGAGAAAGCCTTACAGCGACCCTGGGTAGACTTGATCTTGAGAATTGCCATGACAATATGAACATAGGAGGCAACAATAAGGGAAATTGGAGTAAGACCGATAAGAACAATCAAGACCTGGTCCACCATTTCAATGAGGTGGGTATCCATGCAAGCCAGGCTACGCACTGCAGGGCCTTCACAGAAGTAGTGGTTGACCTTGTTGGGACCACAATATGGCAGACTCATGGTGAAGAAAGTATGTAACAAAGCAGAGAGGAAAGCACAAAAACAAGACCCAGCTGCCAACCATAGGCACAGTCCCCAGTTGAGGATGACAGTATAATGCAATGGGTAGCAAATGGCCACATATCTGTCATAAGCCATGATAACAAACAAGGTGCACTCAGTAGTGGCCAGAGCACCGAACACATACATCTGCAGCCAGCAGCCAGCAAAGGAGATGGTCCGAGATTTAGCAAGAAGATGCACCAACATCTGGGGCATGGTGGTGGTGACATGGCACATATCCAACACTGCAAGTATACAGAGGAAGAAGTACATGGGCGTGTGCAGCTGTGTGTCCATGCAGATCAGCATGATGATGAGCCCATTGCCCATGACTGAGCTCAGGTAGATGAGAAGGAACACAGTGAAGAGGATGCTGTTTGTTGTGGGGTCACTGGAGAGGCCAAGCAGGATAAACTCAGAAACCCAGCTTTGGTTCTGCTCTGGAATCATCCACATGGTGCAGGCTGTAAGAGAATCACATTCATCTATGTGTCACATGTCACATGCCAGCTATAGAGGTAGAAAGGGGAGATGCAGGCTGCTTAGATGGCTCAAAGGTTAAAAGCACTGATTGATGTTCCAGGGAACCACAAGCTTAGAGCTGTCTGTGACTCCAGTTCCAGGGCACCTGACTCCCTCTTGTCACCTTCTTAGGCCAGAGACTCACATGGTATACAAGCAGGCATGTAGGCAAAAACCCATACTCAAAAAATTAAAAAATATTTTTAAATAAAAAATAAATGTTGGGTGTTGTTCTGAGCACACTGTTCATTTTCTGTGCACTCTTCTCAAGTTACTGAACCTCCCAAAGTTTCAGTCTCTTCATCCATCAAATGAGGCTGATGACACTCATGTCTCTGGATTACGATGAATATCTACAGCATCTCATATAACTCCTGGAAACACCATGTAACACATGACATGGCATATGCAGTCTCACAATCCCATTCCAGCTCTGGGATGGCAGAGACAGAGGATCCCCAGTATAAGAGGACTAGACACACTAGATGACATGATGACCACTAGGTTCACCTGGGAGAACCAGCCTCAGTCACACACACACACACACACACACACACACACACACACACACACACACAGACACATGCAAAGAAGAGAGTAAAAATGTAGATGAAGAAGACAGAAAAATATGTCAGTTAGACACAGGCCACCCACACGAAGTCCTATGAGTAATGACAGAAGGTCATGTGTGCTATTTGATTGGAACACTGTAGTGTTCCCAAGATCTGTTGATGGGTCATGTGAGGAAAAATCTTATTACTTCCTTTTTACTCATGTCTCCTTCTGTACACAATCAAGTCCAGGTGTGCCACAGGATTAAGTGGTAAATTTAAAGCAACCATCTTTTAAATCAAACCTGATAAATGTATTTACCCTTTTAGGGGAAGCAAAAGTAAGATTTCCTTGGAGGAAAAAATAATGGTAATCTATAAACAAAAAGAGTACTCAAAAGACTTATACAAAGATCTTTAAAAAGCACAAATATAACAACAGATGCTCCAATAGAACAATGAACCATGTTTAAAGGTCATTTCACAAGTGAGCACCGATGAGGTTAATATTCTCAGCACCATTGCTCACCTGGAAATAGCAGGAGAAACCCACAGTGCCAACACCCACCCTGTTCTTCTTAATCTCACACCTACCAGCATGGTTATAATAAAAATTATCTAGCATTGACAAGAGTGACTGAATCCAATGAGAGAGTAAATTAAAATGATCCCTTTAGTGTGTGCCTGGCTCTGTTCTGTAAGGTTGAACACATTTAATGCATTGCCCAGCAATATAAATACCAACTATTTGTAACACATAGGCACATACAAACATATGCTCAAAGAAAGACATGTAAATGAAATTTCCAAACACTGCTCACAATAGTCTTAACTTGGACACCACTCATATGCTAACCAGCAATACAAAGGTTAAGTTGGGAACTGTTTTTCCTGGGAGCAGAAATATGAGACTTCTAAGAATTCTCAGTCTTCACATTCCCTGTCCCCATCCCCTCTCCTGACCAGTCTACTGCTCATAACCCTCACAGCTGTCCTTCCTTCCAACCCAGGTCAGGAGCCCATCATCTCTCCTGAAATTTCTGCATCAGCATCTCCATGTGCCCCTTGCCTCTGCATTTTCCTCCTCAATACAGTCTTATCTTTTTCTTTAATTTTTAACTTTTTTCATATAATATACTTTGATCATCTCTCTCATCTCCCCCAACTTCTCCCAGACCATGTCCACCCAACTTCATGTTCTTTTTCCTCCCACTCCTCCTTTCAAAACAAAACAAAAAACAACATCTACTGAAAGAAAACCTAAAAGAAAGAAAAACAAAAACAAAAAAAATACCAAACCAAAACCAAAACCATGGAGTCAGTCTCCTAGTGGCCAACAACTCCTGACCATAGGGCCAGCTATAGAGTAACTGATATGCACAGTGACACCCTATTGAAGAAAACTGATTTTTCCCCTTCTAATAGGAATCAATTGCGAGTAAGTTCTTGTTTGGAGCACAACTTTGTGTGCACTGCCCTTTCTCAGTGCTGGGTGTCTGTCTACCTCTGCATGTTCTTCATGTGACTGCTGCAATGGCGTTTCAAATTTTGCATAGTGCTTCTATCTGGCCCCTGCTGAAAGCCTTTATGAGCTCCCATGCCCTGTCATTTGAAGCAGGTGCATGGGTCCTTCCTAACCTGCCTGCTCTGTGAAGACTAAGTCTCAGCACACAACTGGCTCCTCCTCCTACTCTCCCTCCATTCACAAATCCCCATGAAAGCACTCCTGGTGTCCTGCATCCTCTGCCTCCCTCACACAGTAGATATTGCCTAGCTTCTCATCATGGAGTGGGAACCACCACATACACTGTTGCCCACACTGTGGCCACAGCAGGACTCAGGTTGGCCAGGAAAGCATTTCTCTGTTATTACCACTTTCCACCCCAAGCCCTGGAAGGATATATCCAGAATTTCTTGTTCATTGGTCGGTTATAAACTGAAGACTCCTAGAGGGGTCTGATGATCAATTGACAACAAATAATTTGGACAAACCATTCTTCCTCTGCTGTTAACGAATTCCCAGGTATCTAAGAAAGAATTGTCTATGGCAGAATATGGCAGTATGTGTGATTTCCTAGCCTTTCTAATAAAACCTACTAATACTTATTTTGGATAATGTATACATTCTAGTCATTATTCCACTAACTTTAGCATCATAACAATTCACTGAATGAAGTGATTTTTACCTGTGTGTTAGAGGTAAAAACCTAAGGCCTGGAGAGTGCACTTTGCTCAAGATTTCAAGCTCAGCATGGGACAAGTGGGGGTTTATGAGGAGTGACATCAGAGCCTGGCTCTCAGTCACCATCCCTGCTTCTGGCACACAGGCTCTGAAGTGGGGAGGTGAGGTAGGCAAAGTCTCCACATTGTCCGTGTAGTTGAGTTTATTGAGACTCAGCACATCCAGAGCCCTCCTAGGACAGAGCTGGATGGCTAGACACAGACCAGCTCTCCTGATGAGATTCCCTCCTGTCTGAATGTAGGAAACCCTGGAACGTATTCAAAGAAGAAGGATCCAAGGAAAGAACATTTGGGATATGATTTCTATGGCATCAGGACACCAGATAGTGATCCATGATCTGTTACATTTCCAAGCCCATTGGTCTATGACTTTGCTTACAGTGTGCCACCAGGATTGCTGGCCCAAGTGTATGAGCCCAAAACTCACAAATGAAGGCATCAGGATTAAGTTCCAGGTAGGAAAGGCTATACAGGGCAGTCTGCCCTCCCCCCCAAAAAAACCAAAAAACAGAACCAGCAATTACAAGATTTAGGATCAGAATTACAAGGAAGTACTTGACTCTATAGAAAGTTTGAGGGTAGGGTACAGCAAAGTCACCCCCCCTCAAAAATAATCATGATTGCCCTGCCCACAAAGTATCAAGCTATCTGTGTGGTATGGGAAGGCTCCTACAAAGACACTGACCATCACTGCTCTCTCAAGGATGTGGCTTTCAGATTCACTTGGGATCTTTGAGCTTAAGACTCCATATTCTTTATCTATCAACATGATTTGAAACAGAAAATCTATCTTTCAGTATTTACTAAATTAATAATTGGGGGGAAAGAAGAAGGAAAAAGGACACAGCATTTGAGAAAGAAGAGCAGGCCATGAGGGAAGAGGTCAGGGGAGTTTGAGATATTTGCACAGAGGACATGGAGATGGATGACTTGAATAATTATTGTCTCTAGACCCACAGATGCCTGAACCACTCCCACAAACCAACCACCAATGACATGTCCTTCTCACCATAGTAAATCGAGGAAATGTCTCACTGAATAGCTGTTATGAGGAAGTCCCCTAAAGCAACTGAGTCCAGAGAGACGGGATTCTAGGCAGCTCAATATACAGAAAAATTCCAAGGTGCTGTAGAGTTGGAGGGACTGAACCTCTCACTTCCTCTGCAAGTGGACCAGCCCCAGCTCCTGAAGATGGCCCCTATAAAATCCTGCTTAACAAAAGCAAGCTCACACATCTTCATCTCTTCCCAGTGGGACCAGCTGCTGAGGTTTTATAACCCTGCCTCCTCTCTGACACTCCCTAGGAGAGCTGGAAAGGCCCTACTTCTATGCCAAGTAGGGATGCTGAGATAATCCCTGGATGCTGTCAACAAGAGCACTGAGGTGAGACCCTTGGGGGCAGAGCAGGAGGAAAAACCCACAGGAGGAGGTGTGGTGACCTGTTTCCTTTTCTGGACTAATTGGGGAGTAAGAGCAGCTCAGAGAAGAGGAGATGGGACTTGGTCACCTGATATGCAAGTCAAGAAAATTCTCATTCTGATTCCTCTTTTACTACCCAAACCCTGACACTTGATGAGACCAAGTGTGAGTCACACCCCTCTTCTTTCCTCAACTACCTGGGGGCAAATCACTGTCCTGACTTCTCTGCAATGTAATACCTGAGCAAGTTACCTAGCCACTCTGGTGCTAATGAAGAGATAACACTGATGACATCTAGAGAGTGGCTATGAGAAAAGGGATTTATTGCTTTTGCAGAACACTAAGTTTGTTTCCCAGAACCTACAGGGCAGCTCACAACCATCTGTATATCCAATTCTAGAGGATATGTTGCCCTTTTCTGATTTCCCCAGGGACGAGGCTTGTGTGGTGTATATATGTATGTATGTATGTATGTATGTATGTATGTATGTATGTATGTATATGTATATATGCAAAATGCTGATACACATAAAAAACAAATAAAAAAAAGTCAACCATTACATAGCAACATGGAAGTCAGCAGTGACATCACCATGACAGTAGAGTGAGGAAACTCCATGGGGCTCCTTTCTCTTGGATGCAAAATTAGAATTTGGATCCAAATGCATCAAGCCCTGGAACATGTTCTCTTGAACTTGCTGTTATTCTGCCTTCAGTACCTCTTCTATAGAATACCAACAGCAACCTCTTCCCTTCTAGGCTGGTTTGAGGAATAAAATGTGATGATGTCAGCATCCTGGCACAAGTTCTGGCCAGTGTTCCCTGACATGGAATCTGCATGCTTGAGTTCTGTTTCCTATTGATTCAGAACTGGAGAAGCCTGGACTGGAAAGCCTTTCTGATTAGAGTGATTGATTGGTAAGAGGTTAGAATTCCTGTGAGCAGCTCCTTAAACACAGTCAATAGTAAAGTTTAATCATAAAATGACAAGTAAATTGTATTGGAAACAAATCAGGCCCAGGAATTCGGCTCAGCTGTATAGCACCTGACTAAATAGAATGTTTGAGGCTAGAGTTTGAATCATAGCATTGAAAAGAAAGTGAAGTTAACAAAAGCTCTGAACTCTGCACATTCTGATGAACAATCCATTTTCCTGTGCTCTGTGTCCTAGCAGTTGTTTAGTGTGGTACATTTGCTGGTTGAAACACTGTACAATGCCATGTAATCTCAACTGCTGTCCAGTGGCATGTGTTACAACCATGACATTGGCCATGATGGGTGTATTTGCATATTAGTAATTGGTATTCAGCCCTAAGCAGAAGCACCTTGGCCCCTTCAGTGCTGTTGTTAACCATTGTTCCACATCTCTGACCCCAACTCTTCTCACTGCTGTTGTTGATCCTCATCAGCTCTGGAGAGGCAGTAAAGTCCAGGCAGAGATTCTTCTCCACCAGGATAGATAAGGAAACAGAGGATCAGGGAGAAGCAGACAGAACCCATTGAGTGTTAACATACAGAATGGCACAGCCACCCTGGCTCTGTTGTTTTTTAGTGGAGATTTTATTATACTTTTAGAGGGGGAGCTCAAGAGGAGAAACACACACACACACACACACACACACACACACACACACACACACACACACACACACACCATCTGAGTTAGGCATGGATTTCAGCAACATGGCAGAAAAGCAGTCACATGATAGGAACAGAACTTGGAAGAAGTGAACTAGACCAATGTCCCTCAAAAAGCATATTTGGGATCTGGGAAAAGAAAAAGACAGAAGAGAAAAAACTGGAGTGAGAGATAGTTACACCTTCCTGGGTGAGTACTAAAGCACTAGGCAGATATAACAGATCTTCGTGGCTGCTCCAAGGGACTGCATACCCTAGTGTTTAAAATGACTGCAGGCCCAGGATATTGTCAACCATGGTCCTAAATGCCCATTACACAGATATTGAACAATGTCAAAAAAGACATGAATGATTTGACAAAGGTCATTCATCCAGTGAATGGTAGAACCAACTCCAGAGCCTGGTCACTGGCCTCATGGGTGATGCTGAATCTGTCATGTCTATCACATGCTAAATTATGTGGGTTCAAGCTAATGACAATGCCTGGGGTCTAACAAAAACACCCCTACTGCTCAGAGCCTGGCCTACTCCATGGAGTCATGAGATCACCCCAGAGGTCAGCAGGAAGCAAAGTCAAACTCTAGAGGTTTCATTCTGTGCCAGGAGGACCCACAGGCCTGAGGAGAGGAATGAGAGCTTCAAGAAGAGAAGGCAGCAGATCCACAGCTCTCACAACCAGGGACTCCTTAATTGGCCCCCAGATAACAGAGCCTCATTAATGGACCATGTGAGAATTGGCTCATTGGATTGAATAAGTACTTCAAAAAGTTTTCTTGTTTTGTATATGGATAATGAAGTGAAGTTGACCATGGCAATCCATGGGAGGATGGCCAGGGAAAGGGGGAAACAGGTGTCTGCAGAGAATGTTATCCCATCCACTTAATTCTTCACATCTTGTCCTCTTGAGGACACCTTTGATGTGGATTCGCATGAGACAGAAACATCTTAACACTCTTTCCCATTTCTAAGTAGGCTACCCACAGATCTCTCTAAACTCATTCTATCCAATTTTACAATTATATTCCATAGATGTTCATGACCATGTAACCAATACAATGCACTCATCAATTTAGAACCTGGAATTCATTTCTTCTTCCAAAGCAAAGGAACAACTAAAGTTGATGGACATCATTCTGTCACCTGAAAGGATCTCTCATGACCACTGTCTTCAGGGATATTCAGAAACAGGACACAGCGCTTGATGTCCACTTTCATGTGGGGAAGACAAGTCATTTAAAATTATATATAACTAGAATAAGTTTGTTCCTCATCCTCAGTTCACTATTTGGAACTGCCCAGGGGAACGCAGGCCTGACAGGCTGGAGAAGGGAAGCAGCAGGAGTATAGCACTTGTCTACTTGCTCATGTAACTACTGTGCCTGCATGGACTACTAGAGATATCTGTGAGTGCACATTGATATTTGATGATGTCAGTATTCCAAACCACTGCACAGGTGCTCATTTAATTATAGGCACCAATGGGATGAAAGAATGAAAACCATATCCATAAAATATAATTTATATATGTATCTAAATATATAACATCTGATATATCATGATTGAGTTCACATGATCATTTGAAGGCTATGAGATCTCAAATGTGTTGTCGAGATAGATGTGATTGTTGCAGGGGAGAGAGGTAGAGAAGTGAGAACTGTCTGAGCAAGTACATGGAGTCAGAACAGGATAGTGTTACCTTAGTCATTCCAACATTAGCACTAAAATGTATTCTCAACCAATATTAGTCAAGGACATAAATATCATTTGATGAGAAAAGTACTGTTTTCAAAAGATAATGATGAGACAATGGATATCCACACACAAAAGAATAAAATTGGACCTTTGCCATATACCATACACAAAGTTACTGCAAAATAGATCAAAATGTAAATGAATCTTTTAAAACCTAGGAGAAATTTTCATGATCTTACATCAGGAAATGATTTGGGGATATATTCCAAGAAAATCAGATAAAAGTGGATGAGTTGGATTTTACCAAAGTGAAATTTTTATGATACAAAGGATGTCATCCAGAAACTGAAACAGCAACCTATAATCACAGTACTTGGGAGGTAGAGACAGGAAGATCAGAAATTCAAGATTGTTTTTAGTTGCATTAAAAATTCCAAGCTAGCATGGGATATGTAAAACCTTCTCTTAAAATAAAACCCCAAATAAACAATAAGTCCTAACTATGAATGGATTGTATTCACTGTCCCCCAAAAATGTATAAAGAAGAAAATCAGACAGGCATTATCAGAGAGAAAATGGTTCAGGCGCTGAATCACAGAGGAATTTGCTGATCAGCCAGGCAAGCGGTGCTCTGGAGCTGCCTAGCAAATGATGCCCATGACCTAAGTATAGAAAAGGAGGCAGAAGTCTGCTGGTAAAGATGGTATTATGCCCTCAGTTGCTGAATGCCACTTGCAGCAGGAGTTGGGAATGTTGCAATGAAATCCAGAACCCTTCATTTCTAATTCTATGTTCTTTGACCACACAATGCAGAGTTCATCATGTTTACCCCGTAGACCACATTGAATTCATGTATGAAGTTTGGTCTCTGGCTGTACTGCTTCTGTTCCACACACTATTCCTTTAACATTAATAATGACAACATGTGTTGTATGACTCACCCTATAGCACCTCAGCCTCTATTCTTCCCATTATAATGTCACTTACAGCACGCTTTCTGCTGATTTACAAGCACACTGTTGTTTTCTGGGAAAGCACAGCAGGCTACATACCTCCTGTTACTCACTAATCGTACTGGAACTATACACACCAGACCATTGTCACATGACTTATATTGCTTCTCTGTGGAAGTGAAATATTTCCAACCTCTTGCTGTCAGGCTGGCCCATGAAGCTTTCATTGGCAAAAGAATGTGTGCAAAGAGGCCCATCACTATTGTGATAGTTTCTGGAAGCTACTGCTGGAAACCACTGCTGTCATTTCACCCAGTGATCACTACTTGCTCCTGGACCTGAGGCTGAAGCTTCCTTCTGACACTGCTCCCAGGTTTGGGGTTCATGGTTCTCTTGATGCTGCTCAGAGCCTGAAACTCAAACTTCTGTCTGGTGCTGCTTCTGAGCTGGGATTCAGGCCTCTCACTGACCCTGCTGCTCTGGGCCTGAAGTTCAGGCCTACCTCTGATGCTGTTTCCAGGTCTGAGGTGCATGGCTTCCTTGACGCTGCACAGGGCCTGAAGCTCTGGCCTTCCTCTGATGCTGCTTCCTGAGGCCCATCACTATTAAGAAGCTGAGTCATCATGAGTTTTATCTACTACTCCTTTCTTTCTGTTATAAAATGCCCTGGATACTGAACTCTACCTTCAGGATTGATCTGAGACTAATTACACAGAGTCACTCACAATCTAAAACTAACAAATGTGAGCAATAAGTGAGTCTTTGCACTTGTAACCACAAAGATTACTAAGGTGTCTTCAGTTGAACTCTTAATGTAATCTATTTACAAAGAGCCATCTCTGTTTCAAGAACATTATCTCTAGTTATTAAGTAGTTATGCTGTATCAAATGCTCAATGTTGTTTATATACTATAAAGACATTGTCTCTGTCTTAAACATTGAGCATTTGTCTTGCCTAAGGCTTCATCATCCTGATTCACCAGTCCACCTACTGTGCCCCATCACCTTGAGAAATGCCCTTAGGATGTCTTTGTTTCTCAGACTGTAGACCATGGGGAGGTCTAGGACCATGTAAGGCTGTGAAGGCATTGTAAAAGAGTGAGATGTGCTTTTCTCTCTCAGAGGAGTACCTGGAGTTGGGTCTCATGTAGATATAAGAGGCTGGAACATAGAATAATGTGACCACAGTCAGGTGGGAGGCATAGGTAGAGAAAGCCTTGCAGTGACCCTCGGTAGACTTGATCTCTAGAATTGCCATGGCAATACGAATACAAGAGGCCACAATGAGGGAGACTGGGGCAACAATTATGAAGACACTCATGACTAGATCCACTATTTCAACGAAACGAGTGTCCATGCAAGCCAAGCTACGTACTGAGGGTCCTTCACAGAAGTAATGGTTGACCTTTTTAGGACCACAGTATGGAAGCCTCATGATTAAGAAGGTGTGTATCAGAGAGAAGAAACCACAGACTCAGGTCCCAACTGACAACTGTATGCACAAGTCGCAGTTGAGGATAACAGTATAACTCAGTGGATAGAAAATTGCCAGATGCCGGTCATAAGCCATGACTACAAAGAGGATGCACTCAGTAAGGGCCAATGCACCAAACATATACATCTGAAGCCAGCAGCCAGCAAAGGAGATGGCCTGAGAGTCAGCAAGAAGCTGCACCAACAACTGGGGCATGGTGGTGGTGACATAGCACAGATCCAACATGGCGAGTATACAGAGGAAGAAGTACATGGGCGTGTGCAGCTGTGTGTCCATGCAGATCAGCATGATGATGAGCCCATTGCCCATGACTGAGCTCAGGTAGATGAGAAGGAACACAGTGAAGAGGATGCTGTTGGTTGTGGGATCACTGGAGAAGCCAAGCAGGATAAACTCAGAAACCCAGCTTTGGTTCTGCCTTGGAATCATCCAAATCACTGGGCCTTTAAGAGAATCACATTCAAGTATTTGTCATATGATATATGGTAACCAAGCAAGATGGCATCTACAGATGCAAGAATGCTGAAGTGTTGATTCTGAGCATACTGCTCAGTTTCTGTGCACTCCTCCCAAGTTACCCAAGTTATGTGGCCCACTCAATGCTTCAGTGTCTCTATCTATAAAATGAGGCTAACCTAATGACACTCATGTATTGTGAGATTGAAGTCGAGCTGTAGTCCGTAAGGTTAAGATACCTTTATTCAGATAAACACCAGCCAAACGCAAGCCAGAGTATGCCCAGAGGCAACAGGGTAGGGAGGCCAGAGAGAGCGCCTCCCGAGTGTCTTCCGGCCCCTTAAGAACTCCCCACGCATCATCCTGAACCTCAGCTGACCACGCCCTGGCAGGCGTAGTCAAGCACACCTGTACCTAGCTCCTAAAAGGCAGGGTTACAGTGTTTCCCTACAATTCCCCTATTAGTCTAAAAGAGGATTAAAACTTAAGAGTGTAAAACATCCAAAATTAACAATCATAAAGGTGAAATACAAGAAGATACAATAATCTTGTACATCCTAACTATGTCTGTTCCAGCTAAGTCCTAAAGTCATGTGAAAAGGGTGTCCAACTTGAACACCTCCTTCCAATCCCAACTCTAAACAATAAGAAAGCTATTCCTAACTAGGCTTACACTACCCTAATAGACAATAATGGGGAGCGGTGGAATAGCAACTTTCAAGTTACTTCCTGCTTAAATAGGATGATGGTAGCCTTGAGGGGACCTGTGGGAAGAAAATGTTAGTATAGTGTAAGTCTCTAATAGGTTATCTCCAGTCTATGTTAGATGGGATTTGCTTGATTGAAGATCTAGGATGAAATCCTCAAATTGATTGAAGTCAGTACTCGAAGCTCTGGTCAGAGTGTCAGTTGAAACGGAGTAAGTTGGATCCAGTGCAGTCGAAGAGGTATGGCCCAATTCCTTTTCCGGAGCTTCCAGGGATTGTTGTCAGGCAGGTCCTTATTGGCTGTATGGAACTCAAATATAAGTGTTAGCAGTTATATGCTTGCATATGTATATATGCTGGGAAAGGCAACCATGGGAAAATGACAATTATGAAAGGGTATAGGCCTTGAAAGAAAGAGCCAAGAAAACACAAAAGATAGTCCACAAATTCTTCATTTATTCTGTAGTACATCAATTGGCTTCTTGATATAATGCAGAAACTTTAAAATTTAGTTAAACAACATGCTTGGATTTTAGGAGAGGAAAGTCAAATTCAACTCTAAATCCAGCATTGATTTAATTGAATAGGGACTAGGAAATGAAGAGAAATGGAGTTATTTGAGAGACAGCTGTAAAGTTTACCATATGGCACGGTCCTTTTGTTTGATGGTTATAGCTACCTTCTTTCCTTTAAGTATCTACCCATGCAGTGTCCTTTGACTTCTGGAGGTGAGTTTTTCTGTGAAGATAAAAACAAAGCACTTCCCTTTCCTTTGGGAGGCTTTCATTTAGTTTATGAGGTATACCTCAGAAAATACCTGTCAGTCGTCCTTGTTGAGAGGGCTGTCTTTTTCAACTCAAATCTTGATCAATTTTAATGGTATCCAAAGTTTTTCTTCTCCTGTGGAAACAAATGAAAAACCCTACCCCATTGTAACACATGTCCAGGCTTCCATACCGAGGTCAGTACATCTTTGAAATACACTGGTTGATTCAGTTCAGCAGTTTTAAATGTAGTCCAGTGTCTTTCCGCAGATGTTTGTCATTGTCATTGACATTAAGAAAGTTTATTGTCAGACCTGATCCATAACGAGGTGAATGACCATCTGCTCTTGCCAAACTCCTGTCCAAAGCACCATTCACCCCGATCTCTCTGTGCCTGGGCCTGCTTGGGGTAGATCTGCCCAGGCAGGGAGGAGCACCCTGAATCTGGAAAAACCCCACTCTTCCTTCCCGTTCCCCTGAACTGACACCTATGGAGGCCTAACTCCTTCAGAGTGAGGAGACTACCAGGAGAGGCAAGACCATACAGAGCTGCGGACAATGAATCCCTGGACCAAACACACCACTGGGTCACAAGAGGAGATAGAGAGACCACACCTGCACCGACTGGAAGAAGATATGGAAAGAAGACAGAATAAGAACTCACCCAACAACAGAAAGACCAATATGACACCACCAGAATCTAGGGACTCTACACCAGCAAGATCTGAAAAGCTCGACACAGAAGATGAAGAAGAGATGGACCTCAAAATTTATCTCAGCAAGATGATAGAGACCTTGGAAGAGGAAACAAGAAAATCCCTTAAAGAAATAGAAGAAAAACCAAGCAAAAAATTACATGAAATGGGGGAAAAGACAAAACAAAAAATTCAAGAAATAAACAAATCTCTTAAAGAATCTAAAGAAACACAAGAAAAAACAACCAAACAAGTGAAGGAAGCTCTTGAAATAGTTCAAATAGACACAATAAAGAAAACACAGAATGAGGCGATGCTAGAAATGGAAAGGCTAGATAAACGATCAGGAACTAAAGATGTGAGTATAACTAATAGAATTCAAGAGATGAAAGAGAGAATCTCAGTTAGTGAAGACTTGATAGAGGATATACTCCATTGCTGGTGGGAGTGTGAACTTGTAAGACCACTCTGGAAATCAGTATGGCGATTGCTCAGAAAAATGGGACTCAGTCTACCTCAAGATCCAGCCATTCCTCTCTTGGGCATATACCCAAATAGTGCATGTTCATACAACAAGGACATATGTTCAACCATGCTCATAGCAGCATTGTTTGTAATAGCCAGAACCTGGAAGCAACCTAGATGCCTCTCAACTGAAGAATGGATTGAGAAAATGTGGTACATTTATACAATGGAGTATTACCCAGCAGAAAAAAGCAATGGAACCTTGAAATTTGCAGGCAAATGGATGGAACTAGAAGAAACCATTCTGAGTGAGGTAACCCAGTCACACACACAAAGAAAAACCATTGTATGTACTCACTCATATATGAATTTCAGACATAGATCAAAGGATTACCAGCCTATAATCCTCTTCACCAAATAAACTAGGAAACAAGAAGGACTCCAAGGGATAAATGGAACCCAGGAATGGGAAGTGGCGTGAACTCCTGAGCTAACTGGGAGCATGAGGGTAGGGGAGAGGGAGCTGCCACAATAAGAACAGGAGGAGTGGAGGAGAGGAAATGGAGCAGAAATACTGAGTTGGGGGAAGAATAGAGGAGAGAGAGCAGGATGAGAGATACCATATTAGAGAGAGCCACTATAGGTCCAAGGAGAGATCTGGCACTAGGGAGATTTCCAGAGACCTACAAGGATGACACGATCTGACAATCCAGTCAATAGTGGAGAGGATAACCTAAACACCCTTCCCCTAAAATGAGATTGATGACTACTTATAGTGGGAAATTACCAATACGGAGTCAGGTAGAAATATAAGGGTATTTAATAGGGAAAAGCCTTACTTACAGAGTGACCTAGCCAGCCGGCGTGGTAGCAGTCTGTACCGCAAGAAGCAAAGAGAAACAGAAACCGCAAACGCAGTCACACTACGTCACTCTGACCATGCCCTCACAAGCATGGTCAGGCACACCTGTAGCCAGCCCCTAAGAAGGCGTGGCTACAGCTTCCCCTACAACTAATCTTTATGCCATCATAGAGCCCTCATCCAGTGGCTGATGGAAGCAGAGACAGACATCCACAGATATACACTGAGCTGAAATCTGGAACTTAGTTGAAGAGAGGGAGGAATGAAGAGCGAGGGGTCTGTACCAGGTTGGAGAAACCCACAGTAACAGTTGGCCTGAACAAGGGGGAGCACATTGACCCCAGACGCTGTCTGGGAGGCCAGTACAGGATGGATCCACACCCCTGAACATGGATGCCAATAAGGAGGCCTCTCCACTCCAGGGAGCCCCTGGTAGTGGATTAGTATTTTTCCCTGATGTAAGAATGGACTTTGAGATCCCATCCCACGTGAAGGGATACACTCTGGCCCTGGACACATGGGGAAGGGCCCAGGCCCAGCCCAGGAAGATTTGGTGGACATTTCAGAGCCCCTGTTGAGGGCCCTACCCTGCCTGGGGAGTGGAGGGTGGAAGGGGTGGGGAGTAGGCCAGGGGTGGGGAAGGAGGAATGGGTTTGAGGGGAGGGAGAGGGAGTAGGGATTTACATGTGAAACAAGCTCGTTCCAAACTTGAACCAATAAAAAAACAAATAAATAAAAAAAAGAAAGTTTATTGTCAAGAAAGCATTATGCAACTTATGTTTGGGGGTTTTTGACATACCAGCTTGCCTATGGAGCATCTCCTTAAATGTTCTATTCGATCTTTCAACAACTGCTTGCCCTGTAGGATTGAGTGGTATACCTGTGACATGCTTTATGTTATAGTATTTGAAACACTGTTCCATTTTTTGGAGACATATGCTGAGGCATTGTCAGTTTTTATCTGTGCAGGTATACCCATAACTGCCATCACCTCTAGCAGGTGTGTAATAACAGAATCAGCTTTTTCAGAGTTAAGAGCAGTAGCCCATTGGAAACCTGAGAATGTGTCTATAGTATGATGCACATATTTCAAATTGTGTAAAGTGAAAGACATCCATCTGCCAGATCTCATTCCTCCGAATGCCCTTAGGATTACAACCTGCTGGCAATGGAGTTTGATTATAAAAGGAACAAATTGGACAGTTTTTGTCACTATTTCCTTGGCTTATTGCCAAGTAATGGAGAAGTCCTTTTTCAAACCTTTGCTATTTACATGATGTTTCTTATGAGATTCTGAGGCTTCTAGCACAGTACCAATTAATAAACAATCAATCTCCTCATTTCCTTGTGCTAGTGGGCCTGGCAGACGCCTATGGGATCTGATATGCATAATGTACAGAGGATTACTTCTGTTTCTGATTGTTTCCTGTAATTGTAAGAACAACGAGGTTAATTCAGTATTATCAGGGAAGAATTCTGTGGTCTCTATGTGTAAGATGGCTTTCTCTGCATATTGGGAATCAGTAACTATGTTAATTAGTTCTGTGAAATCCATTAGCACCATGAGAATTGCATATAATTCTGCCTTTTGTACAGATGTGTACAGACTTTGAACTACTTTATAACCTCTTTATAACCAGCCTTACCTGATTGGTTAGTATCAGTGTAGAAGATAAGAACTCTAGAAATGGGAGTTTGTCTTACAATACGTGGAAGAATCTAGACTGTCTTTTTTATGAATTTAATTCTGTCAGTTTTGGGATAATTGTTGCTAATTTTTCCCAAAAAGTCGGTAAGAGCTATTTGCCAATATTCATTATCCTTCAATAAGGAGGAAATTTCATCATTAGATAAAGGTACTATAATTTTGGCTGGATCTTTTCCAGTCAGCTGTCAAAGTCTTAATTTGCCCTTTAAAATCAAATCAGAAATCTTTTCTATATACGTCTTTAACTTTTTATTCTGTCTATGTGGCAGAAATATCCATTCCAATATAGTGTCTTCCCCCTCTGCATCAGAATTCCAGAAGGATATTCTCTGGATGGCAAGATGACCAGAATGCAGTCTAAATCAAGGTTTATTCGATCTACATGTGCATCCAATATTTTGTTTTCTACCCATTGTAGTTCTTTTTCTGGCTCGGCAGATATTTGTGGACTGTTTAGGTCCTTATTACCTTTTAGCGCCATTTTAATGTTTTAAGTCATGACCTTCTACCCCAATAATCGTCTGTAATTGAGAAATTTCTCCTAGTAACTTCTGAAGACTATTAAGAGTTTGATAACAATCCCTTCTGATTTGCACCTTCTGTGGCCTAATTCTTTGTAAGTCTATCTTATAACCTAAATAGTTAATAGAATCTCCTCTTTTTATCTTTTCTGGGGCTATTTGTAACCCCCATCTAGGCAGAACTTCCTTCACCATGTCAAACATATGTTCCAATGTTTCCTTATTAGAATTTGATAAAAGAATATCATCCATATAATGATAAACAAGAGATTATGGAAATTTTTTTACGAATTATTTCCAAAGGTTGTTGTACAAAGTGTTGACATAAAGTAGGACTATTTAGCATCCCCTGAGGTAAAACCTTCCACTGATATCTCTGAACTGGCGGTGAGTTATTAAGAGTTGGTACAGTAAATGCAAATTTCTCTCTATCACTTTCTTGTAATGGTATCGTGAAAAAGCAGTCTTTCAGGTCAATTACGATGATTGGCCATCCTTTAGGTATTCAGGAAGGCAGTGGCATTCCAGGCTGTAAAGAGCCCATAGGCTGAATTATCTTATGGCTCTCAGGTCTGTCATCATTCTCCAATTACCTGACTTCTTTTTGACAACAAATACAGGAGAATTCCAAGGGCTGGTAGACTCCTCTATGTGTCCAACCTCTAGCTGTTCCTATACTAGCTTTTCTAGAGCCTCTAGCTTCTCAGAGGTCAAAGGCCATTGCCCTATCCAGACAGGTTCATCTGTAAGCCATTTTAATGGCAGGGTCTTTGGTTCCTCTGAAGGTCTATCATTTGTATTTAGTTTCTGTACAGCCTGGATAGTTGGTAACCATTTTCCATAGCATCTTACCCGATCCTTCCTACTATCCAGCGATTTTCTATAATTCGTATCTGACATTGGAAGGATGTCAATTTGAGTATTCCATTGCTGTAAGAGTTCACGACCCCAGAAGTTAATAGCTATATTTGCTACGTAAGGTTTTAGTCTCCCTTTCTGTCTTTCTGGTCCAATACAGACCACAGAGCGAACACTCTATTGAGCCCTAGATAGTGTCCCAATACCCAAAAATTGTACATTTGCTTTCCTGAGAGGCCACTCCTTTGGCCAGGACTTGTGGGTAATGATAGTAACGTCAGTGCCTGTGTCCTGTATCCCATTAATAATTTTATCATTAATTTGTACCTGTAAGGTCGCCTGTCCTTGATTGAGGTCTGCCAAAATATGTGCTTTTCGTCTTGTCCAGTCTTACCTGATTCTTTATCGCTAGCGAAACTACCATATATGGCATTGTCATCTTTGACAATTGACAGGGAACTATCTATTCGTCCTGAGACAGATTGTCTTCCAGTTACTGGAAATGACCAAACCTTCTTCGATGTGGGGGGGGGCTGGAGTCCTCCTGGGAGTTTCCTGGCCTTAACAGTTTCCTTTGCATGTCCCTGGTTGATCTACACTCATTAGTCCAGTGTCTGCCCTTACCACATCTCCTACATAACCCAGAGGGCAGTGACCTTTCGAGTGAGGGATCGTTAGAATTTCTTTGTCTACAATTTCCCCTTATATGCCCCATTCTACCACAGCTGAAACATCTATTCTCCTGATGCTTCAGTGGACTCCTGGAGTGGGCTCTTCCTACCTGAGGCTCTGGTTCAAGGTAGCGATGAACCCTGGCCTCTTGATACCTGTATGGGTCCCGGTAAGGTGTTTCTCGTTGCCAAGTCCTTCTGTCATCATCTCTGGGACTCCTAATCTCCTACTGCCTTTTGAAACCTCTTGGGACAGCTTCTCCTGCCCAGATTCCAGCATCTTGCATGTTAATAGTCAATGTGGGCAGTATGCAGACCCCATTTTTCTAGTGGAGCTGATCTGATCTTTAAAGGCAAAAGTATTCTTTTGCATATTGGGTTTGCATTGTCATAAGCGTGTCTGCCACCCCCTTAAGAACTCCCCACGCATCATCCTGAACCTCCCCTGACCACGCCCTGGCAGGAGTAGTCAAGCAACCTTACCTAGTTCCTAGGAGGCGGGACTACAGTGTCTCCCTACACTCATGTCTTAGCATTACTATGAATATCCACAAAGCTCCTAGAAACACCATGTAACATCATGTGTTGTATGAAATCTCACTCATTTCAGCTCTGAGAAGGCAGAGACAGGGGATTCCCACAGCAAAAAGGCTAGCTACTGATGGGGAATGTTCTTCTGTATGCTGTGAATATGTTTCTCTTACTGGTTGATGAATAAATGCTGATTGGCCAGTAGCCAGGTGGAAGTATAGGAGGGCTACCAGATTATGGGAATTCTGGGAATAGGAAAGGCAGAGGAGCAGTTGTGAGGGATGCCATATAGCAGCTGAAGGAGTAATACACTGGAGCATTAAGGGTAAGTCACAGTGTCTTAGCAATATGCAGTTTAATAGAAATGGGTTAATAATTAAGAGAGAGCTAGCCAAGAAGAAACCTGAGCCATTGGCCAAACAGTTTATAATTAATACAAGCCTCTGTATGTGTATTTGGGACTAAATGTCTATGGGACCAGCCAGGGCAGAAACTCTGTCATCAACCTACACCAACTGAAATGGTGAGCACTGGGTTCAACTGAGAGACCCTGCCTCAATGAATAGGATGGAGATAAACTGAAGAAGAACCCCATGTCATTTTCTAACCACACACACACACACACACACACACACACACAGAGAGAGAGAGAGAGAGAGAGAGAGAGAGAGGATGCAAAAAAGAGAGCAAATAAATAGATGAAGATGACAGAGCAACCCAGACACAGACTCATACACACATTGTCATATGATTGATGACATAAATTCACACTACAATTCACTGGGGACATAAAAACCTTTCCAAGAAATGAAATAGGTGGCCATCCATGAAGTAAATCTATTTACTCCTACCTCCTGCTGCACATATACAAAATCAATCCCAGGTGTACCTTAGACTTAACTGTTAAGTGTAAAGCAACCAAAATTTTGGAATCAAAAAGATAAATACCTTTATGCTTTTAGGAAAGTAAGAAAAATTTTCTTAAAAAATATGGAAAAATACTTACCATAGAGAGAAGAGTGGTAGAACAGAATGAATTAAAAGGAAGTACTCAAAATGCTTATGCAATTAGAAAAATAAAATCTGTACATAAAACAGCCTTCTCAACAGAATAATGGAAAAGAAGGAACACTTCACAAAGAAATCGATCTACATGAGCACTGATTAAGCATAAAAGCACTCAGCACTATTACTCAGAGTGTAAATGCCTATCCCTACTTCCCTAATCTCTGAAGCTCTCATCACCTCAAACCTACCAGAATGTCTACAATAAAATATGCTTACTGGTGATGAGAGCAGCTGGAACCACTGGGAGAAGAGCAAACTCAAATGATCCTTTCCATATGTGTTGTATCAGGTGCATATCCCCTGCAACTGAACACAGAGTGCATTACCCAGCAAGTCGGTTATGAACTGGATTTCCATCAATACATTTATGCACCCATGCAGATGGTTGAAAAAAGGATACACATCAGGGATTACAAAACGCTACTCAAAATGACCTACTGCAATAGATAACCAGTCAAGTGCCAGTCACCAATACAATGGATAAAGCAGGGATTTACTCTCGGGGCAGGGCAGAAATAGCAAAGAGACTTCAAGTGCTTCTCGGTCTTCATTTTCCTGTTCACATCCTTTCACATGGCCATTCTACCACCTCATAATGCTGAGTGTCATCATCCCAAGTCAGAGTCCATCATTTCTACTTGCATTCATTCGTGTGAGCCACTCCGGGCTCTCCCTGCATCTTAGAATCTTCACATAAGTACTGGTGTAGGTTTTTTTTGGGGGGGGCACGTGGTAATAACACTGGTACTGTCTAGGCCCTTTTAAGAGCTCCTGAGCCATTATTTGAGTCAGATGCATAGGTCATTCCTGACTCACTGCTCTGTGAAGACTCAGACTCAGCATGTAACCATCTCTTGTATCACCTCTCTCTGCACTCACAGACCCCCATGCAAGTGCTCTTGGTGTTCTGCATGTCTTGAAATGCATTCCCAGATTCTCACCATTGAGGTGGGACAACCACCTGCACCATGCTGCTCACACTATGGCCACATCAGGACTCAGGTAGGCCAGGAAATACTCCCTGGCTTGCCACCACCTCCCACTCAAACCAAGGTAGGATACATCTTGAATTTCTTGTTAATTGGCCAGTTGCAATCTGAAGGAGCCTAGAGGAGTCTGATATCAATTTTAACACCAATCAACTTGGACAAAGCCTCTGGTATAGTGGGAAATTACCAATATGGAGTCAGGTAGAAATATAAGGGTATTTAATAGGGGAAAGCCTTACTTACAGAGCGACCTAGCCAGCCGGCGTGGCAGCAGTCTGTACGCAAACCCAAAAAGTGAAACCGAAAGAGAAAACGCAGTCACACTACGTCACCCTGACCACGCCCTCGCAAGCGTGGTCAGGCACACCTGTAGCCAGCCCCTAAGTAGGCGTGGCTACAGCTTCCCCTACACTCTGGTACTCTCCTGTTAACTGAAACCCTACACACCTAAGAAAGAATTATCTCTGATAGAATATGGCTGTGTGGATGATTTCCTAACCTTTCCAATAATAAAAATAACTAATATTTATCAGAAAAAATGTATATTCCAGCCATTGTTTCCCTAAATTTAGCTCAACATCATAATTCACTGAAGGAAGTAACCTTACCTGTGTGTTATAGGTGGACACCTAAGGCCTGGAGAGGGCAGTTTGTTCCAGATTACAACACATGGGAGAAGTGGGAGTTTATGTGGAGTGACATCAGAGCCAGGCTCTCAGTCACCATCCCTGCTTCTGGCCACAGGCTCTGAAGTGGGGAGGTGAGGATTATAAAGTCTTCACATTGTCCATGTAGTTGAGTTTATGAAGACTCGGCACATCCAGAGCCCTCCTAGGACAGAGCTGGATGGCTAGACACAGACCATCTCTCCTGATGAGATTACCTCCTGTCTGAATGTGGGAGGTCACAATCTGTATTTACATGCATAGGGAACCAATTGAAGGAGATTTTTAGAAATTTTGAACATTCTGGAATTTAATAAACTTTTAAAAATCCCCCTACCTCTATTTCTCCTCTTTCAGATACTGCTCCCATGGCAATAGGTTTAACAACATTAACTAACTGAAAAGTCTTCTATGTTTTATCACACCAATAGCCTCTGTCTTCACGGACAGTGTCCTGCCAGGCTTCACTGCTCAGGCATGAAATCCTAGCACTCAAGAGGTAATAACAGCAGAATTGTACATTGTAAATATAGGTGAAAACAGGCTACGTATCAATGCTTTGTATTGGGATGGGGGAAAGGCCCAACCATGGTTGGTTGCTGAAGCTATGAACCCAGAATTTAGGAAGACAGAGTCTCACTAGGTAGCTCAGGCTGTCTTGGATCACACTATGTAGACTAGGATGGCCTCCAACTCAGAGATTAACCTGCCTCTCTTTCCCAAATGCTGGAGTAAGGCTTGCCCCACCATGCTAGGCAGAGGGTCAGAATTTTAAGGACAGACTCCGCTATGTAGCCTGTTCAAGGCCAGATAAGGCCACAGCAGACCCTGTCTCCTGCAAAATCAAAGAGTAAAACTCCCATGACTCTGCCCCCTGCGCACTTCAGCTCAGTCTCCAGAAAAGTTCCTTTCAGCATTGGCCAGCACTGCTCTCTCACAGGTGCAGTTTGCAACTTGAGATCTTGAGTTCAGGATGTTGCATTGTTTGTCCCTGATGCCTATAGAGAATGTAGCTTGAAACAGTCAGTTCTCCTTTCATGAGTATTGGGAGGAAGGAGTATAACCAGGAAGGAATGATGGGAACAAGAGAGAGGGGGGAAGCAGGCAGTAAGGGAAACTTTAGAAGGATTTTAGAATCTATACACAGAGGACCTAGAGATGGGTGGTCTGACTACTTCTAGTCTCCAGCCCCACACATGCCTGGGCCCCACCCACAAAGCCATGACCAGTGGCCATCTTACCACTCCTAGATCCAGTAAGGTGTCACTGAGTGGCTGTCTTGCTCTAACGGGAGAGAAACTAACCAGGATGTTCTCATGAGGCAAATAAGCGTGAAAGTATAGATTCCCAGCAGCTCAGTCTCCAGAAAATAACCAAAGTTTCTGAGCGTTTAGGGGCCCCGAGTCTCCTGCCTTCTCCACCTGGAGCCGAACAGCTGCTGCCAATGTTGCCTGTAAGACCCTGAGACACCATTGCAGCTCCTTTGTCTTTCCCTCTTCCCAGTGGAATGAACCTCTGGGTTTTCAGGGCCCCACCTCCTCCCTTGGCCCCCAGGAGAGCTGGGAAAGAGCCATTTTTATTCCCATTAGGGATCCCCTGAATGCTGTCAACAAAAACACTACAAGGAAGAGACTCTTGGGGACACAGTACAAGGAAAGATCTCCCATTTGGAGGCGTGTTGACCTTTTGGCTTTAACAGACTAACTGGAGACTAACGAGCAGCTCAGAGCAAAGGAGGTGAAACAGTCAGGGACTGAAATCCTCATTTACTGCCCAAATCCTGAGCCCTGACTTCCGGTGAGACCGTGATTGAGTCAAATCTCTATTCCTTCCTGAACTGTGTTTCTAATACCTGAGCCGGTACTGCTCCAGGGGGTATTCAACACAACATCGCTGGAGCTCAGCAGAGTTGCACTAGGAGACCAAAACAGGAACAATATACATGGAGGTTAGGGTTTCTGTTTGCAGTTAAGAGAGTTAAAGCCGGGTGTTGGTGGCGCACGCCTTTAATCCCAGCACTTGGGAGGCAGAGGGCAGGCGCATCTCTGTGAGTTCAAGGCCAGCCTGGTCTCCAGCACGAGTGCCAGGATAGGCTCCAAAGCTACACAGAGAAACCCTGTCTCAAAAGATGAGAGGAGAGAGAGAGAGAGAGAGAGAGAGAGAGAGAGAGAGAGAGTTAAGAATAAGTTCCTGTTTCTCTTATGTCAAGTCCATTCAAGTTAAGATTTCTGCTTGTAATTAAGAATGAGTTCCTTTCTCAACTTTCCCAGAACAGCAGCTGGAGGGAGGGGACATCGAGAAGGGAGGACTCCTATCCACACTGATTTCATTGAAAGTCCAGGTGTATCATGGTAACTGAGTCCAATTAAAATAAAAAATGGCAGGATGCAAAAAAAAAAATGAGTTCCTTTCTCTTAAATCTGAAGTAAACTGCAAAACATGTGTTTTTTTTTAACTTTTGTTGATTCTTTGTGGATTTCCCACCATGCATCCCGATCTCATTCATCTCCTCATCCCCTCACTTCCATCCTCTTCCCTTGCAACCCCCACCCAAAACAAAATTTAGAAGTAAAAATTAAAAAAAATAAGGAAACTCCCAGCGTGGAAGCTGTATTGTGGCTCAGTGAGTCACACAGTATACCCATTAGCCCACATATTTTTACTTGTAAGTAATTTTTGCAATGAGTTGTACTGTTTCCGGGCCCCATTATGGGCCTTCACTGGGACTCCTATTGGATATCCTGTTGTTGCCTCGTATCACGGAGATCCTGTAGCTTTGGATCTGCAAGTCAGACCCCCTCATGAAGTCCAGAAGTTCATGGATGAGGAGGATGTTGGGGTGGACTACCTTGTAGGCCCGGTTCTGGATCTGGGTTGCTGAGTTGGTCAGCCTACCAGCTTTTCCTCATCACCACTACCCAGGTGAGCTACAGTGCTGGCCCAGCCAGCTAACCCAATGTAACAGACAGCAGGGAGTGGGGCCAGATCTCTTGCTCTCACACCCTTGGGGCCCAGATCACTCACACTCACCACGGGGGCCTTCTCAATTGCTTTTACCCTGGGAAGGCACATGGCCTGCTCTCTGAATGGCTCCACTTAGTGAGGAGCAGGGCTAGCTCTTCCATTCTCATGCTCCCAAGGTTGGCTCTCCTACCTATCTTAGGTGGCAGGGAGGGGGACATATTTCCCTTACCCTTGCCACCCTATGGTATACTAAGGAGAGTTGGGGGCAGCTCTCTTGCTCCCATGCCCACAGGCCTGGTTCACCTGTACCCCTGCCAACAGGGTCAGCTCTAGTTTGCTGCCCAGGCAAGGTGCCATGCCCACTCTCCCATGTGCAACAGCTGGTGAGGGGCAGGACCAGTTCTGTTCTCATGCTCCTGAGGCCAGCTCTCCTGCCTGTCATGGGTGGTAAGGGGTGAGAGGAGGAAGGGCTTTTTTTTTTAATCACCCATACCACCACATGACAGATGACGGGGTGGAATCAGTCCTCCTGTTCTCATGCCCTCTCAGCCAGCTCACCCACCACCCCCCACACACACACACACACCAACAGGGTCAGCTCTATTGTGCTGTCCAGGCAAAGAGCAGGGCCTGCTCTCCAGAGTGCCAGTGGGAGGCAGTGCCAATTCCCCCACTCTCGAGACTTCAGGGCCAGCTCTCCCAAACAATACAGGCAATGAAGGGCATGGGAGGGGAAGGGCATCTCTCCTTCTCCCACTCCACCATACGGCAGATGAAGGGTGGGGCCAGATCACCTTCACCCCCAACAATGGGGTCAGCTCTACTATGCTGCCCAGGCTAGGTGCAGGGCCCACTTTCTGGAATGCTGCAGCCAGTGAGGGCCAAGATCAGCTCTCCTACTCTCAGGATACCAGAACCAGCTTGTCCCGCCTGCAGTAGCAGGCCAGGGGTAAGGGGCAAGAAGTAAGAGGGGTATCTCATCCTCACCCATGCCACCATGTGAAAGACCATGGGGCTAGCCCTCTCACTCCTGCATTTTTAGGGCTGGGTCACCTGCACCTCTACCAGCAGGGAAAACTCTACTGTGCTGCCCTGGGGAAGTTCAGGGCCTGCTCTCCTGATTGGCAAAAGGCAGCTCTAGGTCTACCTGTGCAGCAGCCAGTGAAGGGTGGGGCCAACTCTCTACAGATTTATCCTCACTGCTTTCAGTGATAACAGGGACCATGGACCTCAATACAGGTCATGGCTGCAGCAGGGCAACAGACCCAGAGACAGCTCCTGGCAGCATTCTAGGTCCATGGACCCAGGACATGGCCCCAGCAGCAGCCCAGGCCTAGATGATACTGTATCCCCAAGAAGTAGCACGTGTCACTCACGTCTGTATGAGCCCTGCAACTGTACTTCCTTGGCAACCAGGAAGGCCACGGGTGGAGGCCCAGATCCTGGGTATTAGTGTGTCCTTTGGTGTCAACACTGGTCACAGACATCAGCACAGACTGACTCAGGCTGTGGCATGACCACAGACACAGACATAGTCCTTGGCAATAGCCCAGGCCCAGATTTCCTCGGAGCCCTTGTTGGTATTGCAGATTGCCTGGATCAGCAAGACCCCCAAATGCAGCAACTCATTTGGCTAATCAATATGTCCCCATGTGGCAGCTCATATCCCAGGCATCGGCTTAGCATTCAATGGTAACAGGAGCTATGGACATTCACACAGATCCTAGTCGTGATAAGGCCACAGACACAGACATGGCATAAGGCCACAGTTCAGGCCTGGATGACACCATGGCCCTGGGTGGAAGGACAGACCACCCAGGTCTGTATGGCCCCAGTGCCAGCTTGACCCTCTAAGGCCAGCATGGTCTCAGGTGACAGCCAAGACTGTAGGCCTCTGCATGAACCTCTGGCAAAAAGAGCCACGATGCCCTACCAACGCAGGGAGAAGCTCCCTGAGTCGGGAAACACCTCACTCTTCCTTTCCGCTCCTCTGCCAGCCTCACGCCTATCATGGTGAGAGTACCCTCTACTCCTGTCCTATTCCTACCCAACTAGCCATTCACCCTGGATCTCTCTGGGCCTGTGACTGCTTAGAGTGGACGAACCCTGGCAGGGAGGAGCTCCCTGAGTGTGGAAATACCTCACTCTTCCATCCCCTTTCTGCCTCCACTGGCCCGGAAGTAAGGAGACTACTAGGAGAGGCAAGACCATTCAGAGCTGCAGACTTTGAAGTCTTGGCCCACACACACCAGCGGGTGACAAGAGGAGATAGAGAAACCCCACCTGCACCCACTAGAAGAAGACATGGGATGAAGACTGAATAAGAACTCACTCAACAACACGAAGACCAATATGACACCACCAGAATCTAGGGACTCCACACCAGCAAGATCTGAAAAGCCCAACACAGAGGATGAAGAAGAGATGGACCTCAAAAATTATCTTAGGAAGATGATAGAGGAAACAAGAAAATCCCTTGACGAAATAGAAGAAAAAACAAGCAAAAAATTACATGAAGTGGAGGAAAACACAAACCAGTTCAAGGCATGAAAGCTGAAATAGAAACAATAAAGAAAACACAGAATGAGGCGATGCTGGAAACAGAAAGGCTGGATAAATGATCAGGAACTAAAGATGTGACCTGGATTCTATAACCTTGGATTCTATAACTAATAGAATTCAAGAGATGGAAAACAGAATCTCAGTAGTTGAAGACTCTCTAGAGGATATAAAGTCATCGACCAAAGAAAATATCAAGTCCAACAAATCCCTAACAAAAAATATCCAGAAATTATGGGACACCGTGAAAAGGCTGAATCTGAGAATAATAGGTATAGAAGAAGGTGAAGAAATACAGCTCAAAGGTACAGAAAACATATTCAACAAAATCATAGAAGAAAACTTCCCCAACCTACAGAAGGATATGCCTATGAAAGTACAAGAAGCTTACAGAACACCAAACAGACTGGACCACAAAAAGAAGTCCCCTTGACACATGATAATCAAAACACCAAACCTACAGAATAGAGAAAAAATATTAAGAGCAGCAAAGGAAAAAGGCCAAGTAACATATAAAGGCAGACTTATCAGAATCACACCTGACTTCTCAATGGAAACTTTGAAAGCCAGAAGGTCCTGGATAGATATCCTACAAACACTAAGGAGCATGGATGCCAACTCAGACTACTGTACCCAGCAAAGCTTTCAATCATGATAGATGGAGAAAACAAGATATTCCATGACAAAACCAGACTGAAACAATACATATCCACAAATCCAGCACTACAGAAAGTTCTGGAAGGAAAACTCAAACCCAACAAAGATGACTACACTCACAAAAACTTAGGCAATAGATAATCCAATTTTACCAAACACGAAAAGAAACATGAGGGCGAAATCCACACACAATGACATCAACAATAAATCCAAAACAAGCATGAAACAACAATCAATGGATATTAATATCCTTAAATGTCAATGGGCTTAACCTGCATATAGAAATGTGCAGGCTAACAGAATGTATAGGAAGACCAAATCCATCCTTCTGCTGTATACAGGAAACACACCTCAACATCAAAGAAAGGCGTTATTTCACAGTAAAGGGTTGGGAAAAGATGTTCCAATCTAATGGACCCAAGAGACAAGCTGGTGTAGCAATTCTAATATCTAACAAATTAGACTTCAAACTAAAATCAATCAAAAGAAATGAAGACGGGCATTTCATACTCACCACAGGAAAAGTCCATCACGATGAAGTCTCAATCCTGAACATCTAGGCCCCAAATTTGAAGGCACCCACATTTGTGAAAGAAACATTACTAAAGCTCAAACCACACATAAAGTCACACACACTTATAGTAGGGGACTTCAACACCCCGCTTTCACCACTACACAGGACCATCAGGCAGAAACTTAACAAAAAAACAAAGGATCTAACAGAATTTATGATCCAACTGGGTTTAACAGATATCTATAGAAATTCCATCCAAACACAAAAGAATATACCTTCTCCTCAGTGCCACATGGAACCTTCTCTAAAATTGACCACATAGTTGGCAACAAAGCAAACCTCCATGAACACAAAATAATTGAAATAACCTACAGATTAAAAACATGAGAAACAAATGAATCTTTATAGATGTAATACAGTAAGATTACTAAGATGTTTGTAATTCTATCTTACTACAGCCTGTCAGTCAAGATAACACCTTGGTTTCACAGCAGTTTGTCCCAACTATCAAGTACTGTGTTGGGTAGACTGAAGAGAAAGAAAAGGGGAGCAGTTCATGCTCTCCCCGAAGAGGTGGAACTGGAGATGGATTGGTGCTGAGGAACAGGCCTGTGCAGCTACCTAGGTCATGCTATTTTTGGTCCTGGGCTGCTGCTACGGGCCATGTGTAGCATGAATAATAAAAACCCAGAGCTTGGGGTTCAACATGAAGTTCAGAGAAGCAAAGCAGCCAAGCCAGAAAAGAGCTCTGAACTCTACCAAGGCTGGAAGGGGGATGATGTCTTCAACCTGACTGGAAACTAATTGCTAGAAGACTGAATACTGAATGTCCTGCTCCTGTCTTATACACCTCCCTAGTGCTGGGATTAAAGTGTGAGCTCTGTTTCTCCTTTTAGACCAATTCATTCTCATGTAGCCCAGGGTGGATTTGAACTCATAGAGATCCACTGCCTCTGTCTCCTGAAACTGGATTTAAGGTGTGTGTCACTACTGTACAGCTTCTATGGCTGTGGCTAGCTTTGCATTATGATCACCAATGGCTTTATTAGATCATAAACAATATATATCCACAGCCATGTATGGCTCTGAGGTCCAACAGCAGCCAGGATCTGTGTTTATGTCTGAGGCCCAATTTACCACAAAAGGCCAAGAAGATGAGCATAGTCTGGGCTGCCACCTGAAGACATGTTGATGTCTGCGTTCTGCGTGCCATGCCGAACTTCTCCCACCTCACCAGCTACAGGAGAGCTGGTCCTGTCCCTTGCCAGCTACTACACTTGGGAGAGCTGGCCCCATCCGTCACTGACCTGTAGCACCAGTACTGATTACGTGTGGGAAAGCTGGTCTCTCCCAGACACAGCCACAACCAACAGCAGAGCTAACCCTGTCCCTTGTAGTCTGTGACTTGCTAGAGATCTAGCCCAGCCTCACCAGGAGCTACAAGGCATCCTAAGCAATGGCATGTAGTGGGATAGCCTCACTCTCTGCAGGAGTAAAAAAAAACTGCCCCCACCCATTGTTGGACAGAAACTTGGTGGAGACCCAGGCTGAACAGCTGGACTACCACAGAAGGCCAGATCAGGGGCCTTGAGATGGCCCACTCCAACATCTACTCCTTCTATGAATTGCTGGAGAATGTGAAGCAGCTTGTCCTATGGAAGCATAGCCACAGAATCTCCATGACAATAGGGCAGCAATAAGATATCAGGGTGGAGTCTTGGTGAGGGTTCAGTAAATGATGCTGTAGCAGAAGCCAGGGGCCTTGAATCAGAACAAGAACACTTTGCAATGAATATTTGCAAGTAAAGCTGTGTGGGGGAGGGTATATTGTGTGACACAGCAGATCCTTCAATGCCAGTGTGAAAAATGAATGTGACAGAGATGCAGGAAAGACAGAGGAGCAGAGTGGTACAAATCTGCACAACAGGAGATGCAACAGCTGTGACTGGTATGAGAGAAGGATGCAAGTAATAAATAGGTCATTACACAGAGGGGTCAGCAAATGACGGGGCTTTTTATTTCAATTTTTTATTTTCTATTAGGGAGAACTTACAAGGGTAGAGGAGAGATGTGGAAATATGGGGAATTGTACTGTATAATGTGCAATTCCAACAGAATGAATGAGAAATATTTTAAATTAATAAATCTCTACAGGTGGTATCCAGTAAGATTATTGAGGTGTTTTGAATAATGCCATAGTGTACCCTGTCAATCAAAACAGCCACAATGGTAATTGGTAAATGTCCCAATTTCTAATTACCATGTTAGTCAAACACACAAGTCAGTTATATACATAAAGACACTATTCATATCGACTATGATAACTCAGCTTACCCTGGATCCTAGTTCACTAGTCCACACAACCATGCCCCATCACCTTGAGAAATGCCCTCTTGATGTCTTTGTTTCTCAGATTGTAGACCACAGGGTTGAGCAAGGCTGTGAAGGCATTGTAAAAGAAAGAGATCTGCTTGTCTCTCTCAGGGGAGTAGCTGGAATTAGGTTTCATGTAAATGTAAGAGGCTGGACCATAGAAGAATGTGACCACAGTAAGGTGGGAAGCACAAGTAGAGAAAGACTTACAGCGGGCTTGGGTGGACTTGATCTTGAGAATTGCCTTGGCTATAAGAATGTAGGAGGCCCCAATGAGGGAAAGAGGTGTAACACCCAGAAAAACACTCAAGATCTGGTCCACTCTCTCAATGAGTTGAGTATCCATGCAAGCCAGGCTACGCACTGAAGGGCCTTCACAGAAATAGTGGTTGACCTTGTTGGGCCCACAATATGGCAGACTCATGGTGAAGAAAGTATGTAACAAAGCAGAGAGGAAACCACAGACACAAGTCCCAGTTACTAACTGTCTACACAGTCCCCAGTTGAGGATGACAGTATAATGCAATGGGTAGCAAATGGCCACATATCGGTCATAAGCCATGACAACAAACAAGGTGCATTCAGTAGTAGCCATAGCACCGAATACATACATCTGCAGCCAGCAGCCAGCAAAGGAGATGGCCTTGGATTTAGCAAGAAGATGCACCAACATCTGGGGCATGGTGGTGGTGACATAGCACACATCCAACATGGCCAGTATACAGAGGAAGAAGTACATGGGCGTGTGCAGCTGTGTGTCCACGCAGATCAGCATGATGATGAGACCATTGCCAGTGACTGAGCTCAGGTAGATGAGAAGGAACACAGTGAAGAGGATGCTGTTGGTTGTGGGGTCACTGGAGAAGCCAAGCAGGATAAACTCAGAAACCCAGCTTTGGTTCTGTCCTGGAATCATCCCCATGGTGCAGGCTGTAAGAGAATCACATTCATCTATGTGTCACATGTCACATGTCAGCTACAGAGGCAGAAAGGTGAGGTACAGGCTGAAGAGATGACTCAAAGGTTAAGAGCACTCACTGATGTTCTAGGGAATCACACTTCTTAGAACTGTCTATGACTCCATTTCCATGAATTCTCCCTCCCTCTTCTTCACCACAAGCCAGGCATACACATGATTCACATACATACAGATAGGGAAAAAACATATACATAAAATATTTTTAATTAAGAAAAGAAAGGCTGTGTGTGATCCTGAGCACACTGTTCAGTTTTTGTGAGCTCTTCTCAAATTACTGAACTTAAGTTTCTCAATGGAAACTCTGAAAGCCAGAAGGTCCTGGATAAATATCCTACAAACACTAAGGGAGCATGGATGCCAACCCAGACTACTGTACCCAGCAAAGCTTTCAATCAAGACAGATGGAGAAAACAAGATATTCCATGACAAAACCAGACTGAAACAATACATATCCACAAATCCAGCACTACAGAAAGTTCTGGAAGGAAAACTCAAACCCAACAAAGATGACTACACTCACAAAAACTTAGGCAATAGATAATCCAATTTTACCAAACACGGAAAAAAACATGAGGGCGAAATCCACACACAATGACATCAACAACAATAAATCCAAAACAAGCATGAAACAACAATCAATGGATATTAATATCCTTAAATGTCAATGGGCTTAACCTGCATATAGAAATGTGCAGGCTAACAGAATGTATAGGAAGACCAAATCCATCCTTCTGCTGTATACAGGAAACACACCTCAACATCAAAGAAAGGCGTTATTTCACAGTAAAGGGTTGGGAAAAGATGTTCCAATCTAATGGACCCAAGAGACAAGCTGGTGTAGCAATTCTAATATCTAACAAATTAGACTTCAAACTAAAATCAATCAAAAGAAATGAAGAAGGGCATTTCATACTCACCACAGGAAAAGTCCATCAAGATGAAGTCTCAGTCCTGAACATCTATGCCCCAAATACGAAGGTACCCACATTCATAAAAGAAACATTACTAAAGCTGAACCACACATAAAACTACACACACCTATAGTAGGAGACTTCAACACCCCGCTTTCACCACTAGACAGGACCACCAGACAGAAACTTAACAACATAACAAAGGATCTAACAGGAGTTACGACCCAACTGGGTTTAACAGATATCTATATAACATTCCATCCATACACAAAAGAATATACGTTCTCAGCACCACTTGGAACCTTCTCTAAAATTGAACACCTACATGGCAAACCTCCACAGATACAAAAATTTGAAATAACCCCCTGTATCTTATCAGATCACCATGCTTTAAAGTCAGAATTAAACAGCAATTCAAAGTGCAGAAAACCTACATACTCATGGAAATTGAATAACACCCAATTGCACCATTCCTGGGATGAGGAAGAAATAAAAAAAAGAAATTAAAGACTTCCTAGAATTTAATGACAATGTAGACAAAACATACCCAATCTTATGGAACACTCGGAAAGCAGTGCTAAGAGGAAAGTTCATAGCACTAAGTTCCCACATGAAGAAACTGGAGAAAAGTCACACTAGAGAATTGACAGAACAACTGAAAGCTTTAGAGAAAAAAAAAAGCAAACTCACCACAAAGGAGTAGACACCGGGAAATAATCAAACTGAGGGCTCAAATCAATAAAGTAGAAACTAGGAAAACATTAAAAACAATGAACGAAACAAAGAGTTGGTTCATTGAGAAGATCAACAGGATAGACAAACCTCTATCCAAAGTAACCAAAAGGCAGAGAGAGAGCATGCTAATTAACAAAATCAGAAATGAAAAGGGGATATAACAACAGACACTGAGGAAATCCAGAGAATCTTCAGGTCATACATTGAAAACCTGTACTCCACAAAATTCGAAAATCTAAAGGAAATGGACAGTTTTCTGGATAGATATAACTTACCAAAATTAAACCAAGAACAGATAAGCAGTTTAAATCAACCTATAACTCCTAGTGAAATAGAAGCAGTCATATAAAGCCTCCCAACCAAAAAAGGCCCAGGGCCAGATGGCTTCACTGCAGAATTCTACCAGAAATTCAAACAAGAGATAATACCAGTACTCCTCAAATTGTTCCACACAATAGAAGCAGAAGGGAAATTGCCAAACTCTATTTACCAGGCTACAATCACTTTGATACCCAAGCCACACAAAGACACAAATAAAAATAAAAGAACTACAAATCAATATCCCTCATGAACATCGATGCAAAAATACTCAACAAAATATTGGCAAATCAAATGCAAGAACACATCAGAAAAATTATCCACTATGATCAAGTAGGCTTCATCCCAGGTATGCAAGGATGGTTCAACATACGAAAATCCATCTATGTAATCCACCATATAAACAAACTGGAAAAGATAAACCACATGATCATCTCACTAGATGCTGAAAAAGCCTTTGACAAAATCCAACATCCCTTCATGATAAAGATCTTGTAGAACAAGAATAACAGGAACATATCTAGAAATGGTAAAAGCAATATACACTAAACCAACAGACAACATCAAACTAAATGGAGAGAAAATCAAAGCGATTCCTCTAAAATCAGGAACAAGACAAGGCTGTCCACTCTCTCCATATCTCTTCAATATTGTACTTGAAGTTCTAGCTAGAGCAATAACACAAGAAAAGGGGATCAAAGAGACACAAATTGGAAAGGAAGAAGTCAAACTTTCACTATTTGCAGACGACATGATAGTCTACATTAGTGACCCAAAAAACTCTACCAGGGAACTCCTACGGCTGATAAACACCTTCAGCAAGGGAGCAGGATACAAAAGTAACTAAAAAAATCAGTAGCCCTACTATATACAGATGATAAATCCAATGAGAAAGTAATCAGGGAAACATCACCTTTCACAATATCCACAAGCAACATAAAATATCTTGGGGTAACACTAACCAAAAAAGTGAAAGATCTGTGCAATAAGAACTTTGAGACTTTAAAGAAAGAATTTAAAGAAGACACCAGAAAATGGAAAGATCTCCCATGCTCTTGGATATGTAGAATTAACATAGTAAAAATGGCAATCCTGCCAAAAGCAATCTACAGATTCTATGCAATCCCCATCAAAATCCCAACACAGTTTTTCACAGACATTGAAAGAACAATACTCAACTTTATATGGAAAAATAAAAAGCCCAGGATAGCCAAAACAACTCTTTACAATAAAGGATCTTCTGGAGGCATCACCATCCCCGACTTCAAGCTCTACTATAGAGCCATAGTTCTGAAAACAGCTTGGTATTGGCACAAAAATAGACTGATAGACCAATGGAATCGAATTGAAAACCCTGATATCGACCCACGCACCTATGGATACCTTATTTTTGACAAAGGTGCTAAATCTATACAATGGAAAAAAGATAGCATCTTCAACAAATGGTGCTGGTACAATTGGATTCGGACATGCAGAAAATTGCAGATAGATCCATACCTGTCACCATGCACAAAACTTAAGTGCAAATGGATCAAAGATCTCAGCATAAATCCAGCCACACTGAATCTTCTAGAAGAGAAAGTGGGAACTACCCTTGAACAAATTGGCACAGGAGACCACTTCCTGAACATTACGCCAGTAGCACAGACACTGAGGTCTGCAATTAATAAATGGGACCTCCTGAAACTGAGAAGCTTCTGCAAGGCAAAGGAAACAGTCAGTAGGATAAAACGACCACCCACAGAATGGGAAAAGATCTTCACCGATCCCACATCTGACAGAGGACTGATTTCCAAAATATATAAGGAGCTCAAGAAGCTAGCCACCAAAACACCAAACAATGAAATTAAAAAGTGGGGTGCAGAACTAAATAGGGAATTCTCAACAGAGGAATCTGAAATGGCTGAAAGACACTTGAGAAAGTCCTCAAAATCATTGGCCATCAGAGAAATGCAACTCAAAACAACTCTGAGATACTATCTTACACTGGCCAGAATGTCTAAAATCAAAAATACCAATGACAATCTATGCTGGAGAGGATGTGGAGAAAAAGGAACACTCCTCCATTGCTGGTGGGAGTGGGAACTTGTAAGACCACTTTGGAAATCAGTATGGCGGTTGCTCAGAAAAATGGGAATCAATCTACCTCAAGATCCAGCCATTCCTCTCTTGGGTATATACCCAAATACTGCTTGTCCATACAACAAGGACATATGTTCAACCATGTTCATAGCAGCATTGTTTGTAATAGCCAGAACCTGGAAGCAACCTAGATGCCCCTCAACTGAAGAATGGAAAGAGAAAATGTGGTATATTTACACAATACAGTACTACTCAGCAGGAAAAACCAATGGAATCTTGAAATTCGCAGGCAAATGGATGGAACTAGAAGAAACCATCCTGAGTGAGGTAACCCAATCACAAAAAGACAAACATGGTATGTACTCACTCATATACGATTTTTAGACATAGAGCAAAGGTTTACCAGCCTATAATCCTCTACCCCCAAGTTGCTGCATCAGTATTTTAAAAAATAATGCTGCTTTTGTGTGGCCACAGTTAAAATCATTTTAATAGGCTGCAAGCCCAGTCATTTCAGACAGATGCACCCTGCCTGCCTGTGAAGACCCAGACTCACTGCACACCTGTCTCCTCTGACTGCAATCTCTCCATTCACAGATCTCCATGCATGCCTCTGCCCCTCACACTATATGACATGTGCCTAGATTCTGACCATGGAGGGGGGACCACCTGCTACATCCTGTTGCCCGTACTGTGGTCACAGCAGGACTCAGCGTTGCCAGGAAACCTTCCCTGTTACGCTACCCCTTCCTACTCCCTACCTGGGTAGGTGACATGTTGCTTTTCTTGTTCATTGACTAGTTGCAATCTCAAGAATTCTAGAGGTATCTGATATCAATTTTGACATCAAACAACTTGGACAAAGCCATTGTTATTGTTTTGCAAACTTAAACCCCACACAACTAAGAAAGAACTGTCTCCAATGGAGTATACTTGTATAGGTGATTCCCTAACCTTTGCAAAAATAAAAAAGAACTAATGTTTATTGGGAAAATCATACATTCCCAGCTACTGTTCCATTGACTTTATCTAAGACCACAACAGGTCACTGAAATAATACGCTTACCTGTGTGTTATAGATGAAAACCTACAGCCTAGAGAGGGCATCATATTCCAAATTACAATCTGCACAGGAGAAGTGGGGGTTTATGTGGAGTGACATCAAGGCCGGCTCTCAGTCACCTTCCCTGATTCTGGCACACAGGCTCTGAAGTGGGGAGGTGAGGAAGGCAAAGTCTCCACATTGTCCATGTAGTTGAGCTTATGGAGACTCAACACATCCAGAATCCTCCTAGGACAGAGCTGGATGGCTAGACACAGACCAGCTCTCCTCATGAGATTCTCTCCTGTCAGATGGGATGTATTCAAAGAAGAAGGATCCAAGAAAATAATATTTGAGGTGTGATTTCTATGTCATTGGGACACCATATAGTGATTTGAAGCCCAGTGGCCTCTGACTTGACTTACAGTGTCCCACAAGCTTGGCTGGCCCAAGTCTGGCACAGCATTCACAGATTTCTATGCAGGTAAAGGCTACACATACTATTTCCAGCCTACAAATCCGCATCTGTAAGGTTTAGGATGAGGAGTTCAATGATATACTTGACTATATAGTGAGTTTAAGGACAGGCTAGCCTACAACAAACTCACAAGCCCCATGCCCACCCAAACAAATCATGATAGGTCTGAACACAAAATGTCAAGCTGTGTCTCTGTTGTGTGGAGTCTCCCGTAAAGACTTTGACCATCACTACTTTCTCATGGATAAGGCTGTCTGCATCACTCAGGACTCCACATTCGTTGTTTCTCAACATGATTTGAAACAGACAAATACTCTGTAAATATTTATTAAATTAATAACAAAAGGAAGAAGGAAGTAAAGATACAAGGTTGATAAGGAGAGAAAAGACTGGCAGGCAGTGAGGGAAGAGGTCTGTGGAGTTTTAGATGTATAGAGAGGGGACCTGGATATGGATGGCTTGACTAATTATTATCTCTCTACCCACTTTCCTGGACACCACCCACCAGCCAAGCACCATTGACTTTCTTACCACTTGTAAATCCAAGAACTGTATCAAGGACTAGTTGTTTCTTTCTCTATTGATAAGCCGCCTAAAGCAACTGGATCCAGAGAGAATGGATTCTAGGCAGCTCAATCTACAGAAAATTTCCAAGGTGCTGTAGAGTTGGAGGGACTGAACCTCTGCTTCCCCTGCAAGTGGACCACTCCCAGCTCCTGAAGATGGCCCTTATACAATCCTGCTTAACAAAGGCAATTTCACACATCTTCATCTCTTCCCAGTGGGACCAGCTGCTGAGGTTTTATGAATCTGCCTCCTCTCTGAGACTCCCCAGGAGAGCTGGAAGAGAGCCATTTCTGTTCCCAGTAGGGATGCTGAGATGATCCCTGGATGTTGTCAACAAGAGCACTAAAGTGAGACCCTTGTGGCAGAGCAGGAGGAAAAACCCACAGAAGGAGTGGTGAATTCTTCCCTCTTCTAGACTAATTGAGGATTAAGAGCATCTCAGAGAAGAGGAGGCAGGACATGGTCACCTGATAGACATGTCAAGGACTTAAGTTCTCATTCTGATTCCTCTTTTACTGCCCAAACCCTGAGCCCTGACACTTGATGATACCATGTTTGAGTCAGATGCCTCTTCCTTCCTCAACTACCTTTGGGCAGTCTTAGTCCTCCCTTCTCTGCTGTGTAATATCTGAGTAAGTTACCCAGCTACTCAGGTGCCAATAAAGACTCATCAACAATGGGGACTGGAGGGAGAAAAAGAATACTTGATGGGCTTGCAGAAGTCCCAGTTTGATTATCAGCTCACAACCATCTATATCCCCTATTCCAGAGGATCTGTTACTACTCTTTCCTGTTTTTGTTTGTTTCTTTAATTTTGAGACAGGGTTTCTCTGTATCATTTTGTAGCCCATCCTGGAGCTTGCTCTACAGACCAGACTGGCCTTGAACTCACAGAGATCCCTCTTCCTCTCCCAACGGAGTGTGGGGATTGAAGGCATGCTCCACCATGCCCAGCCCACTACTCTCTTCTGATCTCCACAGGATCCAGTCATGCATGTGGAAAACACACATAGATGCAGGCAAAATGCTCATACACATAACCAACCAACCAAACAAACAAACTTCAACTAAGACATTGTAGACAGATTTTTCTTTGGGTCAAGAGCTCCCAAATCATGACATGGAGAATTATTTTTAGCCTTAGCTTAGGTTTGTTTCACTAGCTCTTTTATATTAATTTAATCACCTTATATTGACCTATGTTTTATCATGTGACATTTTATCGTTGTTTTATTCCATATATCTGAATCTCCATGTCTGTATAGCATCCACTGTGTGCTTCAGTTATCCACTTGATCACACTACAGAAGATACCTCCTGCCTAGCTATTGGTCATTCAAGTGTTTATTATAATGATCAAAGCAATACCTCTTTACAGTGTACAAATACCCAACAACATGGCATATCAGCATGGAATCAGCAGTGACATCCCAATGACAGTGGAGTGAGAAAAGGCTCACTCCTTTTTCTTAGATGCAAATGAGAATTTGCATCCAAATATATCAAGCTCTAGAGATGTTCTCTTGAACTTGGTCTACTCTGCCTTGGTTTCCTGTAGAATTACAATAGTAACCTCTTCCCTTCTAGGCTGGCTAAAAGAATAAAAATGTGATGATGTCAACATCCTGCCTGAGTACTGGCCCATATTCCATGACCTCGTAGCTCCCTCCATCCCTGCCTTCTGTCTGTGTCTTGGTTTCCTAAGGATTCAAAAGGAGAAGACTGGACTACAAAGTCTTCCTGGTTAGAGTAATTGATTGATAAGGGGTTAGAATTCCTGTGAGCTTCTCCTTACACATAGCCAATAGTAAAGGTTAATTATAAAATCACAATTAAATAAATTGTATTGAAAACAAAAACAGAGTGCCTAAGATTGTAGCTCAGCTGTATAGCACTTGAATAAATACAATGCTTGAGGCTAGAGTTTGAATCATAGCATGAAAAGTTAAAGTAACAAAAGTTCTGAACTCTGAACATCCTGATGAGCAACTCCTTCTTCCTGTGCTCTGTGCTCTGTGTTTCATGGTTTAGTGTGGTGCATTTGCTGATTGAAACACTATATAATGGCACGAAATATCAACTGCTGTTCAGTGGCATGTGTTGCAACCATGACATTGGCTATGATGAGTGTATTTGCACCTTAGGAATTCTCAATCAATACTACTCAGAAGAACCATGGCCATTAGAAGCAAAACAGTTCTGACCCCAAATCTTCTCACTGCTGTGGTTGATCTCCATCAGCTCTGAGAGGCAGCTGAGTCCAGGCAGAGATTCTTCTCCACCAGGACTAATGAGAAAACAGGTTCAGAGAGAAGCAGACAGAGCATATTGAGTGGCACAAAGAGAATGACACAGCGTCTCTGGCTCTGTTGTTTTTAGTCATGGAGATATTATGATACATTCATAGGGAGGGACTCAGGAGGGAGATAAACAGGTATACACAACCTGTGTCACGGATGTCATCAACATGGCAGAAAAGCAACTATATGATGGAATCAGACTCAAAAAGGGAGGGAGGTAGATGAGGGCTACATGGCTGCTCCAAGGGACTACACATGCTCAGTTTTTTAATAACTATAGCACATAGAGATTCCTGGGAACAGTTCTACAAGCCCACTGCACAGATAAAGGAATATTGACCTAGAAAATGAGCAATTTGCCAAAGGTCACCCAGCTAGAGAATGGTAGAACCAATTCCAGGGCCTGGCCACTTGCTACTGGAGATGAGGTTGAACCTGCTATGTCTATCATATGCTTAATTGTGTGAGTTCAAACTAATAGCTGTACCTGGGCTCTAATCAAAAATGTTCCGTAATACTCAGAGCTACACCTACTCCATTGAGGTCAAGGGACCACCCAGAAGTCAACATGAAGAAAAATAAAATGGGGAATCAATCTACCTCAAGACCCAACAATACAACTCTGGGGCATATACCCAAAGGATTAACAATTATACCACAAGGACCTTTGCAAAACTATGTTCATAGCAACATTATTTGTAATAGCCACAACCTGGAAACCACTTTGATGTCCCTAAAATGAATAAAGAAAATGTGGTACATTTACACAATGGAGTACTTTCCACTGGTCAAAAAACAATGACATATTGAAATTTTCCAGCAAATGAATTGAACTAGAAGAAACCATCCTGAGAGGTAACCCAGACCCAGAAGTAACAGTGAAAGATTTGGAGTAGTGAGTTTTATTTTGTTTGGCACATCAGAAGGATGCTCTCTTTCAGAGATGCTAGTGGGGGGAAAGGGTTAGATATGTGCTACTCAACTTCTCTGAGCTAGTTGGTTTTCACCCCAGCCTATGAGTCTCCAGTCTTCTTTATAAATAGAACCACAGAGATTTGTTAAAGCTAACTATAGAGGCAACAGCAGAGCCAGTAAAGGTAGGAATAGAATTTCCACCAGGCTGTTGCCTGAGTGTTCAGGCTGCTGCCAGAGAAACAGGCCAGTAACTACAGTCAAAATTGCTAGTTTAAGTACCAGGAGATTAAGGTACAGCTATAGTGTTGAAGATAAAGCACTGTTTGGGGAAGCCAATGTGGGTCACAACCATAAAAACAAAGAAGTTGTGCCAGCCAGTTAGTTCTGCCTCAATTGCTGCCTGGACCTCTCTACATGAGCATTTGCAGCAGTTGGCAGCTGCTTGTCAGGCCTCCAGAAAGCAGGATCCTGCTTGGAAATTGCAAGAGGGGCTTGTGTTCACTGCCAACAACATAGACAAACTGAGAAGTCAGCACATTTATCAAGATACCTAGACATCCTTTAGGAGAGGGAACATCACAATGCAGGATGCAAGGACCATGTATGTAGCTACTATAAATGATTTGAAAATGGAAAATTTAAATGAGGGGATAAATGACTTATCTGGGATTGACATAAAGTTGATTGCTGTTACTATCAATTTGGTAATTAATATTTTGTCCTTTAAAAAAGTGGTTTGATATCTGTGCCAGTTATGATAATTTGACTGATAAGATGCAAGCCTTTGAATGACTTACTATTAATAAGATATAAACTTTAGAAAGACCCACTAACGAAAATAAGAAAAATATTCATAGACAGAGGAATTTATATCAGAAGTATACAAATAGATCCATATCTATTGCCTTGAACAAAACTCAAAGATGTCAACATAAACCCATTAACACTGAAGCTGATTGAAGGAAAATGGGAAGTAGCCTTGAACATATTGGCACAGGAGATTATGTCCTAAATGCAACACCAGTAGAACAGACACTGAGATCAACAATTACTAAATTGGACGTTTGAACTGAAAAGCTTCCATAAGGTAAAAGATACTGTCAGTAAAACAAAAGTGCAAACTACAGAAGGGCAAAAGATCTTCACCAACCCCGCATCTGACATAGGGCTGATCTCCAAAATATATAAAGAATTCAGAAAAGCAGACATCAAAATACAAAATAGCCCCATTAAAAATGGGGTACAGAGCTAAACAGAGAATTTTTATTGAATCTGGTATTTTAATGTTTGTAGACAGAATAAGACATTACATGTAAATGAGTACAGTTGGGGAAAAATAAAGTGAGGAAGGGGAGAGTGGAATTCCAGGGATGGTAAATGTGGTGCAGTTTGAACTGGTGTGGTCAAAGAAAACTTCACAGAGAAATAGGCAATTAAAGAAGATATTTTAGTCAGGGTTTCTATTGCTGTGATGAAACACCATGACCAAAGACAACTCGGGGAAGAAAGGTTTTGTTTCCCTATGCAGTTTATAATCCATTATTCAGAGAAGGCAGGGCTAGAACCTGGAGGCAGGGACTGATGCAGAGACCATGGAGGGTGCTGTTTACTGGCTTGCCCTTCATGACTTGATTAACCTGTTTTCCTTTAGTATCCAGGGCCATCATCCCAGGGTTGGCAAGACCCACAATGGACTGGGACCTACCTCAGATATGACTAACAAGGAAATGAAACAGGTTTGTGCATTGGGTAATCTTATGGGGAGCATTTTCTCAACTGCTGTTCTCTCTTCCAAATAATTCTAGATAACACAGAAGACTTAAAACCTCTGGATGATGTGAATAGACATCTGGAGGGAGAAGATTCTTGGCATGTATTTTTGTGTTTTAGAAAAACACAGAGATTGATATGGCAGGAGGTGAGTGAAATAAAGAGAGGCAAGTGAGTTTGGAGAGCCCATTATGGTAGTAGTAGTAAAGGTGGATGAATTTCTTAGGGCTCTGTTGCACGTGAGAAAGCCAGCACTTTTATTTTGAGTGAGATGAATAGACCTTGGATGGACTTGAGAAGGTGGATGGTGGGATTTGATTTACCAAGGATCTCTTTGACTGCTGTGGGAAAGATGGTCTTTAGAAAGCTAAGGATGGAGGGAGACAGACTGTGTTGGAAGTTTAGGGGAGTATCCTGGTCCATCTGTGTCTTCTTGTCCTCTCTTTCCTCTCCCTTTATGAGACTGGGGTGGTGGTTTGTGAGCACAGACTCTGTGCCATACACATGAAAGAAGAAATAAACTAGACTGAAAGTGTGCCTAACCCTTGAATCTGTGGCTTCTTGGGGTCAAGAGTCACACACACACACACACACACACACACACACACACACACACACACACACACACACACACACACACACACACCACCACCACCACCACCATAGTAATTTGAATTCACAACTTATGCCTCTTATTTTATGTCATTTCATACTCCTGACGTAGTACTTGATGATTCTTAGAGATCTAGGTTTCTTCTCCTACTGTTCTTCCTGCTCTGACAGAGAAAGACATAAAGACAGATCTGTATCAGGCTTTTTCTTGTGGGCCACCAACCAGCTTTCAAATCAAGACATAGAGGCTTATTCTTAGTTATGGATGCTCACCTAGCTCAGGCACATTTCTAGCTAACTCTTTTAACTTAATGTAGCTTGTTTCTCTTCATCTACATTTTGCCTCAGGGCTTTTTACCTTTCTTTCCTTCTATATGCCTTACTTTCCTGCTGTCTCTATGTCTATCTGATGGCTGCTTGGTTTCTGCCACCAGGTGTGTGACTCTCTCCCTTATTCTTTCCTCCTTCTTTTGACTGAAGTCTAGATTCTTCTTCCATATTCTCTCTGCCTGCCAACCCTGCCCATCCCTCTCCTGCCTAGCCTAGCTATTGGCCACTCAGATTTTTATATGTGTAAATTTTATTTGAATTAGAAACAATCTTATTTTCCATACCAATCCCAGTTCTCTCTCCCTGGTATCCTCCCCTGTCGCCCCCCACGAACCCCTCATTGCATGCCCCATCCATTTCCAAGGGATGGTGAGGCCTTCCATGAGGGATCATCAAAGTCTGTCAAGTCATTTGTGGCAGGGCCTAGGCCCTCCCGCATATATTTTGGCTAAGAGAGTATCCCTCCATGGGGAATGGGCTTCCAAGGCCCATTAGAGCACTAGGGATAAATACAGGTTCCACTGCCAGAAGCCCTATAGACTGCCCAGGCCTCCTAGCCAACACCCATGTTCAGGGAGCCTGGTTCGATTCTATATTGGTTCCCCAGCTGTCAGACCAGAGTCTGTGAGCTCCGACTTGCTCAGGTCAGATGTTTCTGTGGGTTTCCCCAGCATGGTCTTGACCCCTTTGCTTGTCATTCCTCCCTCTCTCCAAATGGATTCCAGGAGATTGTCTCAGTGCTTAGCTGTGAATCTCTGCTTCTGCTTCCATCAGCTACTGGATGAAAACTCTATGATGACTTTTGAAGTAGTCATCATGAAACTGGACTTTAAACTAAAATTAATCAAAAGAGATGAAGGAGGAAACTTCCTATTCATCACAGGAGAAATTCTTCCAGATGAAGTCTCAATTCTGTACATTTATGCCCCAAATAAAAAGGCATCCACATTTATAAAAGAAACATTACTAAAACTCAAATCACACATAAAACTGAACACAATTATAGTGGGAGACATCAACACCCCACTCTCACCACTGGACAGGAACACCAGACAGAAACTTAACAAAGAAACAAAGGAACTAATAGAAGCTATGGCTTAATTGGATGTAACAGATATCTATAGAACATTCCATCCAAATACAAAACAATTTACCTTCTTCTCAGCACCACCTGGAAACTTCTCTAAAATCGACCACATACTTGGCAACATAGCAAACCTCAACAGGTACAAAAAAATTGAAATAGCCCCCTGTATTGTATCAAATCACCATGCTTTAAAGTTAGAATTCAACAACAACATGAATTGCAGAAAATCTACAAACTTGTGGAAATTAAGTAACACCCAATTGAAATGTGAGCCTGTAGGTTTAAGATATTTTTATTCAGATAAATACCAGCCAAGTGCAAGCCAGCGCAAGCCCAGAGGCACCAAGGGAGGCCAGAGAGAAGGGGCTCCCATGGTCTGCAGTACCTTAAGAACGCCCCCACATGCATCATCCTGAACACCCCTTGACAATGCCATGACAGGCGTGGTTAAGCACACCTGTAGCCAGCACTTTAGAAGTGTGGTTACGGTGTCTCCCTACAATTCCCCTTTTAGTCTAAAAGAGGATTAAAACTTAATAGGGTAAAATATCCAAAATTAACAATCATAAAGGTGAAATACAAGAAGATAAAATAATCTGCTATTGCTCATCCTAACTATGTCTATTCCAGCTAAGCCCTAAAGTCATCTGAAAGGGGTGTCCAAACTGAACACCTTCTTCCAATCCAATCCCTAACCAATAGGAAGGTCATTCCTAACTAGGCTTACACTACCCTAATAGACAATAATGAGGAACTGGGGCATAGCATCTTCCAAGTTACTTCCTGCTGAAATGGAACCATGGTGGCCTTATGGGGTCCTGTGGGAAGAAAATGTTAGTACAGTGAAAGTCTCTAATGGGTTATATCCAGTCGATGTTAGATGGAATTTGCTTGATTGAAGATCTAGGTTGAAATCCTCAACTTGATTGAAGTCAGTACTCGAAGATCTGGTCAGAGTGTCAGTTGAAACAGAGTAAGTTGGATCCAGTGAACTTGAAGAGGTAAGGCCCAATTCCTTTTCCGGATCATCCAGAGATTGTTGTCAAGTGGGTCTTCATTGGCTGTATGGGACTCAAACATAAGTGTTAGCAGAGAAATGTTTGCTTGTATATGTATGCATGCTGGGAAAGGCAACCATGGGAAAATAACAATTATGAGAGTGTGTATGCCTTGAAAGAAAGACCCAAGAAAAGACAAAAGATAGTCCCCACATTCTTCAATTATTCTGTATTACATCAATTGGCTTGATATAATACAGAAACTTTAAAGTTTAGTTAAACAACATGCTTGGATTTTAGGGGAGGAAAGCCAAATCCAACTCTAAATCCAGCATTGATTTACTTGAATAGGGACTAGGAAATGAAGCGAAATAGAGTTATTTGAGAGACAGCTGTAAAGTTTACCATATGGCACATTACTTTTGTTTGATGGTTATAGCTACCTTCTTTTCTCAAGCATCTACCCATGTAGTATTCTTGGACTTCTGGAGATGAGTTTTCCTGTGAAGATAGAAACAAAGCACTTCCCTTTCCTTTGGGAGGTTTTTATTTAGTTTATAAGATATACCTCAGTAAACACCTGTCAGTCGTCCTTGTCCAGAGGGTTGTTTTGTTCAACTCGAATCTTGATCAACTTTGATGATATCCAAAGTTTTTCTTCTCCTGTGGAAACCAATGCAAAACCCCTACCCCAACATAACACATGTCCAGGCTTCAAAACCGAGGTCAGTACATCTTTGAAGAACACTGGTTGATTCAGTTCAGCAGTTTTTTCCATAGTCCAGTGTCTTTCTGCAGCTGTTTTTCCTTTGTCATTGGCACTGAGAAAGTTTAGTGTCAATAAAGCATTATGCAACCTATGTTTTGGGGGTTTTGACTTACCAGCTTGTCTATAGAGCATCTCCTTAAGCATCCTAATAGATCTTTCAACAACTACTTGTCCTGTAGGATTGTGTGGTATAGCGGCGACATGCTTTATGTTATAATATTTGAAGAACTGTTCCATTTTGAGGAAACATATGTCAGAGCACTGTCAGTTTTTATCTTTGCAGGTTACCCATAACTGCCATCACATAAAGCAGGTGTGTAATAACAGAATCAGCTTTTTCAGAGTTGAGAGCAGTAGCCCATTGGAAACCTGAGAATGTGTCAATAGTATGATGCACACATTCATACAACAAGGACATCTGTTCAACTATGTTCATAGCAGCATTATTTGTAATAGCCAGAAACTGGAAGTAGCCTAGATGCCCTTCAACTGAAGAATGGATAGAGAAAATGTGGTGCATTTACACAATGGAGTACTACTCAGCAGAAAAAAAACAATGGAATCCTGAAATTTGCAGGAAAATGGATGGAACTAGGAGAAAACATTCTGAGAGAGGTAACCCAATAACAAAAAGCAAACATGGTATGTACTCATTCATATATGAATTTTAGACATAGAGTAAAAGATTACCAGCCTACAGTCCACACTGCCAGAGAAGCTAGTAAACAAGGAGAACCCTAAGAGAGACATACATGGTTCCCTGGAGAAGGGGAAAGGGTCAAGATCTCCTGAGCAGGGGGGGAGGGAGGTAGGAGAATGAGAAGTGAAGTATAGGAGGGATGCAGAGGACCTGAAGGAACAGAAAGGCTGAGTCAGGCGAAAAATAGAACAAGAATGGAGATACCATAATAGAGGGAAACATTTTAGGTTTACAGAGAAATCAGGCACTAGGGAAATGATTGGAGATCAACAAAGATGACACCAGCTAACAATACAAGCAACAGAGGAGAGGTTACCTTAAATTTCCTCCCCTGATAATCAGATTGATGACTGATTTATATGCTACCTGATAGCCCTCATCCAGCAACTGGTGGAAGTAGAAGCAGACACCCACAACTAATCACTGAACTGAACTGGAATCCAGTTGCAGAGAAGGATGAGTGAAGAGCAAAGGGGTCCAGACCAGGCTGGTGAAACCCACAGAAACAGCTGACCTGAACATCAGGGAGCTGTTGGTCCCCAGACTGATAGCTGGGATACCAGTATGAGACTGATCCAGACCCCAGGAACATGGGTTTCAGTGAGGAAACCTCGGAAATCTATGGGACCTCCTGTAGTAGTTCAGTATTTATCCCTAGCATAGGTGTGGACTTTGGGAGCCCATTCAACATAGAGGAATACTCCCTGAGCCAAGACACACGGGGATGGGCCTAGGCCCTATCCCAAAGGATACGATAGACTCTGATGACCCCCTATGGAAGACATCACCATACAGGGGGAGCAAAAAGGATATGTGATAGGTAGGGTTTTAGTTGGGGGAGGTAGGGAGGAGGGGATGGAGAGAGAACTGGGTTTGTCATGTAAAACAATCTTGTTTCTAATTCAAATAAAAAAACTGGGGGGAAAAAGTAGTCATCAATCTCATTATAGGGGAAGGGCATTTAAGGTAGCCCCTCCACTGCTGCCTAGATTCTTAGTTGGGGTCATCCTTGTGGATTTCTGAATGTAAACAGAGAATTCTTAACAGAAGAATCTCAAAGGGTCAAAAGACATGTAAGTAATTGCTCAACATCCTTAGCTATCAGGGAAACGCAAATCAAAATGACACTAAGATACCATCCTACACCTATCAGAATGCTAAGAGCAGAAACACTGATGACAGCTTATGTGCAGAGGATGTGGAGTAAGAAGCAGTCATTTCATATGGTTTTAATTCACCTTTTTCAAGCAGATGTTAAATTTAAAGGCTATTAGGAGCATCATTATTCCACAAGACTAGAAATATTTAGTCATAACAATATTGGAAGCTGGTCCTCGGTTACAATGGAAAACATGGTGGAGAAAGGATGGTAGGGTCACAGAGAAATAAAATGGGGCTAGAGGTAACGAAATTTCCCAAGACCAGATTCTCAGTGAGGGTCAGTGTGATGATTAGCAAAGACAGTCTATATTGAAAGATCACATCTTAGTTCTATGGCATATAGAAGCTTTGAGTGCTTGGGACAGGGTTGAAGAATCAGGAAAGACCACTGAGTCATTTACTAAAATTACACAAGGCCCAAAAGAAGCCTTCACTGGCCTAGGCCTGGCCCAGGATCATGTGGCGGACTTTGGAGAGCCACCTACAAGGGCTCTACCTTCCAGGGGAGTGGAGGGTGGATGGAGTGGGAAGTAGGTGGGGGGTTGGGGGAAAGGTTAGAGGAGGAGAGGGAGAGGGAGAAGGGATTGACATGTGAAGCAAGCTTGTTCCTAATTTGAACTAATAAAATAAATAAGGGAAAAAAGCCTTTGCTGATTTTTTTACAAAGATTTGCTTCAGCTGTAAATAAAATGATATCAAATCGAGAAGTTAGACAACATTAATTGGATCTTCAGCTTTTGAAAATGCTAATTCAGAATGCAAATGGGTGATTAGGCCTTTTAGGGCAAGATCAGCACCTATAGAAGAATGGATCCAAAATATAGCTGATGTTGGATCTCAACCGTATGATAATATTTGAATAGGAGATACTATTTCTATAAATTTTAAGAAAACTCAAAAGGAAAGATGTTTTAATTGTGGTAAAAAAAAGATCATCTGAAAAGGGATTGTAATTTTAGTTGTGAGCCTAGCCTTTAAGGGCTGAGCCATCTCTCCATCCCTGCCTTAATAAAGGGAGAAATTATGGCATTAATGAGAAGTGTGGCACTAGGGAAATCTCCAGGGATCCACAAGGACGACCCTAACTAAGATTCTAAGCAATTATAGAGAGGTGACCTTAAATGCCCTTTCCCTATAATGAGATTGATGACTGCCTTAAATGCCATCATAGAGTCTTCACCAAATAGCTGATGGAAACAGAAGCAGTCACCCACAGCTAAACACTGAGCTGAATTCCTAGAATCCAGTTGCAGAAAGGGAGGAGTAATGCACAAAGGGGTCAATACCAGGCTGGGGAAACCCACAGAAACAGCTGACCTGAGCAAGTGGGAGCTCACAGACTCCAGACTAACAGCTGCATAAGACCAAACCAGGCCCCTTAAATGTGGGTGCCAGTTGGGAGGCCTGGGCAATCTATGGGGTCTCTGGCAGTATATCAGTGTTAAATGGCATTGTCCAATTCTTCAACCCTATCCTGGGTATTTTGCACCTTTGCATCTAGTTTCTGGGTCACAGAGCCTATCTGAGTTTCTAGTGGACTACAGATATTCTTTATTTTGCCTCGGTCCTCTGACAGCCTAGCCTCTAATGCCTTAGACATTGAGGATCTCTCTGTGTTTATCTTATCATAAATACACTGCATCTCATCTTGGGTAGCAGACAGCTCTGTCTTTAGTGTATAGGACACAGAGCCAAACTTATTATCCAATTTCTGTTCCATTTGCTGCACAATTGTGGCCTGACCTAATCTGTTTTCCAAAACCTCATTTCATAAAGCTGTTATTTCCTGTAATCAGGTGGTGAGGTAAAGTGGGAAATTACCAATACAGAGCCAAGTAGAAATATAAGGGTATTTAATAAGGAAAAGCCTTACTTACAGAGCAACCTAGCCAGCCAGCGTGGCAGCAGTCTGTACGCAAGCCAAAAAGGAAAACCGAAAGTGAAACGCAGCCCTGAACCTCTCACTCTACGTCACCCTGACCATGCCCTCGCAGGTGTGTTCAGGCAGACTTGTAGCCAGCCCCTAAGCAGGCGTGGCTACAGGTTCCCCTACAGTGAGGTTATCTTTGTCTCTTCCTGAGGACTCTGGCTAGTAAGGTTATTTGTACCAGTAAGCTAACTGCCATTACTGCATATACACAGGTAATTGGCAGATTAGTGTCCTCCTCAAACACTGAATTCATGTAATAAGCAAAAATACTACCAACTTTAGCAAATGATAAATATTCCGCCATGATTTTACCTGATTTCTACTCCACATGCAGTAACTATCTTTGACCAGCAGGTGGCACAGGCATCCAGCTAGTCCGTAAGGCTTTTGGCAACAGTCGGTCAGGCAAAATGGTGGCAGCAGTGGAGTGGAGGTCACACAGCCGGCTGTGCTTAGCTTAGAGAGTGTACGGCCTTCCAGCCGCAACCACAGAAAGAGGTGTAGCTTTATTGCCTCGGACCCTGCTGAAAGTTGAGGCCTACTCCCGAGGCTTACTCAGCTCAAGGGCAGGAGGCCTCAGGGCACAGGTAGGCTGCAGTTTGGACTGGTCCCATGCTCACGATGGTTAAACTGTGAGAGGTCTGGAGAACTCTCCCAGCTGGGTAGACTGTTCTGAGAAGCTCAGCAGCAGCCAGAACGTGCTTGTGTGGTGCAGCAGGTAGGCTGCAAGCTAGGAGCACCTGTGGAGAGAGGGCACTTACATGGCCTAGGCTGCCATCCCAGTGGAAGGCACAGACTCTCAAAGGGGACCTAGCTTTACAAGATCCGGCTCCTGACACCAGACAATGTGGGAAATTACCAAAACAGAGCCAGGTAAAAATACAAGGGAGTTTAATAAGGAAAAGCCTTTACTTGCAGAGTGACCTTGCTAGCCGGGTACTCAGTTAATTGTGGGCATCAATGAAACAAAAAGAATGATTAAAAATAAAGAGCCAGGCATGGTTGCATATGCCTTTAATACGAGCACTAGGAGGCAGATGCAGGTGGATCTCTGTGAGTTCTTGGCTACTCTGGTCTACAAAGGGCGTTCCAGGAAAGCCAGGGTTGTTACACAGTTAAAACCTGTCTCAAAAAAGGGGGGATATATTTATATGTGCATTTAAATATATAATATTTGTAACAAGTAGATAGATAGGTAGATAGATAGATAGATAGACAGACAGACAGATAAAAAGAGAGAGATGGGAGAGCATGTTCACATGGTCATTGGAAGGCTTGTGGTTCAGGTATCAGAAGACTATGCACTTAGATTATCAGACACTGTCTCTGAATCTGTGACCTGCTTTTGGGACCCCTTCCTCTTCCTGTCCCAATAGGACAACACAGTAGAAAGGGAGGATAGAAAGGGAGCTGGCAATCAGCAGTTAAGGGTGGGATTTACCCTTGGATGCTACATGAAATTGGACCAGAAGTTGGAAGGTTGTGATGAGAAATCAGCTCCCTGCACAGAAGAGGTCATCATGTTTCCCAATAGACCACATTGAATTTATGTGTGAAGTTAGTTATCTGAGCTGTATTTGTTCTGCTCCACAGTCTATCAGTTTGCTTCTGTCATGACAACACATGCTGTGCTACTTAGCATGTAACACCTCAGTCTCTCACACTTATGCTGTCTCTACTATCCTGAAATACATAGAAGCAAGTTTTGTATATGCTGTTGTGTTCTGGGAACTACAACAGGTTATATAATGTGCATTATTGCTGCCTTCTAGGTAAAGGTGACAACACATCAGTCCATGACCACAGAACTGGTATTACATCTCTGTAGATAAAATCTTCCTACTTTCTGCTCTCAGGATGGACCATATTACTTGCTTTAACCAAATAAATAAATAAATAAATAAATAAATAAATAAATAAATAAATAAATAAAATTGTGGAAAGAGAAACAGGTCACTCATTGGAATCTGAGTCAGTGTGAGTTTGTCTACTGTATCTTTCCTTCTGTTCTATGATGACTAGATGATATACGAGTTCTTGTGGTGATATTTTGTTTGTGATCTAACAAATAAAGCTTGCCTGAAGATCATAGTGTGGAGCTAACCACAGTAGTTAGCCATAAAGGACAGGCAGTGGTGGCACACATCCTTATGCCCAGCACTTGGGAGACAGAGGTAGATGGATCTCTTTCAGTTCAAGGCCACTCTGGGCTACATGAGATTGATTCAGTCTAAAGAGAAACAGAGACAGGTGGTGATGGCTCATCCTTTAATCCAAGTACTTGGGAATCACATGTCTTTAATCCCAGCACTAGGGATGTGGAGACAGATGTGATATGGCTAGGCAAGAGACAAATATAAGGTAGGAGAAGACAGGAGCTCAGAGAATTCAGATGATTCATAGAGACAGCATGTTGCCTAAGTTTTCATAGAGACAGAATCCAGTCTGTGCATGCAATCTGAGGATTCCTAGAGACAGGATTTCACATTCAGTCTGAGGATTTGTAGGACAGTTCCACCCCTTTGGTCTGAGGATGTGGTGGAGGTAACACCTAGTGGCTTGCTCCTTTGTCTCTCTGATTTTTCAGCATTTACCCCAATATCTAACTCCAGGTTTTTCAGATTAAGACCAATTAGAATTTATGCTACAGTTCCTCCTACAGGAAAGATGTAAGAGGACTAAAGGCAACTACCAACTTACAGATACAAACATGAACAACAATTGAATCTTTATAACTGTAATACTTTAAGATTACTAAGATATTTGTAATTGTATCTTACTACAGCCTGTCAGTCAAGATACCACCTTGGTTTCACAGCAGTTTGTCCCAATAATCAAGAACTGTGTTGGATAGACTGGAGAGAAAGAAAAGGGGAGAAGTTCATGCTCTCCCAAAAGAGGTGGAACTGGAGATGGATTGGTGAGGAAGAGGCCTGTATGAGGAGCCCTGTGCAGGTACCTGGGGCCATGCTATTTTTGGTCCTGGGATGCTGCCAAGGGCCATGTGTAGCATGAATTGTAAAAACCCAAGTTCAGAATACAGGGCCATGTGTAGCATGAATAATAAAAACCAAGAGCTTGGGGCTCAACCTGAAGTTCAGAGAAGCAAAGCAGCAAAGCCAGAAAAGAGCTCTGAACTCTACCAAGGCTGGAAGGGGGATGATGTCCTCAACATGACTGGAAACTAATTGCTAAAAGACTGAATACTGAAAGTCCTGCTCCTGTCTTATACACCTCCCTAGTGCTGGGATTAAAAGTGTGAGCTCTGTTTCTCTTTTAAACCAGTTCATTCTCATGTAGCCCAGGGTAGACTGGAACTGATAGAGATTCACTGCCTCTGCCTCCTGAGTACTGGGTTTAAGGGGTGTGTCACTACTGTACAGCTTCTATGGCTGTGGCTAGCTTTGCATTATGATGATCAATGGCTTTATTAGATCATAAACAATAAATATCCACAGCCATGTATGGCTCTGAGGTCCAACATCAGCCAGGGTCTGTGTTTATGTCTGAGGCCCAATTTGCCACAAAAGGCCAAGGAGATGAGCAATACTGCACCATAGGAGATGCAACAGCTTTGACTGGTATGTGAGAAGGATGCAAGTAATAAAGAGGTCATTACACAGAGGGGTCAGCAAATGACGGGGCTTTTTATTTTAATTTTTTATTTTCTATTAGGGAGAAGTTACAAGGGTAGAGGGGAGATGGGGAAATATGGGGAATTGTACTGTGTAATGTGCAATTCCAACAGAATGAATAAGAAATAATTTTAAATTAATAAATCTCTACAGGTGGTATCCAGTAAGATTACTGAGGTATTTTGAATAATTCCATAGTGTAGCCTGTCAATCAAAACAGCCACAATGGTAATTGGTAAATGTCCCAATTTCTAATTACTATGTTAGTCAAACACACAAGTCAGTTATATACATAAAGACACTATTCATATCTACTATGATAACTCAGCTTACCCTGGATCCTGGTTCACTAGTTCACCCTACCATGCCCCATCACCTTGAGAAATGCCCTCTTGATGTCTTTGTTTCTCAGACTGTAGACCACGGGGTTGAGCAAGGATGTGAAGGCATTGTAAAAGAGAGAGATCTGCTTGTCACTCTCAGGGGAGTAGCTGGAATTGGGTTTCATGTAGATGTAAGAGGCTGGACCATAGAAGAATGTGACCACAGTCAGGTGGGAGGCACAAGTAGAGAAAGCCTTACAGCGAGCATGGTTGGACTTGATCTTGAGAATTGCCTTGGCTATAAGAATGTAGGAGGCCCCAATGAGGGAAAGAGGAGTAACACCCAGAAAAACACTAAAGACCTGGTCCACTATCTCAATGACGTGGGTATCCATGCAAGCCAGGCTACGTACCGAAGGACTGTCACAGAAGTAGTGACTAACCCTGTTAGGCCCACAATATGGCAAACTCATGGTAAAGAATGTATGTAACAGAGAGAAGAAGAAACCACAGATCCAAGTCCCAGCTGCCAACCATATACAGAGTCCCCAGTTGAGGATGACAGTATAATGAAGTGGATGACAAATGGCCACATATCTGTCATAAGCCATGACAACAAAGAAGATGCTTTCACTAGTAGCCAGGGCAACGAACACATACATCTGCAGTGAGCAGCCAGCAAAGGAGATGGTATGAGATTTAACAATAAGATGCACCAACATCTGGGGCATGGTGGTGGTGACATAGCCCATATCCAACATGGCAAGTATACAGAGGAAGAAGTACATGGGCGTGTGCAGCTGTGTGTCCATGCAGATCAGCATGATGATGAGACCATTGCCCATGACTGAGCTCAGGTAGATGAGAAGGAACACAGTGAAGAGGATGCTGTTGGTTGTGGGGTCACTGGAGAAGCCAAGCAGGATAAACTCAGAAACCCAGCTTTGGTTCTGCTCTGGAATCATCCACATGGTACAGGCTGTAAGAGAATCACATTCATCTATGTGTCTCCTGTCACATGCCAGCTATAGAGGCAGAAAGGGGAGCTACAGGCTGCTGAGATGACTCAAAGGTTAAGAGCACTCACTGATGTTCCAGGGAACCACAAGCTTAGAGCTGTCTATGACTCCATTTCCAGGAACTCTCACTACTTCTTCACCATGAGCCAGGCATACACATGATTCACAGATACAGGTAGGGAAAAAAACATATACATAAAATAATAATTTTAATTAAGAAAAGAAAGGCTGTGTGTGATCCTGAGCACACTGTTCAGTTTCTGCGAGCTCTTCTCAAGTTACTGAACTTAGGTCTTTTTATCTATCCAATGAGGCTGATGACACCCATGTCTCAAGATTATGATAAATATAACAGCATCTCACAGAACTCCTGGAAACAACATGTAACACATGACATGTCATTTGTAGTCTCACACTCCCATTCCATCTCTGGGAAGTTGGAGAAAGGGGATCCCCAGAATAAGAGGGCTAACCACACTGGATGAAATGATGAACAGTGAGGTCAAAATGGAGACCATGCCTCAAGAAATAAGGTAAGACACAGGCCTAGATACATAGACTCCTGAGGTGAATGGACCCTCGGTTCCTGCCATACTCCTGCCCAACCTAGCTTCCCTCCAGATCTCTCTGTGCCTGCACCTACATAGAGTGGACCCATCCAGACAGGGAGGATCTCAGACTTGCTAGAGGATATTCAGTCATCGACCAAAGAAAATCTCTAGTCCAATAAATCCCTAAAACAAAATGTTCTGGAAATATGGGACACTGTGAAAAGGCCAAATCTAACAATAATAGGTACATAAGAAGGTGAAGAAATACAGCTCAAAGGTACAGAAAACATATTGAACAGAATCATAGAAGAAAACTTCCCCAACCTACAGAAGGATATGCCTATCAAAGTACAAGAAGCTTACAGAACACCAAACAGATTGGACCACAAAAAAAAGTACCTTCAATACATAATAATCAAAACACCAAACCTACAGAATAGAGAGAAAATATTAAGAGCAGCAAAGGAAAAAGGTCAAGGAACATATAAAGGCAGACCTATCTGAATCACACCCGACTTCTCAATAGAAACTTGCAAAGGCAAAAATTCCTAGATAGATACCTTACAAACAATAAGGGAACATGGATGCCAACCAAGACTACTGTACCTAGCAAAGCTTTCAATTATGATAGATGGAGAAAACAAGATATTCCATGACAAAAACAGACTTAAAAAATACATATCCACAAATCCAGCACTACAGAAAGTTCTGGAAGGAAAACCCAAAACAAACAAAGGTGACTACACTCACAAAAACATAGGCAAAATATAATTTAATTTTACCAAACGCGGAAAGAAACAGGAGGGTTAAATCACACACACAATGACACCACCAACACTAAATCCAAAACAAACATGAAACAGCAATCAATGGATATTAATATCCTTGAACGCCAATGGTCCTAACCTGCATATAAAAATATGCCGGCTAACAGAATGGATACGAAGACAGAATCCATCCTTCTGCTGTATACAAGAAGCACACCTCAACTTCAAAGACAGGCATTACCTCAGAGTAAAGGGTTGGGAAAAGATTTTCCAATCTAATAGACACAAGAGACAAGCCGGTGTAGCAATCATAATATCTAACAAATTATACTTCAAACTAAAATGAATTAAAAGAGATGAAGAAGGGCATTTCATACTCATCACAGGAAAAGACCATCAAGATGAAGTCTCAATCCTGAACATCTATGGTACAAATACAAAGGCACCCATATTCATAAAAGAAACATTACTAAAGCTCAAACCAAAATTAAACTACACACTCTTACAGTAGGAGACTTCACCACCCTGCTTTCACCACTAAACAGGACCACCAGACAGAAACTTAACAAAGAAACAAAGAATCTAACAGAAGTTGTGGCCCAAATGGGTTTAACAGATATCTATAGAACATTCCATCAAAACACAAAAGAATATACCTTCTTCTCAGAACCATTGGAACCTTCTCTAAAATTGAACACATACATGGCAAACCTCCACAGATAAAATAAAAAGGAAATAACCCCCATGTATCTTATCAGATCACCATGCTTTAAAGTTAGAATTCAACAGCAATAAAAATTGCAGAAAACCTACATACTCGTGGAAATTGAATAACACCCAATTGCACCATTCCTGGGATGAGGAAGAAATAAAAAAAGAAATTAAAGACTTCCTAGAATTTAATGACAATGTAGACACAACATACCCAATCTTATGGAACACTCGGAAAGCAGTGCTAAGAGGAAAGTTCATAGCACTAAGTGCCCACATGAAGAAACTGGAGAAAAGACACACTAGAGAATTGACAGAACTACTGAAAGCTTTAGAGCAGACAAAAGCAAACTCACCATGAAGGAGTAGACACCGGGAAATAATCAAACTGAGGGCTCAATTCAATAAAGTAGAAACTAGGAAAACATTACAAATAATCAATGAAACAAAGAGTTGGTTCTTTGAGAAGATCAACAAGATAGACAAACCTCTATCCAAAGTAACCAAAAGGCAGAGAGAGAGCATGCTAATTAACAAAATCAGAAATGAAAAGGGGATTTAACAACGGACACTGAGGAAATCCAGAGAATCCTCAGGTCATACTTTGAAAACCTGTACTCCACAAAATTCGAAAATCTAAAGGAAATGGACAGCTTTCTGGATAAATATCACTTACCAAAATTAAACCAAAACCAGATAAACAGTATAAATCGACCTATAACCCCTAATGAAATAGAAGCAGGCATCAAAAACCTCCCAACCAAAAAAAGCCCAGGGCCAGATGGGTTCACTGCAGAATTCTACCAGAAATTCAAACAAGAGCTAATACCAGTACTCCTCAAATTGTTCCACACAATAGAAGCAGAAGGGAAATTGCCAAACTCTTTTTACCAGGCTACAATCACTTTAATACACAAGATACACAAAGATACAAGTGAAATAGAGAACTACAGACTAATATCCCTCATGAACATAGATGCAAAAATACTCAACAAAATATTGACAAATCAAATCCAAGAATGCATCAGAAAAATCATCCACTATGAACAAGTAGGCTTCATCCCAGGGATGCAAGAATGGTTCAACATATGAAAATCCATCAATGTAATCCACCATATAAACAAACTGGAAAAGATAAACCACATGATCATCTCACTAGATGCTGAAAAAGCCTTTGACAAAATCCAACATCCCTTCATGATAAAGATCTTGTAGAACAAGAATAACAGGAACATATCTAGAAATGGTAAAAGCAATATACACTAAACCAACAGACAACATCAAACTAAATGGAGAGAAAATCAAAGCGATTCCTCTAAAATCAGGAACAAGACAAGGCTGTCCACTCTCTCCATATCTCTTCAATATTAGTACTTGAAGTTCTAGCTAGAGCAATAACACAAGAAAAGGAGATCAAAGATATACAAATTGGAAAGGAAGAAATCAAACTTTCACTATTTGCAGATGATATATGATAGTCTACATAAGTGAACCGAAAACCTCTACCAGGAAACACCTACAGCTGATAAACACCGTCAGCAAAGTAGCGGGATACAAAATTAACTCAAAAAAATCAGTAGCCCTACTATATACAAATGATAAATGTATAAAAAAGAAATCAGAGAAACACCACCTTTCACAATATCCACAAGCAACATAAAATCTCTTGGGGTAACGTTAACCAAAAAAGTGTAAGACCTGTACAGTAAGAACTTTGAGTCTTTAAAGAAAGAAATTAAAGAAGATACCAGAAAATGGAAAGATCTCCCATGTTCTTGGATAGAATCAATAGTAAAATTGGCAATCATGCCAAAAGCAATCTACAGATCAACGCAATCCTCATCAAAATCCCAACACAGTTCTTCACAGACCTTGAAAGAACTATGCTCTACTTTATATGAAAAAAAAAACCAGCATAGCCAAAACAACTCTGTACAATAAAGGATCTTCTGGAGGCATCACCATCCCTGTCTTCAAGCTCTATTATAGAGCCATACTTCTGAAAACAGCTTGGTATTGGCACAAAAATAGACAGATAGATCAATGGAATCTAATTCAAAACCCTGATATTAACCCACACATGTATGAACACCTTATTTTTGACAAAGAAGCTAAATCTATACAATGGATGAAAGATAGCATCTTCAACAAATGGTGATGGCACAACTGGATTCGGACATGCAGAAGATTGCAGATAGATTTATATCTGTCACCATGCACAAAACTTAAGTACAAATGGATCAAAGATCTCAACATACATCCAGCCGCCCTGAATATTCTAGAAGAGAAAGTCAGATAAACCCTTGAAGGAATTGGTAAAGGAGAATGCTTCCTGAACATTAAACCAGTAGCACAGATATTGAGATCTATAATTATTAATTGGAACCTCCTGAAACTGAGAAGCTTCTGTAAGGCAAAGGACATGGTCAGTAAGACAAAACAACAGCCCACAGAATGGGAAAAGATCTTCACCAACCTCACATCTGACAGAGGACTGATTTCCAAAATATACAATGAACTAAAGAAGCTAGCCACAAAAACACCAAAAATGAAATTAAAAAGTGGAGTACAGAGCAAAATAGAGAATTCTCAACAAAGGAATATGAAATGCCTGGAAGAAACTTAAGAAAGTGCTCAAAATCCTTGGCCAGCATAGAAATGCAACTCAAAATAACTCTGAGATACCATCTTACACTAGCCAGAATGGCTAAAATCAAAAAAACACCAATGGCAATCTATGCTTGCTTACCACTTGTAAATCCAAGGACTGTATCAAGGACTAGTTTTTTCTTTCTCTGTTGATAAAGAGGCTAAAGGGGAAGCCTCCTAAAGCAACTGGATCCAGAGAGAAGGGATTCTAAGCAGCTCAATCTCCAGAAAATTTCCATGGAGCTGTAGAGTTGGAGGGACTGAACCTCTCACTTCCCCTGCAAGTGGACCACTCCCAGCTCCTGAAGATGGCCCCTATACAATCCTGCTTAACAAAGACAAGCTCACACATCTTCATCTCTTCCCAGTGGGACCAGCTGCTGAGGTTTTATGAATCTGCCTACTCTCTGAGACTCCCCAGGAGAGCTGGAAGAGAGCCATTTCTGTTCCCAGTGGGGATGCTAAGATGATTCCTGGATGTTGTCAACAAGAGCACTAAAGTGATACCCCTGGGGCAGAGCAGGAGGAAAAACCCACAGGAGAAGGAGTGGTGAACTCTTCCCTTTTCTAGACTAATTGAGGATTAAGAGCATCTCAGAGAAGAGGAGGCAGGACATGGTCACCTGATAGGCAGGTCAAGGACTTAAGTTCTCATTCTGATTCCTCTTTTACTGGCCAAACCCTGAGCCCTGACACTTGATAAGACCATGTTTGAGTCAGATGCCTCTTACTTCCTCAAATACCTTTAGGCAATCTTAGTCCTCCTTTCTTTGTTGATGATAAAGACTCATCAACAATGTGGACTGGAGGGTTAGCTCAGAGAAAAAGAATACATGATGGACTTGCAGAAGTCCCAGTTTGATTATCAGCACTAACATGGCAGCTCACTACCATCTATATCCCCTGTTCCAGAGGATCCTCTACTACTCTTTTCCTTTTCTGTTTGTTTCTTTATTTTTGGAGACAGGGTTTCTCTGTATTGTTTTGTAGCCCATCCTGGAGCTTGCTCTATAGACCAGGCTGGCCTTGAACTCACAAAGATCCCCCTTCCTCTCCCAACAGAGTGTGGGGATTAAAGACATGCTCCACAAATGCCCATCCCACTACTCTCTTCTGATCTCCACAAGATCCAGTCATGCATGTGGAATACACACATAGATGCAGGCAAAATGCTCATACACATAACCAAACAAACAAACCAACAAACAGTCAACTATGACATTGTAGACAGATTTTTCTTTGGGCCAAGAGCTCACAAATCATGACATGGAGAATTATATTTAGCCTTAGCTTAGGTTTGTTCCACTACCTCTTATATATTAAATTAATCTCCTTATATTAATCTATGTTTAGCATGTGACTTTTTACCTTTCTTTCATTCTGTATGTCTGACTCTCCATGTCTGTATAACAACCACTGTGTGCTTCAGTTATCCACTTCATCACTCTTTACAGAAGATAGCTCATGCCTAGCTATTGGTCATTCAAGTTTTTATCATAATGATCACAGCAATACTTCTTTATGGTGTACAAATATCCCACAACATGACATATCAACATGGAATCAGCAGTGACATCCCAATGACAGTGGAGTGAGAAAAGGCTCACTCATGTCTCTTAGATGGAAATGAGAATTTGCATCCAAATATATAAGCTCTAGAGATGTTCTCTTGAACTTGGTCTACTCTGCCTTGGTTTCCTGTAGAATTACAATAGTAACCTCTTTCCTTCTAGGCTGGCTAAAGTAATAATATGTGATGATGTCAACATCCTGCCTGAGTACTGGCCCATATTCCATGACCTTGTAGCTCCCTCCATCCCTGCCTTCTGTCTGTGTCTTGGTTTCCTAAGGATTCAAAAGGAGAAGACTGGACTACAAAGTCTTCCTGTTTAGAGTGATTGATTGATTGATGAGGGGTCAGAATTCCTGTGAGCTGCTCCTTAAACAGAGCCAATAGTAAAGGTTAATTATAAAATCACAATTAAATAAATTGCATTGAAAACAAAGACAGAGTGCTTAAGATTGTAGATCAGCTGTATAGCACCAGAGTAAATACAATGCTTGAGGCTAGAGTTTGAATCATAGCATAAAAAAGGTAATGTAACAAAAGTTCTGAACTCTGACCATCCTGATGAGCAACTCCTTTTTCCTGTGCTCTGTGTTTAGTGGTTTTGTGTAGTACATTTGCTGGTTGAAACACTATGTAATGACATGTAATTTCAACTGCTGTTCAGTGGCATGTGTTGCAACCATGACCTTGGGCATGATGAGTGTATTTGTACCTTAGTAATTCTCAATCAACACTACTCAGAAGCACCTTGGCCCCTGCAGTACTGTTGCTAACCATTGTTCCACAGCTCTGACTCCAACTCTTCTCACTGCTGTGGTTGATCTCCATCAGCTCTGAGAGGCAGCTGAGTCCAGGCAGAGTTTCTTCTCCACCAGGATTGGTGAGGAAACAGGTTCAGAGAGAAGCAGACAGAGCATATTGAGTGGCACATAGAAAATGACACTCTGGAGTGATATGGCTAGGCAAGAGACAAACATAAGGCAGGAGAAAACAGGAGCTCAGAGAATTCAAATGCTGCATAGAGACAGCATGTAGTCTAAGTTTTCACAGAGACAGAAATCAATCTGTGCATTCAATCTGAGGATTCCTAGAGACAGGGTTTCACGTTCAGTTTGAGGATTCATAGGACAGGTCTGAGGATTTGGTGGAAGTAAGAACTAGTGGCTTGCTCCTCTGTCTCTCTGATTTTTCAGCATTTACCCCAATATCTAATTCCAGGTTTTTCAGATTAAGATCAATTAGAATTTGTGCTACAGTTCCTCCTTCAGGAGAGATGTAAGAGGACTAAAGTCCTCTACCCACCCACAGATATGAACAGGAGAAACAAATGAATCTTTATAGTTGTAATACAGTAAGATTACTAAGATGTTTGTAATTGTATCTTACTACAGCCTGTCAATCAAGACACCACCATGGCTTCACAGCAGTTTGTCCCAATAATCAAGAACTGTGTTGGATAGACTGGAGAGAAAGAAAAGGGGAGCAGCTCATGCTCTCCTGAAAGAGGTGGAACTGGAGATGGATTGGTGAGGAAGAGGCCTGTATGAGGAGCCTGTGCAGCTACCTGAGGCCATGCTATTTTTGGTCCTGGGCTGCTGCTACGGGCCATGTGTAGCATGGATTGTAAAAACCCACAGTCAGAATGAAGGGCCATGTGCAGCATGAATAATAAAAACCCAGAGCTTGGGGCTCAACCTGAAGTTCAGAGAAGCAAAGCAGCCAACCAAAAAAGAGCTCTGAACTCTACCAAGGCTGGAAGGGGGATGATGTCCTCAACATGACTGGAAACTAATTGCTAGAAGACTGAATACTGAATGTCCTGCTCCTGTCTTATACACCTCCCTAGTGCTGGGATTAAAGGTGTGAGCTCTATTTCTCTTTTAGACTGATTCATTCTCATGTAGCCCAGGGTGAACTTGAACTCATAGAGATCCATTGCCTCTGTCTCCTGAGTACTGGGTTTAAGGGGTGTGTCACTACTGTACAGCTTCTATGGCTGTGGCTAGCTTTGCATTATGATCATCAATGGCTTTATTAGATCATAAACAATAAATATCCACAGCCATGTATGGCTCTGAGGTCCAACAACAGCCAGGGTCTGTGTTTATGTCTGAGGCCTAATTTACCACAAAAGGCCAAGAAGATGAGCATAGTCTGGGCTGCCACCTGAAGACATGTTGATGTCTGCGTGCCATGCTGAACTTCTCCCAAGTTCATGCACTGTAGGCGAGCTGGTCTTGTCCCTTGCCAGCTATTACACTTGGGAGAGCTGGCCCCGTCCCTCACTGATCTGCAGCACCAGTACTAATGAGGTGTGAGACAACTGGTCTCACTCCTAAACGGCCACCACCAAGAGGAGAGATGGCCCTGCCCCTTGCAGTGTGTGACTTGCTAGAGCTCAGTCCTAGCCTCTCACCAGGAGCTGCAAGCCATCCTAGGCAATGGCATGTAGTGGGGTATCCTCAGCTCTGGAGGAGTCAGAAAGAACTGCCCCACCCCTTGTTGGAGAGAGGCTTGGTGGAGACCCAGGCTGAACAACTCAGCTATGACCCAAGCCCAGATCAGGGGCCTTGAGTTGGCCCACTCCAACATCTACCCCTTCTATGAGCTGTTGGAGAATGTAAAGGAGTCTGTCCCATGGAAACAGCCACAGGATCTCCATGACAAAAGGGCAGCAATAGGACGTCAGAGTGGAGTCTTGGTGAGGGTTCAGTAATTGATGCTGTAGCAGACCAGAAGCCATGAATCATAACAACAACTCCTTGTATCAAATATTTGCAAGTAAAGGTGTATGGGGAGTGTATATTGTGTGACACAGCAGATCCTTCAATGCCAGTGTGAAAAATGAATGTGATGGAGATGAGGGAAAGATAGAGGAGCAGAGTGGTACAATACTGCACCATAGGAGATTCAACAGCTGTGACTGGTATGAGAGAGAAATGCAAGTAATAAATAGGTCATTACACAGAGGGGTCAGCAAATGATGGTTTTTTTAATTTTTAATTTTCTATTAGGGAGAAGTTATAAGGGTAGAGGGGAGATGTGGAAATATGTGGGATTGGACTGTTTAAATGTCCAATTCTGAAAGAATGATTAAGAAATATTTTAAACTAATAAATCTCTACAGGTATTATCCATTAAGATTACTGAGGTGTATTGAATTATACCGTAGTGTAGACTGTCAATCAAAACAGCCACAATGGTAATTGGTAAATGTCCCAATTAGCACTTACTATGTCAGTTTAAACACACAGGTGAGTTACATACATAAAGACACTATTCATATCTACTATGATAACTCAGCTTATCCTGGGCCCTGGTTCACTAGTCCATACTACCATGCCCCATCACCTTGAGAAATGCCCTCTTGATGTCTTTGTTTCTCAGACTGTAGACGACAGGGTTTAGCAAGGCTGTGAATGCATTGTAAAAGAGTGAGATTTTCTTGTCTCTCTCAGGGGAGTAGCTGGAGTTGGGTTTCATGTAGATATAAGAGGCTGGACCATAGAAGAATGTGACCACAGTCAGGTGGGATGCACAAGTAGAGAAAGCCTTACAGCTGGCTTGGGTGGACTTGATCTTGAGAATTGCCTTGGCAATAAGAATGTAGGAGGTCACAATGAGGGAAACAGGTGTAACAACCAAAAAAACACTCAAGACCCGGTCCACCATCTCAATGACGTGGGTATCCATGCAAGCCAGGCTACGTACTGAAGGGCTGTCACAGAAGTAGTGACTAACCCTGTTAGACCCACAATATGGCAAACTCATGGTAAAGAATGTATGTAACAGAGAGAAGAAGAAACCACAGATCCAAGTCCCTGCTGCCAACCATATGCAAAGTCCCCAGTTAAGAATGACAGTATAATGCAATGGGTAGCAAATGGCCACATATCTGTCATAAGCCATGACAACAAAGAAGGTGCTCTCAGTAGTAGCCAGGGCACCGAACACATACATCTGCAGCCAGCAGCCTACAAAGGAGATGGTTTGAGATTTAGCAAGAAGATGCACCAACATCTGGGGCATGGTGGTGGTGACATAGCACACATCCAACAGAGAGAGGATGCAGAGGAAGAAGTACATGGGCGTGTGCAGCTGTGTGTCCATGCAGATCAGCATGATGATGAGACCATTGCCCATGACTGAGCTCAGGTAGATGAGAAGGAACACAGTGAAGAGGATGCTGTTGGTTGTGGGGTCACTGGAGAAGCCAAGCAGGATAAACTCAGAAACCCAGCTTTGGTTCTGTCCTGGAATCATCCACATGTTACAGGCTGTAAAAGAATCACATTCATCTATGTGTCCCCTGTCACATGCCAGCTGTAGAGGCAAAAAGGGAAGGTACAGGCTGGTGAGATGGCTCAAAGGTTAAGAGCACTCACTGATGTTCCAGGGAACCAGGCAAATCAGGGCTCTCAGTGACTTCAGTTCCAGGCAATTTCACTCCCTCTTCTTCACCAGAGGCCAGGCATACACATGATTCACAGACATACAGATAGGGAAAAAAACATATACATAAAATAATACTTTCAATTAAGAAAAGAAAGACTGCATGTGGTTCTGAGCACACTTTTCAATTTCTGTGAACTCTTCTCAAGTTACTGAACCTCAGTCTCTTAATCTATGCAATGAGGCTGATGACACACAAGTCTCAGGATTATGATAACTATCTAAAGCATCTCTCAGAACTCTTGGAAACACACATGGCATGTCATATGCAGTCTCACACTCCCATTCCAGCTATGGGAAGGTGGAGAAAGGGGATCCCAGAATAAGAGAGCTAATTACACTAGATGAAATGAGGAACACTGGGGTTGACCTGGAGACCTTGTGTCAATGAGTAAGGTAAGACACAGGCCTAGATACATAGAGTCCTATGAGTAATGACAGAAGGTTACATGACTGGTGTATTGGGGACACTATAGTCCTCCCAGGAAATGCTGATGGATCATGTGAAAATGGGAGCAGCAAAGTTTTTCTTCCTGGTTTACTAATACCTCCCTTTGCACCAAAACAATCAGTTCTAGGTGGACTATACCTTTAAGTGTTAAATCTAAAGGAACCAAATTTTTGGAATCAGACCTGATAGAATAAATACTTCTATCATTTTTAGAGGAAACAAAGATAAGATTTTTTTCAAAAAAAAAAAAAACATTTTATGTGGAAAGAAAAAAGAAAATGGTGAGCTACAATAAGCAAAAAAAAAAGAAGTACTGAAAATGTTATACAAAGAATTAGTAAAAATATGGCACAAAACAGGTGCTCCAATGGAATACTTAACAATTCTCACAGGGCATTTCACATGGAGCACTCTGGTGAGCATTGATGAGGTTAAGGTTCTTAGAAACATTGCTCATCTTAAAATAGCAGGAGAACCCCACAATGCTGATACCAACCCTCCTTTTCTCTCTAAACCATCACCACACACCTGCCAGCATGGCTACAATAACAGATATCTAGCATTGACAAGAGTGACTGCATCCAATGGGAGAGTAAATTAAAATGATCCTTTTAGTGAGTGCCTGGCTGTTGAATACATTTAATGCACTGCCCAGTAATACAAAATATCACATAAATTTCTAAAAGACGATGTAAACACAAAGGCACATACAAACATTTGTTCAAAGGAAATATATGTAAAAAAAAATTTCCAAAAACTACTCACAATAATCTGAACTTTAGTACCATCCACGCTAACCAGCAAGACAATGGTTAAGGTGGGAATTGCTTTTGGTAAGAGTAGAAATATGAAAAAGAATTCTAGACACCTTCAGTCCTCAGTTTCCCTGGCCCCATCCCCTTTCCTGACAGGTCTACTGCTCAGAACCCTCTAAGATGTCCTTCCTTCAACACAGGTCAGGAACTCATCTCTCCCAGCATTTCTGCATCAGCATCCCTATGGGCCCCTCTTAAATTTCCTCTTTTTTGTTTGTTTGTTTTTCAAGACAGGGTTTCTCTGCATAGCTTTCCAGCCTATCCTGACTCCCTCTGTAAACCAGGCTGGCCTCAAACTCACAGAGATTTGCCTGCATCTGCCTACCGATGCTAGGATTAAAAGCCTGTGCCACCAAGGTCCAACCCCCTATACTCTCTTGCAAGACAAAAATCAACATTTAAAAGAAAGGAAGATAGAAATAAAGAGAGAAAGAGAGAAAGAAAGAAAGAAAGGAAGGAAGGAAGGAAGGAAGGAAGGAAGGAAGGAAGGAAGAGAGGAAGGAAGGAAGGAAGGAAGGGAGGGAGGAAGGAAGGAAGGAAGGAAGGAAGAAAATCTAAACAAAAAATTACTAAAAACAAACCATGGAGTCAGTTTCCAATTGGTCAACTACCCCCAGACATGAGGCCTGCCCTGGAGTATAACTGATATGCACAGTGACGCTCTAACGGAAAATATAGATTCTACCTTTCCTAGCAGGTATCTACTACAAATACCTTCTTGTTTAGGGCCGGATTTGAGTCAACTTCCCCATCTCACGGCTGGCCATTTCTCTGCATCGAGAAGATCTGCATGTGGTTGCTGCAGCAGTTTTTCAAGAAATCACACTGCTCTTATGTGGCCCCTGTTAAAATCATTTTAATAGCTCCCAAGCCCGGTCATCTGAGACAGATGCACAGGTCATTCCTACCTTGCCTGCCTGTGAAGACCCAGACTCACTGCACACCTGTCTCCTCTGACTGCAATCTCTACATTCACAGATCTCCATGCATGCACTACTGGTATCCTGCATGCCTCTGCCCTTCTCACACTATACAACATGTGCCTAGATTCTGACCATGGAGGGGGGACCACCTCCTACATCCTGTTGCCCATAGTGTGGCCACAGCAGGACTCAGCTTTGCCAGGAAGCCTTCCCTGTTATGCTACTCCCTCCCACAACCCAACCCTGGTAGGTAGCATCCTGCTTTTCTTGTTCATTGACTAGTTGCAATCTCAAGAATTCTAGAGGTGTCTGATACTAATTTTGACATCAAACAACTTGGTCAATGCCATTGTAATTGTTTTGCTAACTTAAACCACACACAACTAAGAAAGAATTGTCTCCAATGGAGTGTGCTTGTATTGGTGATTCCCTAACCTTTGCAAAAATAAAACAGAATTAATGTTTATTGGGAAAATCATACATTCTCAGGCATTGTTCCATTGACTTTACCTAAGACCACAACAGGTCACTGAAATAATACGCTTACCTGTGTGTTATAGATGAAAACCTACAGCCTAGAGAGGGCATCTTATTCCAGATTACAGTCTCTGCATGAGAGAAGTGGGGGTTTATGTGAGTGACATCAAGGCCGGCTCTCGGTCACCTTCCCTGCTTCTGGCACACAGGCTCTGAAGTGGGGAGGTGAGGAAGGAAAAGTCCATGTAGTTGAGCTTATGGAGACTCAGCACATCCAGAGTCCTCCTAGGACAGAGCTGGATGGTTAGACACAGACCAGCTCTCCTCATGAGATTCCCTCCTGTCAGATGGGATGTATTCAAAGAAGAAGGATCCAAGGAAAGAATATTTGAGGTGTGATTCTATGTCATTGGGACACCATATAGTGATTTGAAGCCCAGTGGCCTCTGACTTGACTTACAGTGTCCCAGAAGCTTGGCTGGCCCAAGTCTGACATAGCATTCACAGATTTCTATACAGGTAAAGGCTACACATACTATTTCCAGCCTACAAATCTGCATCTGTAAGGTTTAGGATGAGGAGTCCAATGAAATACTTGACTATATAGTGAGTTTAAGGACAGGCTAGCCTACAACAAACTCAAAAGCCCCATGCCCAAAATATGCTCCAAAGAATCATGATAGCTCTGTCCATTAAATGTCAAGCTGTGTCTCTGTTGTGCGGTGCCTCCTGCAAAGACTTTGACCATCACTACTCTCTCATGGATATGGCTCTCTGCATCACTCACGACTCCACATTCATTGCTTCTCAACATGATTTGAAACAGACAAATACTCTGTAAATGTTTATTAAATTAATAATGGAAGGAAGGGAGGAAGAAGGAAGTAAAGATACAAGGTTGAGAAGAAGAGAAGGCAATGAGGGAGGAGGTCTGTGGAGTTTTAGATGTGTAGAGAGGAGACCTGAATATGGATGGCTTGACTAATTATTATCTCTATACCTACTTGCCTGGACCCCACCCACAAGCCAAGCACAATTGACTTTCTTACCACTTGTAAATCCAAGGACTGTGTCACTGACTAGTTGTTTCTTTCCCTGATGAGCCTCCTAAAGCAACTGGGTCCAGAGAGAAGGGATTCTATGCAGCTCAATTGCCAGAAACATTGCAAGGTGCTATAGAGTTGCAGGGACTGAACCTCTGCTTCCCCTGCAAATGGACCAGCCCCAGCTCCTAAAGATGGCCCCTATAAAATCCTGCTTAACAAAGGCAATTTCACACATCTTCATCTCTTCCCAGTGGGACCAGCTGCTGAGGTTTTATGACCCTGTCTCCTCTCTGACACTCCCCATAAGATCTTGAAAAGGGCCATTTCTGTTCCCAGTAGGGATGCTGAGATGATCCCTGGGTGCCGTCAACAAGAGCACTAAATTGAGACACTTGGGAGCAGAGCATGAGGAAAACCCCACAGGAGGACGAGTGGTGACCTGTTCCCTTTTCTATACTAATTGGGAGTAAAAGCAGCTCAGAGAAGAAGAGGTAGGACATGGTCACCTGATAGACAGGTCAAGGACTTAAGTTCTCATTCTGATTCCTCTTTTACTGCCCAAACCCTGAGCCCTGACACTTGATGAGACCATGTTTGAGTCAGATGCCTCTTCCTTCCTCAACTACCTTTGGGCAGTCTTAGTCCTCCCTTCTCTGCTGTGTAATATCTGAGGAAGTTACCCAGCTACTCTGGTGCTAACAAAGACTCATCAACAATGGGGACTGGAGGGTTAGCTCAGAGTAAAAGAATACTTACTGGGCTTGCAGAAGTCCCAGTTTGATTCTAAGCACTAACATGGCAGCTCACAACTATCTATATCTCCTGTTGCAGAGTATCCTCTACTAGTCTCTTCTTTTTTGTTTGTTTGATTTTTGAGACAGGGTTTCGCTGTATTTTTTGGAGCCTGTCCTGGAATTTGCTCTCTAGACCAGGCTGGCCTTGAACTCACAGAGGTCCCCCTTCTTCTGCCTCCTGAGTGTGGGGATTAAAGGCATGCTCCAACAAGGCCCAGCCCACTACTCTCTTCTGATCTCCACAAGATCCAGTCATGCATGTGGAATACACACATAGATGCAGGCAAAATGCTCATACACATAACCAAACAAACAAACCAACAAACAGTCAACTATGACATTGTAGACAGATTTTTCTTTGGGCCAAGAGCTCCCAAATCATGACATGGAGAATTATATTTAGCCTTAGCTTAGGTTTGTTCCACTACCTCTTATATATTAAATTAATCTCCTTATATTAATCTATGTTTCAGCATGTGACTTTTTACCTTTCTTTCATTCTGTATGTGTCTGACTCTCCATGTCTGTATAACAACCACTGTGTGCTTCAGTTATCCACTTCATCACTCTTTATAGAATATAGCTCCTGCCTAGCTATTGGTCATTCAAGTTTTTATCATAATGATCACAGCAATACTTCTTTATGGTGTACAAATATCCCACAACATGACATATCAACATGGAATCAGCAATGACATCTCAATGACAGTGGAATGAGAAAAGGCTCACTCATGTCTCTTAGATGGAAATGAGAATTTGCATCCAAATATATCAAGCTCTAGAGATGTTCTCTTGAACTTGGTCCACTCTGCCTTGGTTTCCTGTAGAATTACAATAGTAACCTCTTCCCTTCTAGGCTAGCTAAAGAAATAAAATGTGATGATGTCAACATCCTGCTCGGAGTACTGTCCCGTATTCCATGACCTCGTAGCTCCCTCCATCCCTGCCTTCTGTCTGTGTCTTGGTTTCCTAAGGATTCAAAAGGAGAAGACTGGACTACAAAGTCTTCCTGGTTAGAGTGATTGATTGATGAGGGGTTAGAATTCCTGTGAACTGCTCCTTAAACAGAGCCAATAGTAAAGGTTAATTATAAAATCACAATTAAATAAATTGCATTGAAAACAAAAACAGAGTACCTAAGAATGCAGCTCAGCTGTATAGCACCAGAGTAAATACAATGCTATAGGCTAGAGTTTGAATCATAGCATAAAAAGAGTTAAGGTAACAAAAGTTCTGAACTCTGAACATCCTGATGAGCAACTCCTTTTTCCTGTGCTCTGTGCTCTGTGTTTAGTGGTTTAGTGCAGTACATTTGCTGGTTGAAACACTATGTAATGACATGTAATTTCAATTTCTGTTCAGTGGTATGTGTTGCAACCATGACCTTGGGCATGATGAGTGTATTTGCACCTTAGTAATTCTCAATCAACACTATTCAGAAAAACCATGGCCCCTGCAGTACTGTTGCTAGCCATTGTTCCACAGCTCTGATCCCAACTCTTCTCACTGCTGTGGTTGATCTCCATCAGCTCTGAGAGGCATCTGAGTCCAGGCAGAGATTCTTTTCCACCAGGACTAATGAGAAAACAGGTTCAGAGAGAAGCAGACAGAGCATATTGAGTGGCACAGAGAGAATGACACAGCCACTCTAGCTCTGTTGTTTTTAGTCATGGAGATATTATGATACATTCATAGGGAGGGACTCAGGAGGGAGAGAAACAGGTACACACAACCTGTGTCACGGATGTCATCAACATGGCAGAAAAGCAACTACATGATGGAATCAGACTCAAAAAGGGAGGTAGATATAGCAGGCCCACATGGATGCTCCAAGGGACTGCATATGTTCAGTTTTTTAATAACTACAGCACTTAGAGATTCCTGGGAATAGTTCCACAAGCCCACTGCACAGATAAAGGAACAGTGACCTAGAAAATAGGCAATTTGCCAAAGGTCACCTAACTAGTGAACGGTAGAACCAACTCCAGGGCCTGGCCACTTGCTACTGGAGGTGAGATTGAACTTGCTGTCTCTATCATATGCTTAATTGTGTGAGTTCAAACTAATAGCTGTACCTGGGCTCTAATCAATAATGCTCTTGAATACTCAGAGCTGGACCTACTTCATAGAGGTCAAGGGACCACCCCAGAAGTCACCATGAAGAAAAGTCACATGGGAAATCAATCTACCACAAGACCCAACAATACCACACTTGGGCATATACCCAAAGGATTCACAATTATACCACAAGGACATTTGTCCAACTATGTTCATAGCAGCATTATTTATATTAGCCACAGCCTTGAATCAACTTTGATGTCCCTCAACTAAAAAATGAATAAAGAACATGTGATACATTTACACAATGGAGTACTACTCAGTGGTCAATAAGCAATGACATCTTGAAATTTGCTGGAAAATGAATTGAACTAGAAGAAACCATATTGAGTCAGGTAACCCTGACCCAGAAGTAACAGGGAAAGATTTGGAGTAGTGAGTTTTTGTTTTGTTTGGCACACCAGAAGAATGCTGTCTTTCAGAGATGCCAGCAGGGAGAAAGGGTTAGATAGGTTCTACTCAACCTCTCTGAGCTAACAGGTGTTCACCTCAGCCTAGGAGTCTCCAGTCTTATTTGTAAATAGAACCACAGAGATTTGTTAAAGCTAACTTTAGAGGCAGCAGCAGAGTCAGTGACCGTGGGAATAGAATTTCTACCAGGCTGTTGCCTGAGTGTTCAGGCTGCTGCCAGAGAAACGGGCCAGTAACTACAGTCATAATTGCTAGTTTAAGTACCAGGAGATTAAGGTACAGCTATAGTGTTGAAGATAAACCACTGTTTGGGGCAGCCAGTGTGGGTCACATCCATATAAACATAAAAGGTATACCAGCCAGCTCTGCCTCAGTTGCTGCCTGGGCCTCTCTGCATGAGTAGTAGCAGTAGTTGGCAGCTGCTTGCCAGTACTCCAGAAAGCAGGTTCCTGCTTGGAAATTGCCAGAGGGCCTTGAGTTCACAGCCAACAACATAGACAAACTGAGAAGTCAGCAGATTTATCAAGATACCTAGGAAGTCCTTTAGGAGAGGGAACATTACAATGCAGGATGCAAGTACCATGTATGTAACTACTATGAATGATTTGAAATGGAAATTTTAAATGAGGGGATAAATGACTTATCTGGGATTGACATAAAGTTGATTGCAGTTACTATCATTTTGGTAATTAATATTTTGTCCTTTCGAAAGTGGTTTGATAATTGTTTCAAACATGATAATTTGACTGATAAGATACAAGCCCTAGAAAGGCTTATTATTGATAAGATACAGGCTTTAGAAAGCCTTGCTCTTTATAAACCTAGAAGACTCACCATTGAAAATAAGAAAAATGTGACTGATAAAATACTAGAATTATAATGGCTTACTATTATTAAGATATATACTTTAGAAAGACCCACTAATGAAAATAAGAAAAATATTCACAGACAGAGGAATTTATGTCCAAAGTGTACAACTAGATCCATATCTATTGCCTTACACAAAACTCAAGTCCAAGTGGATCAAAGACCGCAACATAAAACCAGTAACACTGAAGCTAATAAAAGAGAAAATGGGAAGTAGCCTTGAACATATTGGCACAGGAGACTATGTCCTAAATACAACACCAGTAGAATAGACATTGAGATCAACAATTAATAAATCAGACCTCCTGAACTGAAAAGCTTCCATAAGGCAAAAGACACTGTCAATAAGATAGTGCAACCTACAGAATGAAAAAAATCTTCACCAACCCCACATCTGACAGAGGACTGATCTCCAAAATATATAAAGAATTCAGAAAAGCAGACATCAAAATACCAAATAACCCCATTAGAAATGGGGTACAGAGCTAAACAGAATTTTTTATGGAATCTGGTATATTAATGTTTGTAGACAGACAATAAGTATGACATTTAAATACACATTAAGTTAAATGTTGATAAGTACAGTTGGGGGAAAATAAAGTAAGGAAGGGGAGAAGGGAATTCCAGGGATGGTAAATGTGATGCAGTTTAAACTGGTGTGGTCAAAGAAAACTTCACAGAGAAATAGGCAATTAAAGAAGACGTTTTAGTGAGGGTTTCTATTCCTGTGATGAAACACCATGACCAAAGGCAACTCAGGGAAGAAAGGTTTTATTTCCCTTTGCAGCTTATAATCCATTATTCAGAGAAGGCAGGGCTAGAACCTGGAGGCAGGGACTGATGCAGAGACCATGGAGGGTGCTGTTTACTGGCTTGCTCTTCATGACTTGCTTAACCTGTTTTCCTTTAGTATCCAGGGCCATCATCCCAGGGTTGGCAGCACCCACAATGGACTGGGACCTACCTCAGATATGACTAACAAGGAAATGAAACACAGGTTTGTCCATAGGGTAATCTGATGAGGAGCATTTTTTCAACTGATGTTCTCTCTTCCAAATATTTCTAGATAATACGGAAGACTTAAAACTTCTTGCTGGTGTGAATGGGAGAAGATTCTTGGCATGTATTTAATGTGTTCTACAAAAACACAGAGATTGGTGTGGCAGGGGGTGAGTGAAATAAACAGAGGCAGGTGAGTTTGGAGAGCCCATGGTGGTAGTTATAGTCAAGGATGATGAGTTGCTTAGGGCTCTGTTGCATGTGAAAAAGCCAGCACTTTTATTTTGAGTGAGATGAATAGGTCTTAGATGGACTTGAGCAGATGGATGATGGGATTTGTAGATAGTTTTGTTCTGATCTAGGTTTCTTATCCTACTGTTCTTCCTGCTCTGACAGAGAAAGACATAGAGACAGCTCTGTATCAGGCTTTTTCTTGTGAGCCACCAACCAGCTTTCAAATCAAGACATGGAGACTTATTCTTAGTTATGGATGCTCACCTAGCTCAGGCTCATTTCTAGCTAACTCTTTTAACTTAATGTAGCTTGTTTCTCTTCATCTACATTTTGCCTCAGGGCTTTTTACCTTTCTTTCCTTCTATATGCCTTACTTTCCTGCTGTCTCTATGTCTGTCTGATGGCTGCCTGGTTTCTACCACCAGGTGTGTGACTGTTTCCCTCATTGTTTCCTCCTTCTTTAGTCTGAAGTCTAGATTCCCCCACTTTATTCTCTCTGCCTGCCAGCCCTGCCCATCCCTCTCCTACCTAGCTATTAGCCATTATATATATATATATATATATATATATATATATATAATTTAAATTAGAAACGATCTTATTTTCCATATCAATCCCAGTTCCCTCTCCCTTGCATCCTCCCCTGCCCCCCATGAACCCCTCATCTCATACCCATCCACTTCCCTGGGTGGGTGGGTGGGTGAAACCTTCCATGAGGGATCTTCAAAGTCTGTCAAGTCATTTGGGACAAGGCCTAGGCTATCCCGCATGTATTTTGGCTAAGAGAGTATCCCTCCATGGGGAATGGGCTCCCAAGGCCCATTAGTGCACTAGGGATAAATACTGGTTCCACTGCCAGAGGCCCTATAGACTGCTCAGGACCTCCTAGCCAACACCCATGTTCAGCGAGCCTGATTTGATTCTATATTGGTTCCCCAGCTGTCAGACCAGGGTCTGTGAGCTCCGACTTGCTCAGGTCAGCTGTTTCTGTGGGTTTCCCTAGCATGGTCTTGACCCCTTTGCTCATCACTCCTCCCGTTCTACAAATGGATTCCAGGAAATTGGCTTAGTGCTTAGCTGTGAATCTCTGCTTCTGCTTCCATCCTTCCCAGATGGCTAAGGATGTTGAGCAATTTCTTAAATGTCTTTTGACCATTTGAGATTCTTCTGTTAAGAATTTTCTGTTTACTGGAACTTAGTTGCAGAGAGGATGAAGAATGAAGAGCAAAGGGGTCGGTACCAGGCTGGTGAAACCCACAGAAACAGCTGGCCTGAAAAGGGGGAACACATCGACCCCAGATGCTGTCTGGGAGGCCAGTACAGGACTGATCCAGACCCCTGAACATGGATGTCAATGAGGAGGCCTCTGCACTCTAGGGGGCCTCTGGTGGTGGATTAGTGTTTTCCCCTGGTGTAAGAAGGGACCTTGATAGCCCATCCCACGTGAAGGGATGCGCTCTTAGCCTGGACACATGGGGGAGGGCCTAGGCCCAGCCCAGGATGATGTGGTGGACTTTTTGGAGCCCCTGTGGAGGGCGCTACCCTGCCTGGGGAGTGGAGGGTGGATGGGGTGGGAGTAGATCGGGGTGGGGGTAGGAGGGGTGTTGGTGAAGTGAGGGAGAGGGAGAGGGGATTGACATGTGAAACAAGCTTGTTCCTAATTTGAACTAATAAAAAACAGAATTTTCTGTTTACATTCAGAAATCCACAAGGATGACCCTAACTAAGAGTCCAAGCAATTATAAAGAGGCTACCTTAAATGCCTTTCCCCCATAATGAGATTGATGACTGCCTTAAATAGAGTCTTCATCCAGTAGCTGATGGAAGCAGAAGCAGACACTCACAGCTAAACACTGAGCTGAATTCCTAGAATCCAGTTGCAGAGAGGGAGGAGTGATGTACAAAGGGGTCAAGAACAGGCTGGGGAAACCCACAGAAACAGCTGACCTGAGCAAGTGGGAGCTCACAGACTCCAGACTGACAGCTGCATAAGACCAAACCAGGCCCCCTAAATGTGGGTGCCTGTTGGGAGGCCTAGGCTATCTATGGAGCCCCTGGCAGTATATCAGTATTAATCCCTACTGTATGAATGGGCTTTGTGAGCCCATTCCTTATCTCTTAGCTTAGACACATGGGAGAGGGCCTAGGTCCTGCCCCAAATAATGAGACAGACTTCGATCATTCCCCCATGGAGGCCTCACCCTCCCTGAGGAATGGATGGGAGGTGGGATGGGGGTTGTTGAGTAGAATGGGAGGGTGGGAGGAAGAAGGAACTGGGATTGGTATGTAAAATAAGATTGTTTTTAATTTAAATAAATATTAATCTAAAAAAATAAAAAGGGATTGTAGGCAAGGCTTTCTTAGAAACAGTGTTTTTTACTAGAGATAATGCAAACAGAAGGCTCCAGCCTTCTGGAATATGAAGAAGGCGTGGCAAAGGCTGGAATTGTACTATTGAATGCAGAACAACAGAGACAGGCAAAGCAATCCTTTGTTGTCAGGAAACACATTAGAGGGCCTCTTTCAGGGCCCAATGCCAAATTGGTTTCAATCATTCCCTGTCAGCACTGGGGAAACCCCTGCCACAGAGCAATTAAATACATAATTCCTGTTGTTAAAAACCATAATGCTCTGTATGACAGAATAGCTTCAGCAGTCAAAACAAAACTTTTTAAGAGAGACCATAAAACAAGTATTTTGGCAAAATTCTATAAATGACCAAAGACCAAAGCAAAAGATACAAATAAATGGCACTGGAATTGAGGGTTTGATAGAGAAAAGTGCAGATGCAATAGCAATTTCACTAAAATCTTGGCATCCAGATTAACCTCTGCAGGAGGTAAATGTCCAGCTTCTATGTAACTTTATCTCAGGTAAAACAAAATGCAAAATGGATTAAGCATTTACAGCCAGAAGGACAGATAGGAAAAGCAAAATAATATGTGGCTAATATAGCAATGATTTTATGGGAACGTGTTTTGTTGCAACAATGGGAAACACAGATTAACATTCCTCCCATCTCAGAAACAAGCTGTAAATTAATGTATGCTTCTGAGAAAATACTAAAAGGTATTATCAAGGAGAGTCAGAAATTGTTCAGGTTTTACAGATGCAAGGCATAACAGCTGCAGATCATTCAAAGATACCAACAGCCCTACTTTTAAAGTGGTTATTGAACAAACCTGTCTGGGGAGAACAATGGCCTTTGATATCATAAAATTACAGGCATTAGAACAGATGCAGCTAAATGCTCAACATATTGAAGAATCAACCAGTTCTTGGAATTCACCTATATTTATTATTAAAAAGAAACCTGGAAAATGGAGAATGGTAACAGATATAAGAGCCACAAATTAGGTGATTCAGCCAATGGGCTCTCTACAGCCTGAAATTCCCTTGCCTTTTTTATTACCTAAGGAATGGTCTATTACACTGACTGACTTAAAAGACTGCTTTTTCACTATACCTTTACAAGAACAGGATAGAGAAAAATTGCCTTCACAGTACCTATCTATAATAATTCCCAGCCTGTTAAAAGATATCAGTGGAAAATTCTTTCAAAAGAAATGCTAAAGAGCCCCACCTTATGTCAATATTTTATACAACATCCATTAGAATCAATTCATAAATAGTTTCCTCAATCTATAATTTACCATTATATTGATGAGATCTTATTAGCTGATTCAGACACAGATACTTAAAAAAAAGTTTGATGAAGTAAATGAAATTTTGCCTTCTTGGGATTACAAATTCTGAATAAAAATATGAAGACAGAGTCTATTAATTAATTAGGATATCAGATAGGTTTACAGAAAATTCAACTATAGAAAGTACAAATCAGGAAAAATCAATTATGAACTATTAATGATTTTTTTTTAATTGCTGGGAGAAATTAACTGGCTAATGCCCATAATTCAATTAACACTCAAGAGCTAAGTAATGTATTTCAAACATTATGAGGTAATAAGGATTTAAATAGTCCAATAAAACTATCAGCTGAGGCTGAGAATTAATTGCCATTGGTAGAAAATAAATTGCAAGATGTACATGTGTTGTGGTAGGGCCTAGGGCTGGCCCAGGATGATGTGGTGGACTTTGGGGAGCCCCTGTCGAGAGCCCTACCCTCCCTGGGGAGTGGAGGGAGAATGGGGTGGGAGCAGGTGAGGGGTTGGAGGGGAAGGGAGGAAGAGGGAGAAGGGATTGGCATGTTAAGCAAGCTTGTTCCTAATTTGAACTAATAAAAAATAAATAAATAAAAAATAAAAAACCTCCAGGCGGTGGTGGCGCACTTCTTTAATCTCAGCACTCGGGAGGCAGAGGCAGGCGGATCTCTGTGAGTTCGAGACCAGCCTGGTCTACAAGAGCGAGTTCCAGGACAGCCTCTAAAGCCACAGAGAAACCCTGTCTTGAAAAACCAAAAATAAATAAATAAATAAAAATAAAAATCCTCCCAAAAAAGATGTACAAGTGTATTGCTTAGATCCAGAGCTTGATTGTGTTCTGATTATTTTACCTTCTACACATTCTTCTAAATGAAAATTATACAGAGATAAGATAATATCTTCGAATGGATATTTTTGCCACATAAACAATAAAAATTAAAGATCTATGTAGAAAAATTTTCTGAACTGATTCTGAAAGGAAAATTTGAGACTTTGTCAGTTATCAAGAATAGACCCAGCAGAAGTGATGATGCCTTTTACCAATGCTGAAATTGCCTCATAAAGGGAAAAAAATTAAACACTGATAAAGAGCTTGCTGTAATTATTTGGGAGAGATTAACAAATAACATTCCAAAAGCAAGAGACTTTAGTTATAAAAACAACTTATTGGATTCTCTCTCATGTAATAAAGGGAGCACCAATTTCTGCAGCCTTTATATTCTATACTGATGCAAATAAATCGGGAAAGGCAGGTTATAAGTCAGGAAAACTAAGTAGAGTGGCTCAAAGCCTTCTGAATCAGCTCAGAAATCAGAATTTTATGCTATTCTCATGATATTATTAGATGTTTCCAGAAACTCATAATATAGTTACTGACTTGCAATATGCAGAAAGAGTTGCTTTATGTACTGAAACCACTGAACTTATTACAGATGATTCAGAATTAACTTTGATATTTCTTCAACTACAACAAGTAATCAGAAGTAGAAATCATCCTTTGTATATAACACATATCAGATCATACAGGTCTTCCAGGAACTCTAGCACAAGGTAACAATGAAACTGATCAGCTATTGGTAAGAAATGTGATAGATGCCTTAGGATTTTGTAAGAAAAACCATGTTAACAGAAAAGGTTTAAAGAAAGATTTTTCTAACACTGGCAACAAGCTAAAGAAATTTTAAGAAAATGTCCTACTTCTTCTTTGTATAATCAAACTTCATTACCTGAAGGAAGTAACAAAAAAGGTACTCCAAGATATTAACCCAGGTGAAAGGATGTGTTTCCACATGCAGAGTTTGAAAAATTAAAATATACACCATACTGTAGATACATAGTCAGGATTTCAATGGGCAGCTGCTTTAAGTTCAGAAAAGTCTGATTCTGTAATGACACATTTATTAAAAGTTATGGTCACTATGAAGATATCTGTAAAAATTAAGACTAATGATGCTCCAGCATATTTCTCTAGTAAAGTGAAACACTTTTTTTCACATTACAACATAAAGCATTTTACAAGTGTAACACACAAACCTACAGGAGAAGCTGCTATAGAAAGATCTAATCACACTTTAAAAGATGTGCTTAATAACAGAAAGGGGTAACATAGACACCCAGAGAGAGATTACACACTACTTTATCGGCTTTTTAAATGCTAATGAAAAAGGAACAATGGCTGCAGAGAGACACAGGATAACAGAAAACACTGTTGAATTAAGTCAGCCTGTATTTTTAAGGATGTTTGACCTCAGAATGGAAACCAAGAAAAGTATTATGTTGGGGAAGAGGAGTTTCTTTTGTTTCCACAGGAGAAGAAAAGCTATGGATACCATCAAGATTGAAAAAGATTAGAATCGAAAAGGAGAAACCTCTTGATTTGGAGAGGCATTAGCTCATCAGCTTGGTCATTCAATCAAAACTAATTTATAAGACTATCAAATGCCTGTCATTTGATCAGGGAAGACAAGTAATTTTATTACTATTAAAAGATAATGCTTTTTCTATTGCCAAAAACCATTTGTGTTACAAAGGCATAACATGACAAAAAAGTAACTCCCAAAGATAGGGTTGGGGCAGGGTTTTGTTTTGTTGTTCCTGGAAAATAAAAGCATACAACTAAGATCTGAAGACCACTAGACTAATGAGACATCTGAATAAGGATGAATCATCCACAGAAAATGTCCCTGCTTCTCCCTACAAACATAAACAGCAAGAGGTCTTTTTGTGGTCCCAATTCAATTAAATCAAAGCTTGCAATAGGCTTCACCTAACTTCCTGTATGTGATTTTTGGACTTGAGTCTTCTGGCCCCAATGGCACCTTGACCCTCTAAGACCAACATGGTCTCAGGGGTTGGCCCAGACTGCAGGTCTCTGCATGGCCCTCAGTTAAAACAGAAGCCACGGATGTGAACTAAGAGCACAGCCACAGCAGGGCCATGGACCCAGACATAGTCGCAGGCAACAGTCTGGCCCAGTCATCACTATGGGCCTGGGTGGTGAAGCAGGAATCCTAGATTGGCATCTCCCTTATAGGGGCACATCCCTTGGATATCAACGTGGCCACAGGTAGTGGTCCAGACTCTGGATGTCCAAAAGGTCCTCAGTAGTGACAGGAGTCATGGATATGAACACAAATGCCCACAGCTGCATCAGGCTGTGCAAGAAGTCAGGTCACATAGCTGCAGCCCAGGCCCAGACATGGTCATGGCCCTGTGTGCAAAACATGTTTTCTAACCTAGACTCATGGAAACTTCAACATGATACTTATCCCCAGCTTTGTTGCTTCCCTTTCATTGTACATTTCTAACAATGTATAACAGCCAATTCTCCAGCCCCTGAGAACACTTTATAACTCTATGAAAGTGACTTAAAGAGGCCTACAGGGACTGCTCTCTAAAATCCCAACTTAGGGAGACAGAACCAGACTTGGTGCATCCCAAAATAAAACGTGCTTTAATGAAACATTCTTGGATTCAATCTTTCTCCTCATAATTCCAAGTTTAACAGTGCCCTGCCAGTGGAACAAGGGAACTCACTTAGGGACTATGAGCCTCTTAGGTACATAGTAAGTCTTGATTTCCATATACACCAACCTCTCAAGCATTCTCTCTTAAACTCACTAGGGTCCAGCCTCAGTTCTCTCTTCTGTAAACTTCCAAAAGTAACCTCTTCCCGTGTGGATCCCCTGGAAGAATTGAGTGAGGTTATGATGACCACCTGGTACAAGAACTGGCCAACTTTCTATAATCTTGAATTCCCATGCCAGCCTTCTGCTTAGGTTTTGGCATCCTAGATATTCCAAAGTTAAAGATTTGACTTAGAGGTCTTTCCTGGCCCACCACAGGCCATCAAATCCATTTATATGATTTTAGAAATATAATTAGCTGGTCTGAAAAATCAGTCAAAATTAAAAGTTAAATGAACTACAATGAAAGACGTTGTGTTGAGATCAAAGACAGTGTGGCTGGGACCGAAGCTCAGATACATAGCACCTAAGTAGACACTATATATGAGGCTCAGAGTTTCATTCATAGCATTGATTGACACCACAAAAAAATTAAGGCAATGATTGTTGAAGTCTCTTCAAATCCTGATGATCTGACATGTGTTACTGCAGTCTGTGGCCTAAAGGCTACCTAGTGCACTGGATTCATTTGGTGAAATACTGTAGAACAGAGTGTGAGCTCAGAGCCCGTTTGGTGACATAGGTTGTTGTCATGACACTGACATTGAGTGGTGTATTTATACAACAATCCAACCCAGAAGTGCCTCAGCCCCTGGCATGGCCCCTGCAGTGCTATTTCAAAGCATTGGTTCCACACAACAGACCAACCTCTTCCCATTATGTCATTGACCTACTATTAGCTCTGAAGAGACAATCCATTCCAGAAAAGCATTCACCTTCCCTTTGATAGATAAGAAAAATGACAGACTGAAACATCAGCCACCCTGCCCTTTAGTGACAGAAGAACTAAGCAGATCCTGCCAATCAGGATCCTACCTGCCTGTTTCATAGACCAGTGACCTCAGAGATGGGAGGGACTTGGCAAAGGTCATACAACTAGTCAATGGTACAGCCAGCACCAGAACTTTACCAATTCTCCTGGGCTGAGGCTGACTCTGCCATGTCTATCACATGCTTTATATCATAGCTTCACCTGAACTCTAACCAAGTTCTCTGCTGAGGTTGACAGCTTCTCCTGCTACTGGAGGTCAAGGGACCTTCCCAGAGGTCAGCAAGAGGGAGATGGAAAACTCTATAGAGTTTCATTTTGACCCAGGTGTATAAGAACGAAGCCGATCCGTAGTCTTAAGGTCAAGGAATCTTTTTACTTAGATAAACACCAGCCAAACGCAAGCCAGAGCAGTGAGGCCATGGAGAAGGGGCAGCAGAAGAAGAAGCGGGGCTCCCATGTTCCCAGGGTCCCTTACGAGTCCCTCCAGCATCATCCTGACCTCACCTTGACCATGCCTTGATATAATACAGAAACTTTAAAGTTCAGTTAAACAACATGCTTGGATTTTAGGGGAGGAAAGCCAAATCCAACTCTAAATCCAGCATTGATTTACTTGAATAGGGACTAGGAAATGAAGAGAAATGGAGTTATTTGAGAGACAGCTATAAAGTTTACCATATGGCACATTCCTTTTGTTTGATGGTTATAGCTACCTTCTTTTCTCAAGCATCTACCCATGTAGTATTCTTGGACTTCTGGAGATGAGTTTTCCTATGAAGATAGAAACAAAGCACTTCCCTTTCCTTTGGGAATTTTTTTTTTAGTTTATGAGATATGCCTCAGTAAATACCTGTCATTTGTCCTTGTCAAGAGGGTTGTCTTGTTCAACTCGAATCTTGATCAACTTTGGTGATATCCAAAGTTTGTCTTCTCCTGTGGAAACAAATGCAAAACCCCTACCCCAACATAACACATGTCCAGGCTTCCATACCGAGGTTAGTACATCTTTGAAGTACACAGGTTGATTCAGTTCAGCAGTTTTTTTCGTAGTCCAGTGTCTTTCTGCAGCTGTTTGTCCTTTGTCATTGGCATTAAGAAAGTTTAGTGTCAATAAAGCATTATGCAACCTATGTTTTGGAGGTTTTGACTTGCCAGCTTGTCTATAGAGCATCTCCTTAAGCATCCTATTACATCTTTCAACGACAGCTTGTCCTGTAGGATTGTGTGGTATACCGGAGAATTGCTTTATGTTATAATATTTGAAGAACTGTTCCATTTTGTGGAGACATATGTCAGAGCACTGTCAGTTTTTATCTGTGCAGGTATACCCATAACTGCCATCACCTCTAGCAGGTGTCTAATAACAGAATCAGCTTTTTCAGAGTTGAGAGCAGTAGCCCATTGGAAATCTGAGAATGTGTCAATAGTATGATGCACATATTTCAAATTTCCAAATTCTGTAAAGTGAAAGACATCCATCTGCCAGATCTCATTCCTCTGAATGCCCTTAGGATTACATCCTGCTGGCAGTGGAGTTTGGTTATAAAAGGAACAAGTAGGACAGTTTTTCACTATCTCCTTGCCTTGTTGCCAAGTGATGGAGAAGTCCTTTTTTAAACATTTGCTATTTACATGATGTTTTTTATGAAATTCTGATGCTTCTAGCACAGTACCAATTAATAAAGGATCAATCTCATCATTGCCTTGTGCTAGTGGGCCTGGCAGACCCGTATGGGATCTGATATGTGTAATGTATAGAGGATTGCTTCTCTTTCTGATTGTTTCCTGTAATTATAAGAACAATGAGGTTAATTCTGTATTATCAGGAATGAATTCTGCAGTCTCTATATATAAGATGACTCTCTCTGCATATTGGGAATCAGTAACTATGTTAAGAGGTTCTGTAAAATCCATAAGCACCATGAGAATTGCATATAATTCTGCCTTCTGAAAAGACATATACAGAGTTTGAACTACTTTACTTACCTCACCTGCTTTATCACCAGCCTTACCTGATTTGTTGGCATTAGTAGAAGGTAAGAACTCCAGAAATGGGAGTTTGTCTTACAATGTTTGGAAGAATCCAGACTGTCTTTTTTATGAATTTAATTCTGTCTGTTTTGGGATACTTGTTGCTAATTGTTCCCAAAAAGTCAGTAAGAGCTATTTGCCAATATTCATTATCCTTCCATAAGGAGGAAATTTTATCATTAGTTAAAGGTACTATAATCTCTGCTGGATCTTTTCCAGTCAGCTGAGGAAGTCTTAATTTGCCCTTTAAAGTCAAATCAGAAATCTTTTCTATATATGTCTTTAACTTTTTATTCTGTTTATGTGGTAGAAATATCCACTCCAATATAGTGTCTTCCCCCTCTGCATCAGAATTCCAGAAGGATATTCTCTGGATGGCAAGATGACCAGAATACAGTCTAAATCAAGGCTTAACCGATCTACATTCACATCCAATATTCTATTTTCTACCCATTGTAGTTCTTTTTCTGCCTCAAAAGATAATATTCATGGACTGTTTAGGTCCTTATCACCTTTAAGAGCCATTTTTAAATATTTTAAGTCATGACCTTCTACCCCAATAATCGTCTGTAATTGAGAAATTTCTCCTAGCAGCTTCTGAAGACTATCAAGAGTTTGATAACAATCCCTTCTAATTTGCACCCTCTGTGGCCTGATTCTTTGTAAGTCTATCTTATAACCTAAATAGTTAATAGAATCTACTCTTTGTATCTTTTCTGGAGCAATCTGTAACCCCCATCTAGGTAGAACTTCCTTCACCATGTCAAACATATGTTCCAATGTTTCCTTATTGGAATCTGATAAAAGAATATCATCCATATAATGATAAACAAGAGATTGTGGAAATTTTTTATGAATTATTTCCAAAGGTTGTTGTACAAAGTGTTGACATAAAGTAGGACTATTTAGCATCCCCTGAGGTAAAACCTTCCACTGATATCTCTGAACTGGCTGTGAGTTATTAAGAGTTGGTACAGTAAATGCAAATTTCTCTCTATCACTTTCTTGTAATGGTATAGTGAAAAAGCAGTCTTTCAGGTCAATTACTATGATCGACCATCCTTCAGGTTTTCAGGAAGGCAATGCCATTCCAGGCTGTAGAGAGCCCATAGGCTGAATTACCTTATTTATTGCTCTCAGGTCTGTCAGCATTCTCCACTTACCTGACTTCTTTTTGACAACAAATACAGGAGAATTCCAAGGGCTGGTAGACTCCTCTCTGTGTCCAGCCTCTAGCTGTTCCTATACTAGCTTTTCTAGAGCCTCCAGCTTCTCAGAGGTCAAAGGCCATTGCCCTATCCAGACAGGTCCATCTGTAAGCCATTTTAATGTCAGGGACTTTGGTTCCTCTGAAGGTCATTTGTATTTAGTTTCTGTACAGCTTGGATGGTTGGTAACCATTCCCATAGCATCTTACCTGATCTTTTCAATTATCCAGCGATTGTACGTAATTCTTATCTGACACTGGAGGGATGTTAATTTGAGTTTTCCATTGCTATAAGATGTTACGATAAATCTTTCCACCAAAAGTCCCACTGCCACATGTGCGCTTTATGCCAGCCGCCTGCCTGAGTGAGGCCCAAATGAATACACAGAAACTTGTATAGGTGCAAAGCTGCTTGGCCAATGACTAGGATTCCTCATCTGTTAACTCAGTCTTAATTATCATAAATCTATATATTTTATAAGACTTATCTTATCGGATGCCTTATTGGCGTCCTTCCTTGCTGGTGGATCACATCCTGCCCCTGGAGCAAGAGCGGGGGGGGGGGGACCCTTCCTGTTTCTCCTTCGCTTAAATATGAGTCTCCTTGCTATGTTACTTCCTGCCTGGATCACCACTTCTCTACTACATTTCCCAGAATCCTCATTGACTCCTAGTCCCGTCTAACTTGCTGTCTCATTGGCCAAATAATATTTTATTTAACAATCAATAAGATAAACATACACAGTACATTCCCCATCATCTCCTCTTATCTGTCTAAATAAAAGAAGGATAACTTATCTTTTATAATAACTGAAGAAAACTCTAACCATAACTATCTGTCTTCAACTCTATCAAAGACCACAGAAGGATAATATATAAACTTTAGAATTGACAGAGACATCTCGCTACCTGGACAGTCACCCAAAGTTCCTCTGTAACGTTGGGGCATCCATCTTCAGCTCATAGGCCACAGTGTGTCTGGCACACTTCTCCATTTCAACAGGAACCCTTCAGTACTTACAGTTTTGTAAGTTCAGCAGTCACTTTCTTGTGGGTCCTGCATGTCCTGTTTATACAACAAACAGTCCAGGCAAGAGCAGTTTCTTGCACAAATGGCTAATCTTGCCATGTTGAAAGCAAACTCCATAACGAGTTTCTTTGATGCCCATCCTCCTTTCTGACGTAATTGGTGTGTCAGGAGCAGTTGAGTCTTACTGCCAAGAAAAACCCTAAACCATTTAAATGCCATATTTCTGTAGGTCTTTGAAAGGTTTGAAGAGTACCTATCCATCTCAAATACATCTCTGTATATCTAGAAAATCTAACTAACCTAATTATAAGTTCTGACTCTCATAGGCGATTATATAACCTTATTTAATTATGCATATCATTTTAAAAGATCTGTATAAAAACAATACCTAAACAAGAGGAGACATATACATATCACAAAATTGACCTTAAAGTTGTATCAATAAATGAAAATCTATACCAATGCAAAGTATTCATTTCTATATCCTATTACCCTTTTCTTTCTTTAAAAAGAGATTGACTATGCTCATTATCATTTATAACTAACTCCATTTGAATGAAAACAAACATTTATAAACAATATTTGGGGATTTGGGCATTGTTCCTTCTAAACTGCTTCCTGCTGATTGGGGGCGATGTTCATATACCATGGGGATCATGATAAAACATAGAAATCTGACCAAGCCCTTGTTTTTGTAGTCTGTAAGGCTGTATCGTCTCAGATTCAGGGAGTCTTGCTTGATCAAACCATATTAGTCTGGAAGGAATCCACAGCTTTTCATTTTATGTGGAAATACAAGCAAAACCTTTATTTCTAAGTAGCCTGTCCTTAAACTTAAATTTTGAAGTTAGAATATTTTTAAAATGTATAAGTTGGATTAATTTAGCAGCATTTATAATCAAATGTATTTTAGCAGCAGTAAGTCTTTCCTCGGCAATCAAACAATTTAAAGACAACAATATGGCATATAGTATCCAGATTCTCTTGTATTTTCCATCTTTATGTGGCTTTTTTATTACTTTATTTTTACTTTCTTTTGTTTCTTTTTTCTGAGACAGGGTTTCTCTGTGGAAATCTGCCTGCGTCTGCTTCCTTCAGCAAAGCCTACCAGCATTGGCCACCATAACCAGCTACTCTATTTCCTCCTGTAACTTTTTCTCTCACAAGCCTACATATATTTTTAAATGTAGTGTACACCTTTAGAGGTTTTTCTTTATCTGGATCTTTCTGTATCATCTCAGGAGTGTGGAGTCCAACACCCAAGAGCACCGGGACGGCATGAGCATACGGAAGCTTCTCCGATGCCTCTCAGTGGCCCGACAGGGCAGGCTGTGGCGGCAGGTTTACCTCTTTCTCTGGGAACCTTGGGGCATGGAGTTATCCCGCTCACTGACACCATTCTGTCATGACCCCAGAGGTTTATAGCTATATTTGCCACGTAAGGTTTTAGTCTCCCTTTCTGTCCTTCCAGTCCAATGCAGACCACCAAGTGGACACACTGTTGTATTCCAGATAGTGTTCCAATACCTAAAAATTGTACATTTGCTTCCCTGAGTGGCCATTCCTTCTGCCAGGACTTGTGGGTAATGATAGTGACATCAGTGCCTGTGTCCACTATGCTGTTAATAATTTTATCATTAATTTGTACCCTTAAGTGAGGTCGTTTGTCTTTCATTGAGGTCTGCCAAATATGTACTTTTCAGTCTTTGTATCTTGTTCAGTCTTACCTGATTCTTCATCACTAGCCAAACTATCATCTATGTCATTGTCATCTTTCACAATAGATGAAGGACTATCTATTCGTCCTATGAGAGTTTGTCTTCTATTGTTACTGGAAATGACTGAACCTTTTTCAATGTGGAGGAGTTCTGGAGGCCCCCTTTGGAGTTTCCTGGCCTTAACGGGTTCCCTTGCATGTCCCTGATTGATCTACACTCATTAGTCCAGTGTCTACCCTTACCACATCTCCTACACAACCCAGAAGGCAATTGCCTTTCCCATGAGGGATTGTTAGAATTTCTTTGCCTACAATTTCTCCTCATATGTCCCATCCTACCACAGCTGAAACATCTATTCTCCTGACGCTTTCGTGGACTCCTGGAGTGGGCTCTTCCTACCCTAGGCTCTGGTTCATAGGAGCGATGAACTCTGGCCTCTCGGTACCTATATCAATCCCTGTAAGGTGCTTCTCCTCCCCAAGTCCTTCTGTCCTCATCTCTGGGACTCTTAATCTCCTGCTGCCTTTTGAAACCTCTTGGGACAGCTTCTCCTCCCCAGATTCCAGCATCTTGCATGTTATATTAACATGCAAGATGCTGGGCTGTATGCAATGTGGGCTGTATGCAAAACCCATTCTTCTAGTGGAGGTGATCTGATCTTTAAAAGCAAAAGTATTCTTTTGTGTATTGGGTTTGCATTGTCATAAGCTAAGGTATATACAATCAAATGTCTTATTGCTGGATCTGTTACTTGTAAGTCTACTGCTCTGGTCAACCGGTCTAAGAAGTCCTTGAATAGTTTTGTTGGTCCCTGTTCTATTCTGGTATAAGCTTCCAGTCATTCCCCTGGCTCACAAACCTTATCCCATGCATTTAGTGTTGCTTTCCTACATAGGGATAGCATATGGTCGTCCTATTCAGCCTGAACCTGTGGGTCAGCATAAATACCTTCTTCTAGGATTTTTTTCAAGAGGAGCATCAAGACTGTCTCTAATGGCTTGATGCTCTAGAAGCTTTCCTCCTTCCCTGAGTAACGCCTTCCATTAGATTTGACAAGAATTCTCAAGGACAGCTGACACTAGTCCTACCCAATCTGTGGGTGTCACCCAGTTAAAGGTGGCCCATGAATGTAATAGCTGTATTACATATGGGTTATGAAGACCGTGTGAGACAACTGATTCCTTAATATGTCTAAGATCCTTCAACTGTATAGGCTGCCATACATAAGACACCTGTACTTGGGGGTGCTTCTTAGTTGGTGGCTTTTCTACCAATGTTGCTGGGTAGACCAATGGTGTATGCATAAGGACTTTAGAATAATTGAAATACCTGTGTGAAGTAAGTGCCTCAGAGTGGAGCAATTCTGTCTCCTCATCCTCAAAGTGATCCTGGAGCCTAGCAACGATGTCCCCATGGGAAGTTTCAATCTCATTAATCATGAAAAATTCAAGGCATGATAGCGAGTCCATGAATTGCTTTGACTGCTGTTCTATACGGTTTTCTAGGTTTTTAATACGTTCGTCCCTAGCTAGCATCTGGGTGGCATGTAGACTGCCATCCAGGAATTGAAATTTAGAATCAAGGTCGTGATTTGCCTCAGCAATCAACTTAATAGACTTTTCTCTAATTTGTTATCTCTGTTCTGTAATTCATCTTGCAAACTTTGAAACTTAGAATCAAGTCTATCATCTACCCCCTTGCATTTTTCAGTCATTGAGTTAATGGCATTATCCAATTGTTGAAACCTATCCTGGGTATCTTGCATCTTAGTATCCAAACTACAGGACAGAGAGGCTATCTGTGTTTCCAGTTGATCCAATTATTGAAACCTATCCTGGGTATCTTGCATCTTAGTATCCAGAGAATAGGACAGAGATGCTATCTGAGTTTCCATTTGGTTACATATATTCTTTAATTCATCATGGTCCTCTGACCGCCTAGCTTCTAATGCCTCTGAAACGGAACATCTCTCTGGGTTTATCTTATCATAAATGCGCTGCATTTCAACTTGGGTAGTAGACAGCTCTGCCCGTATCATATAAAACATAGAGCAAAGCCTATCATCTAGCTTCTGTTCTACATGTTGCATAAACGTATCATGGGTCAGTCTGGTCTCTAAAATCTCATTATGTAAGGCTTGCATGTCCTGTAGGCAGGTGGTGAAATTAGCTTTATCGATGTCCTTGAGGACTCTGGCTAATGATAATACGTGTATTAACACACTAACAGCTAATAAAGAATATAGGCCAATATTTAGTAGATCAACCTCTTCCTTGAACATTGAATTTACATAAGAATTGAAAATGTTACCAATTGAGAAAAATGATAGAAATTTGGCCATATTCACCATCGGCGCTAACTCCAGATGCAGTAACCAGTTTTGACCAGCAGGTGGTGCAGGTGCGTTTGTTTTGAGTAGGAGCTGAAATTTCCTGAAAAATCCTTATAGAGTGTTAAGAACAGATTGGGGATGTGCTTTTACTAGGTATGGGAACCCCTTTGGATGGTAACTGATGGAGACCAAGCTTGGCAGGTGTAGCTGAACAAAGGCTCGCGCCTGGACCAGCGTGGCGGGCAGTGGAGCTGTACTGCAGCTTCGGGCCAGGGCTATGAGGCAGGGACGCTTTGGTGAGCATTTTCTGTGGAGAAAAGCTGGAGGCAGGCAGGCATGCATGCAGTTTTACTGCCAGCGGCTACAAGCCACAGAAACTGTGTCCCTCCAGGTTAATGCACATACGTAGTATCTCTGTATACAGAGGAGTGAAGATACTGAAGTCCACTGTGGCACAGAGACCCAAGACGGCTTGCAATGAGCCGGAATGGGTCATGGATTTCAGAGTGCCAGGTATAGCGAGAATGTAGTCTGTAAGGTAAAGATATCTTTTTATTTAGATAAACACCAGCCAAACGCAAGCCAGAGTAGTGAGGCCAGGGAGAAGGGGCAGCAGAAGAAGAAGCAGGGCTCCCATGTTCCTAGGGTCCCTTAAGAGTCCCTCCTGCACCAGGGAGATCTCCAGAGACCTACAAGGATGACACGATCTGACAATCCAGGCAACGGTGGAGAGGATAACCTAAAAACCCTCCCTCTAAAATGAAATTGATGACTTCTCTTTATGCCATCCTAGAGCCCTCATCCAGTGGCTGATGGAAGCAGAGACAGACATCCACAGATATACACTGAGCTGAAATCGGGAATTTAGTTGAAGAGAGGGAGGAAAGAAGAACGAAGGGGTCTGTACCAGGTTGGAGAAACCCACAGGAACAGTTGGCCTGAACAAGGGATACCACATCGACCCCAGATACTTTCGGGGAGGCCAGTACAAGACTGATCCAGACCCCTGAACATGGATGTCAATAAGGAGGCCTCTGCACTCCAGGGAGCCTCTGGTGGTGGATTAGTATTTTTCCCTGGTGCAAGAAGGGACTTTGAGAGCCCATCCCATATGAAGGGTTACACTCTGGCCCTGGACACATGGGGAAGGGCCCAGGACCAGCATAGGAAGACTTGGTGGACTTTGCAGAGCCCCAGTTGAGGGCCCTACCCTGCCTGGGGAGTGGTGGGTGGATGGGGTGGGGGGTAGACTGGGGGTGGGGGAGGAGGGTTGGGGGTGAGGGGAGGGAGAGGGAGAAGGGACTTGAAATAAGCTTGTTCCCTAACTAGAACTAATAAAATTAAAAAAAAAGAGTCCCTCCTGCATCATCCTGACCTCACCTTGACCACGCCTTCACAGTCATGGTCAGGCACACTGTAGCCAGCCCTTAGGAGGTGTGGTTACAGTGTCTCCGTACACAGGTGGACTCACAGGACTCAAAGGGAATATAGTAGGGTCTGAAGAGGGAGGAACTAGCAGCTTCCCCAGTCCTAACAAACCAAGGAGTCCTTAATTAGCCCACAGGTGACAATGCCTCATTGAGGGACCATGTATGAATTTACTCTATTTTTCCAGGCTATTGTCTAGAGAAGGAAGCTGAGGTGAATAGCAAGAAGTTGTGCTCCTACAAATCACTGAGGGCTTTGAAATGGTCCCTTGGGACAATACACCAAAAGTCACAGCTTACAAAGCATTTTCACAAATATTTCCTCACCATGTCCTCACAGCAGGTCTGTGACTAATTTTTTAGGGTCTCCAATTCACATATGTGAAGGATGATTACGGACACAGAGTCTTTGCTATAGCTAAGCATGAGAGAGTCGGTGATGCTGGTGTGGCGCATTTTACAGTGCTGAGTCAGAAAAGGTCTTTCAGGTCAACATCTCCAACTATTTCTTCTTCATTGTAATAAAATCTAAAGTCTGGGTATTTTAAGGAAGATCTGTGTTGCTGTCCAACAATAATTAGCCTGTCACAGGACTGACCTATGTGTCATCACTGTTGTAAGTCCTGTAGATTGGATCTCAAGCCTGTAATCTTGTGCAAACCAAGAGACTGACACACAAATCTCACAAACCTGCAGGATACTGGTCCAAGAGACTGACACACAGATCTGCCAAGCTAAGAGGATGCTGGTTAAAAGAAAAAGGCAGCAGCAGAAATAAAAAACACTTAAGAAGGAAGATGGTGATGATCACAGTAAGGACAATATCTAAGAATGTTTCTTAGTCTTCTAAATGATAATTTAAAACAACAAATTTCAAGACTAAAACATCTGTATGAACTGTAGAGTTAGTAACACACCGGTGTCTACAGACAAAACTTTGCATAGTAAGATGTCACACTTAGTGTGGTATGCTAAATGTTTAACAAGACACTTTCCATAAGAACAGAAGCAAATGAGGGTGAAGCCAGTTGGCAGCCATGATGCTGATCCCATCCCTGATACCTGAGCCTTGTGGTTATCAGTTCACTGGGCAAGTTAGTAGCCATGCTTTTTGCTTCTATGATAAAATACCTGACACAAGCCATTTGAGGAAGGGTTTATTTAGACTGAGTGTGTGAGGACATAGTAATGGCAGGGAGGTCATGGGGGTAGGAGCAGACTCAGGGTCACATTGTATTTCCATTCAGGAAGCAGACAGATGGATGTCAGGATGCCAGTCCCTGGAAAGGTGCCAACCACAATCAAAGTGGAGCACCTCACATCAATTAAAACTTTCTGAAAACACAATCACAAATCCCCAGAGAGTTGTTCCATGACGATTCTAAACCCAGAAGTGTTCACAGTGAAGATGACCATGACAAGCAGTAAGACAATGGCCAGGGAAGGGGCTGAGAGGTGTTGGAAGATAATGTCACCCCGTTCTCTTGACTCCTTTAAACTTTCCTGTTGAAGATACCTCTGACACAGATTCAGATGAGACAGAATCATCTTATCATTTTTTCCCATTTCCAAGAAGGCTACACTCAGATCTCTTCACACTCATTCTATCCAACTTTACTATTGTATTCCATGGATGTTTATGACCATGTAAGCAACCAGTGAGCCACAATGCACTCATCAATATGTACTCTTACCTGGAAGATACTTTTGCTCCCCAACCAGACATCCTGGGCAGTGTTCTGTGTCCTGAATGGGTTTGTCCTTATTGATGTCTTCAGGCACATCCTAGAAACAGGACACACTGTTCTGATGTCCACTATTAGGTGGGGCAGCCATGTCACACAGAACCATGTGTAAGACAGAGCCAGGATGACTTTGCTCCTCCTGCTCAACTTACCATAGGAAACTGCCCATGGAGACCACAAGATCAGGCTTTGGGGTAGAAAGAGCAGATCACCTGGGTCACTTTCTCATGTTGACTACTTGCACATTCATAGACTAAGAAATACCTGTGTGCAAACAGATATTTGTGGAAACCAGCTTTGTGACCCAGTACATGGGTGCCCAGTTAATTATGGGCATCAATGAAACAAAAATAATGATAAAAACCCAAAAGAGCCAGGCATGGTAGCACATACCTTTAATTCAAGCACTAGGAGGCAGATGCAGATGGATCTCTGTGAGTTCAAGGCTAGCCTGGTCTAAAAAGGGAGTTCCAGGATAGCCAGGATTGTTACACAGTTAAACCCTGTCTCAAAAAAACAAAAGGGGAAGATATTTATATGTGTATTAAAATATATAATATCTGTAACAAATATGAAGATAGACACACACACACACACAGAGAGAGAGAGAGAGAGAGAGAGAGAGAGAGAGAGAGAGAGAGAGAGAAGGGAGATCGTGTTCACATTGGTCATTGGAAGGCTTGTGATTCAGGTATCAGAAGACTATGCACTTAGATTATCAGACACTGTCTCTGAATCTGTGACCTGCTTTTGAGACCCCTTCCTCTTCCTGTCCCAATAGGATAACATGGTAGAAAGTGAGGGTAGAAAGGGAGCTGGCAATCAGCAGTTAAGGGCAGGATTTACCCTTGGATGCTACCTGAAATTGGAGCAGAAGTTGGAAGGTTCTGATGAGAAATCATCTCTCTTCACTTCCTACATTTCATCATTTGACAGAGGAGGTCATCATGTTTCCCAATAGACCACACTGAATTTATGTGTGAAGTTAGTTATCTGAGCTGTATTTGTTCTGTTCCACAGTCTATCAGCTTATTTCTGTCATGACAACACATATTATGTTTTTTAGAATGTAGCACCTCAGCCTCTCAAACTTCTGCTGTCTCAACTATCCTGAAACCCATAGAAGCAAGTTTTGTATGCTGTTGTGTTCTGGGAACTACACCAGGTTATATAATGTGCATTATTGCTGCCAACTAGGTAAAGGTGACAACACATCAGTCCATGACCACAGAACTGGTATTACATCTCTATAGATAAATCTTCCCACTTCCTGCTCTCAGGATGGACCATATTACTTGCGTTAACCAAAAATAAATAAATAAATAAATAAATAAATACATACATAAATACATAAATACATAAAATGTGTGGAAAGAGAAACAGGTCACTCATTGGAATCTGAGTCAGTGTGAGTTTGTCTACTGTATCTTTCCTTCTGTTCTAAGATGACATGATGATATAAGAGTTCTTGTGATGATATTCTGTTTGCGCTCTAACAAATAAAGCTTGCCTGAAGATAATTAGAGCTAACCACACTAATTAGCCATAGAGGACAGAAGGTGGTATACACCTTTATTCCCAGCACTTGGGAGACAAAGGTAGATTGATCTCTTTCAGTTCAAGGCCACTGTGGGCTACATGAGATTGATTCAGTCCAAAAGAGAAACAGAGACAGGTGGTGATGGCTCATCCTTTAATCCAAGTACTTGGGAATCACATGTCTTTAATCCCAACACTAGGGAGGTGAGGACAGGAGTGATATGGCTAGGCAAGAGACAAATATAAGGTAGGAGAAGACAGGAGCTCAGAGAATTCAGATGATTCATAGAGACAGCATGTAGCCTGAGTTTTCATAGAAACAGAATCCAGTCTGTGCATTCAACCTGAGGATTCCTAGAGACAGGATTTCACATTCAGTCTGAGGATTTGTAGGACAGTTCCACCCCTTTGGTCTGAGGATGTGGTGGAGGTAAGACCTAGTGGCTTGCTCCTTTGTCTCTGATTTTTCAGCATTTACCCCAATATCTAACTCCAGGTTCTTTTCAAATTAAGATCAATTAGAATTCATGGTACAGTTCCTCCTTCAGGAGAGTTGTAAGAGGACTAAAGGTCACTACCAACCTACAGATACAAACATGAGAAACAAATGAATCCTTATAGCTGTAATACAGTAAGATTACTAAGATGTTTGTAATTGTATCTTAATACAGCCTGTCAGTCAAGACAACACCATGGCTTCACAGCAGTTTGTCCAAGTTATCAAGTACTGTGTTGGATAGACTGGAGAGAAAGAAAAGGGGAGCAGCTCATGCTCTCCTGAAAGAGGTGGAACTGGAGACAGATTGATGCTGAGGAAAAAGCCTGTATGGGGAGCCTGTGCAGCTACCTGAGGCCATACAATTTTTGGCCCTGGGCTGCTGCCAAGGGCTATGTGTAGCATGAATTGTAAAAACCCACAATCAGAATGAAGGGCCATGTGTAGCATGAATAATAAAAACCCAGAACTTGGGGTTCAAGCTGAAGATCAGGAAAGCAAAGCAGGCAAGCCAGAAAAGAGCTCTGAACTCTACCAAGAGTGGAAGGGGGTTGGCGTCCTCAACATGACTGGAAACTAATTGCTAGAAGACTGAATACTGAATGTCCTGCTCCTGTCTTATACACTTCCCTAGTGCTGGGATTAAAGTGTGAGCTCTGTTTCTCTTTTGGACTGATTCATTCTCATGTAGCCCAGGGTGGACTTGAACTCATAGAGATCCACTGCCTCTGTCTCCTGAGTACTGTGTTTAAGGGGTGTGTCACTACTGTACAGTTTCTATGGCTGTGGCTAGCTTTGCATTATGATCACCAATGGCTTTATTAGATCATAAACAATAAATATCCACAGCCATGTATGGCTCTGAGGTCCAACAGCAGCCAGGGTCTGTGTTTATGTCTGAGGCCCAATTTACCACAAAAGGCCAAGAAGATGAGCATAGTCTGGGCTGCCACCTGAAGTCATGTTGATGTCTGCGTGCCATGCCGAACTTCTCCCAAGCTCACATGCTGTAAGAGAGCTGGTCCTGTCCCTTGCCAGCTACTACACCTGGGAGAGCTGGCCCCATCCCTCACTGACCTGCAGCAGCAGTACTAATGAGGTGTGGGACAGCGGGTCTCTCCCCGAAACAGCCACAACCAACAGGAGAGCTGGCCCTGCCCCTTGTAGTGTGTGACCTGCTAGAGCTCTGGCCTAGCCTCACCAGGAGCTGCAAGGCATCCTAGGCAATGGCATGTAGTGGGGTAGCCTCCCCTCTGGAGGAGTCAGAAAGAACTGCCCCCACCCCTTGTTGGAGAGAAACTTGGTGGAGACCCAGGCTGAACAACTCCACTACCACCCAAACCCAGATCAGGGCCTTGAATGGTCCACTCAAACAGCTACCCCTTCTATGAGCTGTTGGAGAATGTGAAGCAGCCTGTCCTGTGGAAACATAGCCACAGGATCTCCATGACAATAGGGCAGCAATAGGACATCAGAGTGGAGTCTTGGTGAGGGTTCAGTAATTGATGCTGTAGCAGACCAGAAGCCTTGAATCATAACAACTCCTTGCATCAAATATTTGCAAGTAAAGCTGGGGGGGATATTATGTGACACAGCAGATCCTTCAATGCCAGTGTGAAAAATGAATGTGATGGAGATGCCGGAAAGACAGAGGAGCAGAGTGGTACAATACTGCACCACAGGAGATTCAACAGCTGTGACTTGTATAAGAGAAGGATGCAAGTGATAAATAGGTCATTACACAGAGTGTCAGAAAATGATGGGTTTTTTATTTTAATTATTAATTTCTATTAGGGAGAAGTTACAAGGGTAGAGAGCAGATGTGGAAATATGTGGGATTGGACTGTGTAATGTGCAATTCCAAAAGAATGAATGAGAAATATTTTAAATGAATAAATCTCTACAGGTATTATCCAGTAAGATTATTGAGGTGTATTGAATTATACCATAGTGTAGCCTGTCAATCAAAACAGTCACCTTGGTAATTGGTAAATATTCCAAATACCAATTACTGTGTTAGTTCAAACACACAGGTCAGTAACATACATAAAGACACTATTCATTTCTACTAATCTAATTCAGCTTATCCTGGATCCTGGTTCACTAGTCCAACCTATAAGCCCTATCACCTTGAGAAATGCTCTCTTGATGTCTTTGTTTCTCAGACTGTAGACCACTGGGTTGAGCAAGGCTGTGAAGACATTGTAAAAGAGTGAGATCTGCTTGTCTCTCTCAGGGGAGTAGCTGGAGTTGGGTTTCATGTAGATGTAAGAAGCTGGAATATAGAATAATGTGACCACAGTCAGGTGGGAGGCACAGGTAGAGAAAGCCTTACTGCGACCCTGGTTGGACTTGAATTTGAGAATTGTCTTGGCTATAAGAATGTAGGAGGTAACAATAAGGGAAACAGGAGAAACAATCAAAAAAACACTCAAGACCTGATCTACCATCTGAATGACGTGAGTATCGATGCAAGCAAGGCTACGTACTGAAGGGCTGTCACAGAAGTAGTGACTAACCCTGTTAGACCCACAATATGGCAAACTCATGACAAAGAAAGTATGTAACAGACAGAAGAAGAAACCACAGATCCAAGTCCCAGCTGCCAACGATATGCAAAGTCTCCAGTTAAGGATGACAGTATAATGCAATGGGTAGCAAATGGCCACATATCTGTCATAAGCCATGACAACAAAGAAGGTGCTCTCAGTACTAGCCAGGGCACCGAACACATACATCTGCAGCCAGCAGCCAGCAAAGGAGATGGTCTGAGATTTAGCAAGAAGATGCACCAACATCTGGGGCATGGTGGTGGTGACATAGCACACATCCAACAGGGAGAGGATGCAGAGGAAGAAGTACATGGGCGTGTGCAGCTGTGTGTCCATGCAGATCAGCATGATGATGAGACCATTGCCCATGACTGAGCTCAGGTAGATGAGAAGGAACACAGTGAAGAGGATGCTGTTGGTTGTGGGGTCACTGGAGAAGCCAAGCAGGATAAACTCAGAAACCCAGCTTTGGTTCTGTCCTGGAATCATCCACATGGTACAGGCTGTAAGAGAATCACATTCATCTATGTGTCCCCTGTCACATGCCAGCTGTAGAGGCAAAAGGAAGGTACAGGCTGGTGAGATGGCTCAAAGGTTAAGAGCACTCACTGATGTTCCAGGGAACCAGGCAAATCAGAGCTCTCAGTGACTTCAGTTCCAGGCAATTTCACTCCCTCTTCTTCACCAGAGGCCAAGCATACACATGATTCACAGACATACAAACAGGGAAAAAACATATACATAAAATAATACTTTCAATTAAGAAAAAAAGGCTGCATGTGGTTCTGAGCACACTGTTCAATTTCTGTGAACTCTTCTCAAGTTACTGAACCTCAGTCTCTTCATCTATCCAATGAGGCTGATGACACACAAGTCTCAGGATTATGATAACTATCTAAAGCATCTCACAGAACTCCTGGAAACACACATGATATGTCATATGCAGTCTCACACATCCATTCCAGCTCTGGGAAGGTGGAGAAAGGGGATCCCAGAATAAGAGAGCTAGCCACACTGGATGAAATGATGAACACTGGGATCAAAACGAAGACCATGACTCAAGAAAAAAGGTAAGACACAGGCCTAGATACATATTGTCCTGTTACGATAAATCTTTCTGCCAAAAGCCGCCTGAGCCCCACCGCCACGCGTGAGCTTTACACCAGCCGCCTGCCCGAGTTAATGCCCAAATAAATACACAGAAACTTGTATTAGATTCAATGCTGCTTGGCCAATTACTAGGATTCTCATCTGTTAGTTCTGTCTTAACTATCATAAACCTATATATTTTATAAGACTTATCTTATGGGCGTCCCTCCTGGCTGGTGGATCACATCGTGCTGCTGGAGCAGGAGCTGAGGGAAAAAGAGGGACACTTCCTGTTTCTCCTTCTTTAAAGATGAGTCTCCTTGCTATGTCACTTCCTGCCTGGATCAATACTTCTCTACTACATTTCCCAGAATCCTCTTTGACTCCTAGTCCCATCTACTTGCTGTCTCATTGGCCAAACAGTATTTCATTTAACAATCAATAAGATAAACATACACAGTACATTCCCCATCATAGTCCTATGAGTAATGACAGAAGGTTATATGCCCAGTATACTGGGGATACTGTAGCCACCCAGGAAATGCTGATGGATCATGTGGAAATGGGAGCAGCAAAGTTATTTCTTCCTGTTTTGCTCATACCTCCCTCTGCACCAGAACAATCAGTTCTAGGTGGACAATAGCTTTAAGTGATGAATCTAAAGCAACCAATTTTTTGGAATCAGACGTGATATAATAAAAATATCTATCATTTTTAGGGGAAGCAAAGATAAGATTTTTTTTCAAAAGAACATTTTATGTGGAGAGAATAAAAGAAAATGGCGAGCTACAATATGCAAAAAAGAAGTACTGAAATTATTATCCAAAGAGTTAGTGAAAATATGGCATAAATCAGATGCTCCAATAGAATACTTAACAATTCTCACAGGGCATTTCACATGGAGCTCTCCGGTGAGCATTGATGAGGCTAAGGTTCTCAGCACCATTGCCCATCTGAAAATAGCAGGAGAAAACCACAATGCTGATACCCACCCTCCTCTTCTCTCTCTCACATCACCACACACCTATCAGCATGGCTACAATGAAAAATATCTAGCATTGACAAGAGTGCATCCAATGGGAGAGTAAATTAAAATGATCTCTTTGGTGTGTGCCTGTCTGTGATCTGTGAGGTTGAACACATTTAATGCACTGCCCAGTAATACAAAATATCACTTACAATTCTGAATGAAGATGCAAACACAAAGGCACATACAAGAATATGTTCAAAGAAAGATATGTAAAAAACAAAAATCTCCAAACACTACTCTCAATAATCTGAACTTTAGTACCATCCATGCTAACCAGCAAGACAATGGTTAAGGTGGGAATTGCTTTTGGTAAGAGTAGAAATATGAAAGAGAATTCTAGACACTTCAGTCCTCAGTTTCCCTGGCCCCATCCCCTCTCCTGACAGTTCTGCTCATAACCCTCATAGATGTCCTTCCTTCAACCCAGGTCAGGAACTCATCATCTCCCCCAGCATTTCTGCATCAGCATCCCCATGGGCCCCTCTGAAATTTCCTTTTTCAATACAGCCTTTTTTTTGTTTGATTGTTTTTTGAGACAGGGTTTCTCTGCATAGCTTTCCAGCCTATCCTGGCACTCGCTCTGTAAACCAGGCAGGCCTCGAACTCACATAGATCTGCCGGCCTTTCCTCCTGAATGCTGAGATAAAAGGCCTGTGCTAGCAACACCCGGCCCACTATAATCTCTTTCAAAACAAAAAGCAACATTTTAAAAAGAAAAAGAAGAGAGAGAGAGAGAGGAGAGAGAGAGAGAGAGAGAGAGAGAGAGAGAGAGAGAGAGAGAGAGAGAGAGAGAGAAATCAAAACAAAAATTACTAAAACCAAACCATGGAGTCAGTCCTATTGGTCAACTACCCCCAGACATGAGGCCTGCCCTGGAGTATAACTGATGTGCACAGTGACACTCTAACGGAAAAAAAGAGATTTTACCTTTCCTAGCAGCTATCGACTACAAATAGCTTCTTCTTTAGGGCAGGACTTTGAGTCAACTTCCCCATCTCGCTGCTGGCCATTTCTCTACATCGAGAAGTTCTGCTTGTGGCTGCAGTTTTTAAAGAAATCACACTGCTCTTATGTGGCCCCTGTTGAAATCCTTTTATAGAGCTCCCAAGCCCGGTCATCTGAGACAGATGCACAGGTCATTCCTACCCTGCCTGCCTGTGAAGACTCAGACTCACTGCACACCTGTCTCCTCTGACTGCAGTCTCTCCATTCACAGATCTCCATGCAAGCACTACCGGTCTCCTGCATGACTCTGCCCCTTCACACTATATGACATATGCCTAGATACTGACCATGGATGGGGGACCACCTCCTACATACTTTGCCCATAGTATGGCCACAGCAGGACTCAGCTTTGCCTGGAAGCCTTCCCTGTTATGCTACCCCCTCTTACTCCCAACCCGGATAGGTGACATGTTGCTTTTCTTGTTCATTGACTAGTTGCAATCTCAACTAGTCAATTCTAGAGGTGTCTGATATCAATTTTGACATCAAACAACTTGGACAAAGCCATTGATATTGTTTTGCTAACTTAAACCACACACAACTAAGAAAGAATTGTCTCCGATGGAGTGTGCCCATATTGGTGATTTCCTGATCTTTGCAAAAATAAAAAAGAATTTTAATATTTATTGGGAAAAATCATGCATTCCCTGCTTTTGTTGAATTAACTTTACCTAAGACCACAAAGGTCACTGAAGAAAACACTCTTACCTGTGTGTTATAGATGAAAACCTACAGCCTAGAGAGGGCATCTTATTCCAGTCTCTGCACTGGAGAAGTGGGGGTTTATGTGGAGTGACATCAAGGCCGGCTCTCAGTCACCTTCCCTGCTTCTGGCACACAGGCTCTGAAGTGGGGAGGTGAGGAAAGAAAAGTCCGTGTAGTTGAGCTTATGGAGACTCAGCACACCCAGAGTCCTCCTAGGACAGAGCTGGATGGTTAGACACAGACCAGCTCTCCTCATGAGATTCCCTCCTGTCAGATGGGATGTATTCAAAGAAGAAGGATCCAAGGAAAGAATATTTGAGGTGTGATTTCTATGTCATTGGGACACCATATAGTGATTTGAAGCCCAGTGGCCTTTGACTTGGCTTACAGTGTCCCAGAAGCTTGGCTGGCCCAAGTCTGGCACAGCATTCACAGATTTCTATGCAGGTAAAGGCTACACATACTATTTCCAGCCTACAAATCCGCATCTGTAAGGTTTAGGATGAGGAGTCCAATGATATACTTGACTATATAGTGAGTTTAAGGACAGACTAGCCTAGAGCAAACTCACAAGACCCATGCCCACCCAAACGAATCATGATAGCTCTGTCCACAAAGTGTCAAGCTGTGTCTCTGTTGTGCGGTGTCTCCCGTAAAGACATTGACCACCACTACTCTCTCATGGATATGGCTCTCTGCATTACTCAGGACTCCACATTCATTGTTTCTCAACATGATTTGAAACAGACAAATATTCTGTAAATGTTTAATAAATTAATAATGGAAGGAATGAATGAAGAAGGAAGTAAAGATACAAAGTTGAGAAGGAGAGAAAAGAAATGCAGGCAATGAGGGAAGAGGTCTGTGGAGTTTTAGATGTATAGAGAGGGGAGCTGGATATGGATGGCTTGACTAATTACTATCTCTATACCCACTTGCCTGGACCCCACCCACAAGCCAAGCACAATTGACTTTCTTACCACTTGTAAATCCAAGGACTGTATCAAAGACTAGTTATCTTTCACTATTGATAAAGAGGCTAAATGGGAAGCCTGCTAAAGCAACTGGGTCCAGAGAGAAGGGATTCTAGATAGCTCTATTGCCAGAAACATTGCAAGGTGCTGTAGAGTTGGAGGCACCGAACCTCTGCTTCCCCTGCAAGTGGACCAGCCCCAGCTCCTGAACACGGCCCCTATACAATCCTTCTTAACAAAGGCAAACTCACACATCTTCATCTCTTCCCAGTGGGACCTACTGCTGAGGATTTATGACCCTGCCTCATCTCTGAAACTCCCCAGGAGAGCTGAAAAGGGGCCATTTCTGTTCCCAGTAGGGATGCTGAGATGATCACTGGGTGCTGTCAACAAGAGCACTAAGTTGAGACTCTTGGGAGCAGAGTAGGAAAAAAACACACAGGAGGACGAGTGGTGACCTGTTCCCTTTTCTATACTAATTGGTGAGTAAGAGCATCTCAGAGAAGAGGAGGTGAGACCTGGTCACCTGAGGTCACAGGTCAAGGACTTAAGTTCTCATTCTGATTCCTCTTTTACGGTCCAAACCCTGAGCCCTGACACTGGATGAGACCATGTATGAGTCAAATGCCTCGTACTTGCTCAACTACCTTTGGGAGATCTTAGTCCTCTCTTCTCTGCTATGTAATATCTGAGGAAGTTACCCAGCTACTCTGGTGCTAACAAAGACTCATCAACAATGGGGACTGGAGGATTAGCCCAGAGAAAAAGAGTACTTGCTGGGCTTGCAGAAGTCCAGTTTGATTCTCAGAACTAACATGGCAGCTCACAACTGTCTGTATCACCTGTTCCAGAGGATCCGATTCTACTCTCTTCTTTTTTTGTTTGTTTGTTTTTTTGAGACAGGGGTTCTCTGTATTGTTTTGTAGCCTCTCCTGGAATTTGCTCTATAGACCAGTTTGGCCTTGAACTCACAGAGATCCCCCTTCATCTGCCTCCTGAGTGTGGGGATTAAAGGCATGCTCCACCAACGCTCAGCACACTACTCTCTTCTGATCTGCACAGGATCCAGTCATGCATGTGGAATGCACACATAGATGCAGGCAAAATGCTCATACACATAACCAAACAGACAAAGAAAGAAGTGTCAACTATGACATCGTAGACAGATTTTTTGTGGGGGGCAAGAGCTCCCAAATCATGGAGAATTATTTTTAGTCTTAGCTTAGGTTTATTCCACTACCTCTTATATATTTAATTAATCTCCTTATATTAATCTATGTTTTATCATGTGACATTTTTAGCTTTCTTTCATTCCGTATACCTGAATTTCCATGTCTGTATAGCATCCAAGGTGGGCTTCAGTTATCCATTTCATCACTCTTTACAGAAGATAGCTCATGCCTAGCTATTGGTCATTCAAGTTTTTATTATAATGATCATGGACATACCTCTTTGCAGTGTACAAATATCCCACAACATGACATATCAACATGGAATCAGCAGTGACATCCCCATGACAGCGGAGTGAGAAAAGGCTCACTCATGTCTCTTAGATGGAAATGAGAATTTGCATCCAAATATATCAAGCTCTAGAGATGTTCTCTTGAACTTGGTCTACTCTGCCTTGGTTTCCTGTAGAATTATAATAGTAACCTCTTCCCATCTAGGCTAGCTAAAGAAATAAAATATGATGATGTCAACATCCTGCCTGGGAACTGACCAATATTCCATGACCTCGTAGCTCCATCCCTACCTTCTGTCTGTGTCCTGGTTTCCTAAGGATTCAGAAGGAGAAGAATGGACTATAAACTCTTCCTGGTTAGAGTGATTGATAAGGGGTTAGAATTCCTGTGAGGTGCTCCATAAACATAGCCAATAGTAAAGGTTAATTATAAAATCACAATTAAATAAATTGCATTGAAAACAAGGACAGAGTGCCTAAGCTTGTAACTCAGCTGTATAGCACCAGAGTAAATACAATGCTTGAGGCTAGATTTTGAATCATCACATAAAAAGTTAAGGTAACAAAAGTTCTGAACTCTGCACATCCCAATGAGCAACTCCTGTTTCCTGTGCTCTTTGCTCTGGGTTTAGTGGATTAGTGTGGTGCATTTGCTGGTTGAAACACTATATAATGACATGTAATTTCAACTGCTGTTCAGTGGCATGTGTTGCAACCATGACATTGGGCATGATGAGTGTATTTGCACCTTAGTAATTCTCAATCAACACTACTCAGAAGCACCATCGCCATTAGAAGCAAATGTTGCTAACCATTGTTCCACATCTCTGATTCCAACGCTACTCACTGCTGTTGTTGATCTCCATCAACTCTGAGAGGCAGCTAAGTCCAGGAAGAGATTCTTTTCCACCAGGATTGATGAGAAAACAGGTTCAGAGAGAAGCAGGCAGAGAATATTGAGTGGCCCATAGAGAATGACAGTCACTCTGGCTCTGTTGTTTTTAGTCATGGAGATTTTATTATGCATTCATAGGGAGGGACTCAGAAGGGAGAGAAACATATGCACACACCATTTGAGTTATACATGGATGTCATCAACATGGCAGAAAAGCAACTATATGATGGGATCAGATTCAAAAAGGGAGGTATATATAGCAGGGCCACATGGATGCTCCAAGGGACTGCACATGTTCAGGATTTTTTTAATAACTGTAGCACTTAGCAATTCTTGGGAATATTTCTACAAGACCTCTGCACAGATAAAGGAAAATTGACCCAGAAAATGAGCAATTTGCCAAAGGTCACCCAGCTAGAGAATGGTAGAACCAATTCCAGGGCCTGGCCACTTGCTTCTGGAGGTGAGTTTGAACCTACTGTGTCTATCAAACACTTAATTATGTGAGTTCAAACTAATAGCTGTACCTGGGCTCTAATCAAAAAATGATCCTCAATACTCATAGCTGGACCTACTCCATACAGGTCAAAGGACTACCTCAGAAGTCAACATGAAGTAAAGTCATATGGGGAATCGATATACCTCAAGACCCAACAATACGATTCTTGGGCATATACCCAAAGGATTCACAATTATACCACAAGGACATTTGCCAAACTATGTTCATAGCAGCATTATTTGTAATGGCCACAACCTGGAAACCACTTTGTTGTCCCTAAAATGAATAAAGAAAATGTGGTACATTTACACAATGGAGTACTACTCAGTGGTCAATAAGCAATGACATCTTGAAATTTGCTGGAAAATGAATTGAACTAGAAGAAACCATATTGAGTCAGGTAACCCTGACCCAGAAGTAACAGGGAAAGATTTGGAGTAGTGAGTTTTTGTTTTGTTTGGCACATCAGAAGGATGCTCTCTTTCAGAGATGCCAGCAGGGAGAAAGGGTTAGATAGGTGCTACTCAACATCTCTGAGCTAGCAGGTTTTCACCCCAGCCTATGAGTCTCCAGTCTTCTTTATAAATAGAACCACAGAGATTTGTTAAAGCTAACTTTAGAGGCAGCATCAGAGTCAGTGAAGGTGGGAATAGAATTTCCACCAGGCTATTGCCTGAGTGTTCAGGCTGCTGCCAGAGAAACAGGCCAGTAACTACAGTCATAATTGCTAGTTTAAGTACCAGGAGATTCAGGTGCAGCTATAGTGTTGAAGATAAAGTACTGTTGGGGAAGTCAGTGTTGGTCACATTCATAAAAACATAGAAGTTATGCCAGCCAGTTAGTTCTGCCTCAATTGCTGTCGGTAAGTCTCTACATGAGCATTTGCAGCAGTAGGCAGCTGCTTGCCAGGCCTCCAGAAAGCAGGTTCCTGCTTGGAAATTGCCAGAGGGCCTTGAGTTCACAGCCAACAACATAGACAAACTGAGAAGTCAGCAGATTTATCAAGATACCTAGGAAGTCCTTTAGGAGAGGGAACATTACAATGCAGGATGCAAGGACCATGTATGTAGCTACTGTGAATAATTTGAAAATGGAAAATTTAAATGAGGGGATAAATGACTTATCTGGGATTGACATAAAGTTGATTGCTGTTACTATCAATTTGGTAATTAATATTTTGTCCTTTAAAAAGTGCGTTGATAACTGTGCCAAATATGATAATTTGACTGATAAGATGCAGTCTTTGAATGACTTACTATTATTAAGACATAAACTTTAGAAAGACCCACTAATGAAAATAAGAAAAAATATTCATAGACAGAGGAATTTATATCAGAAGTGTACAACTAGATCCATATCTATTGCCTTGCACAAAACTCAAAGACCACAACATAAATCCAGTAACACTAAGGCTGATAGAAGAGAAAATGGGAAGTAGCCTTGAACATATTGGACCAGGAGACTATGTCCTAAATACAACACCAGTAGAACAGACACTGAGATCAACAATTACTAAATTGGACGTCCTGAATTGAAAAGCCTCCATAAGGTAAAAGACACTCTCAATAAGATAAAAGTGCAACCTACAGAAGGGAAAAAGATCTTCACCAACCCCAAATCTGACAGAGGGCTGATCTCCAAAATATATAAAGAATTCAAGAAAGCAGACATCAAAATATCAAATAGCCCCCATTAAAAATGGGGTACAGAGCTAAACAGAATTTTTATGGAATCTGGTATTTTAATGTTTGTAGACAGACAATAGTAAGACATTTAAATACACATTAATTAAATGTTGATGAGTACAGTTGGGGGAAAATAAAGTAAGGAAGGGGAGAAGGGAATTCCAGGGATGGTAAATGTGATGCAGTTTAAACTGGTGTGGTCAAAGAAAACTTCACAGAGAAATAGGCAATTAAAGAAGCCTTTTTAGTGAGGGTTTCTATTCCTGTGATGAAACACCATGACCAAAGGCAACTCAGGGAAGAAAGGTTTTGTTTCCCTTTGCAGCTTATAATCCATTATTCAGAGAAGGCAGGGCTAGAACCTGGAGGCAGGAACTGATGCAGAGACCATGGAGGGTGCTGTTTACTGGCTTGTTCCTCATGACTTGCTTAACCTGTTTTCCTTTAGTATCCAGGGCCATCATCCCAGGGTTGGCAGCACCCACAATGGACTGGGACCTACCTCAGCAATGACTAGCAAGGAAATGAAGCACAGGTTTGTCCATGGGGAAATCCGGTAGGAAGCATTTCTCAACTGCTGTTCTCTCTTCCAAATATTTCTAGATAACACAGAAGACTTAAAACCTCTTGCTGGTGTGAATAGGCATCTAGAGGGAGATTCTTGGCATGTATTTGATGTGTTCTAGAAAAACACAGAGATTTATGTGGGGGGTGAGTGACGTAGAGAGAGGCAGGTGAGTTTGGAGAGCCCATGATGGTAGTAGCAGTCAAGGAGGATGAATTTCTTAGGGCTCTGTTGCAGGTGAGAAAGCTGGCACTTTTATTTTGAGTGAGATGAATAGACCTTGGATGGACTTGAGCAGATGGATGGTGGGATTTGATTTACCAAGGATCTCTTTGATTGCTGTGGGAAAGATGGTCTTTAGAAAGCTAAGGATGGAGGGAGACAGACTGTGTTGGAAGTTTAGGGGAGTATCCTGGTCCATCTGGGTCTTCTTGTCCTCTCTTTCCTCTCCCTTTATGAGACTGGGGTGGTGGTTTGTGAGCATGGACTCTGTGCCATACACATGAAAGGAGAAATACACTAGACTGAAATTGTATTGAAGCCTTGAATCTGTGGCTTCTTGGGGTCAAGAGTTACACACACACACACACACACACACACACACACACACACACACACACACACTACACCCACCACCACCACCACACACACACACACACACACACACCACCACCACCACCATAGTAATTTGAATTCTCAACTTATGCCTCTTATTTTATGTCATTTCATAATTCTGACATAGTACTTTAGGATTCATAGTGACCTAGGTTTTCTTATCCTACTGTTCTTCCTGCTCTGACAGAGAAAGACATAGAGACAGCTCTGTATCATGCCTTTTCTTCTGTGCCACCAACCAGCTTTCAAATCAAGACATGGAGACGTATTCTTAGTTATGGATGCTCCCTAGCTCAGGCACATTTCTAGCTAAGTCTTTTAACTTAATCTCTCTTGTTTCTCTTCATCTACATTTTACCTCAGAGCTTTTTATCTTTCTTTTCTTCTAAATGTCTTACTTTCCTGCTGTCTCTATGTCTGTCTGATGGCTGCCTTGTATCTGCCCCCAGGTATGTGACTCTCTACCTCATTCTTTCCTCCTTCTTCTGTCTGGAGCCTAGATTCCTCCTCCTCCTTAATCTCTCTGCCTACTGCCCTGCCCATCCCTCTTCTGCCTAGCTATTGGCCATTCATTTTTTATATATGTAAATTTTATTTAAATAGAAATAATCTTATTTTTCATATCAATCCCAGTTCCCTCTCCCTTGCATCCTCCCCTGCCCCCCACCAACTCCCCACCCCATCCCCCATCTACTTCCCAGGGAGGATGAGGCCTTGATGAGGGATCATCAAAGTCTGTCAAGTCATTTGGGACAGAGCCTAGGCCTCCCATATGTGTTTAGGCTAAGAGAGTTTCCCTCCATGGGAAATGGGCTCCCAAAGCGATTAGTGCACTAGGGATAAATATTGGTTCCACTGCCAGAGGCCCTATAGACTGACCAGGCCTCCTAGTTGACACCCATGTTCAGGGGGCCTAGTTTGATCCTATGTTGGTTCCCAGCTGTCAGACCAGAGTCTCTGAGCTCTGATTTGCTCAGGTCAGCTGTTTCTGTGGGTTTCCCCAGCATGGTCATGACCCCTATGCTCATCACTCCTCTCTCTCTCCAACTGGATTCAGGAGATTGCCTCAGTGCTTAGCTGTGAATCTCTGCTTCTGCTTCCATCTGCTACTGGATGAAGACTCTATGATGACTTTTAAAGTAGTCATCAATATCATTATAGGGGAAGGGCATTTAAGGTAGCCTCTTCACTATTGCCTAGATTCTTAGTTGGGTTCATCCTTGTGGATTTCTGAACATAAACAGAATTCTTAACAAATGCTCAACATCCTTAGCCATCAGGGAAATGCAAATCAAAATGACACTGAGATACCATCTTACACCTGTCAGAATGCTAAGAGCAGAAACACTGATGGCAGCTTATGCTGGAGAGGATGTGGAGTAAGAAGCAGTCATTTCATATGGTTTCAATTCACTTTTTGTCAAGCAGATGTTAAATTCAGAGGTTATTAGGAGCATCATTATTCCACAAAACTGGAAACATTTAGTTTCAGCAATATTGGAAACTGGTCCTCAGTTACAATGGAAAACATGGTAGGGAAAGGATGGTAGTGCCATAGAACAATGAAATAGGGCTAGAGGTAGCAAAATTTCCCAAGACCAGCTTCTCAGTGACGGCCAGTGTGAGGATTAGCAAAGACAGTCTATATTGGATGATTGCATCTTGGTTCTATGCCATATAGAAGCTATGAGTGCTTGGGACAGGGTTGAAGAATCAGGAAAGAAAACTGAGTCATTTACTAAAATTATACAAGGCCCAAAAGAAGCCTCCACTGATTTTTTTACAAAGATTTACTTCAGCTGTAAATAGAATGATATCAAATCCAGAAATTATATAATATTAATTGAACTTTTGGCTTTTGAAAATGCTAATTCAGAATGCAAAAGGGTGATTAGGCTTTTAAGGGCAAGATCAGCACTCATAGATGAATGGATCCAAAATATAGCTGATGTTGAATCTCAAACTTATGATGATACTTGGATAGGAGAAATTATTTCTAAAAATTTTAAGAAAAATCAAAAGGCCAGATGTTTTAATTGTTAAAGAAAAAAGGAGACCTACAAGGATGACACGATCTGACAATAAAGGCAATGGTGGAGAGGATAACCTAAAAGCCCTTCCCCTAAAATGAGATTGATGACTTCTCTTTTTGCCATCCTAGAGCCCTCACCCAGTGGCTGATGGAAGCAGAGACAGACATCCACAGATATACAATGAGCTGAAATCAGGAATTTAGTTGAAGAGAGGGAGGAATGAAGAGCGAAGGGGTCTGTACCAGATTGAAGAAACCCACAGGAACAATTGGCCTGAACAAGGGAGAGCACATCGACCCCAGATACTGTTGGGGAGGCCAGTACAAGACTGATCCAGACCCCTGAACATGGATGTCAATAAGGAGGCCTCTGCACTCCAGGGAGCCTCTGGTGGTGGATTAGTATTTTTCCCTGGTGCAAGAAGGGACTTTGAGAGCCCATCCCATGTGAAGGGTTACACTCTGGCCCTGGACACATGGGGAAGGGCCCAGGACCAGCACAGGAAGATTTGGTGGACTTTGCAGAGCCCCCGTTGAGGGCCCTACCCTGCCTGGGGAGTGGTGGGTGGATGGGGTGGGGGTAGGCTGGGGGTGGGGGAGGAGGGATGGGGTGAGGGGAGGGAGAGGGAGAAGGGACTTACATGTGAAACAAGCTTGTTCCCTAACTAGAACTAATAAATAAATTTTTAAAAAAGATCATCTGAAAAGGGATTGTATTTTTAGTTGTGAGCCTAGCCTTTAATGGCCAAGCCATCTCTCCAGCCCTGCTTTAATCGAAGGAGCCATTATGGGTTTAATAAGAAATCTGGCACTAGGGAAATCTCCAGGGATCCACAAGGATGACCCCAACTAAGAATCTAAGAAATAACAGAGAGGTTATCTTAATGCCTTTCCCCTATAATTAGATAGATGACTACCTTAAATGACATCATAGAGTCTTCATCCAGTAGCTGATGGAAACAGAAGCAGACACCCACAGTGAAACACTGAGCCTAATTCCTAGAATCCAGTTGCAGAGAGGGAGCAGTGATGAGCAAAGGGATCAAGAGCACAGAAACAGCTGACCTGAGCAAGTGGGAGGTCATGGACCACAGTCTGATAGCTGGGAAACCAGCATAGGACTGTTCTAGAAACCCTGAACAAGGACGTCAGTTTGGAGGTCTTGGCAATCTATGGGGCCTCTGGTAGTGGATCAGTATTTATCCCTAGTACACGAATGGACTTTGGGAGCCCTCTTCACAAAGCTTAGACACACTGGGGAGGGTCTAGGCCCTGCTCCAAATGATATGACAGACTTTGAAGATCCCACATGGAAGGCCTCACCTTCCCTGGGGAGCAGAAAGGGGTTGGGAGAAAGGTTTGCTGGGGGGCAGGGGAGGAGAGTGGGGAGAGGGAACTAGGATTGATATGTAAAAGAAGCTTGTTTCTAATTTAAAATTGGTCTAATTATAAAAATAAAAAGACTGCTCTAAAAAGCGGGGGGGGGGGGACAGAAATTGAACATTGATAAAGACCTTGCAGTAATTTTTTGGGAGAGATTAACAAAAAACATTCCAAAAGCAAGAGACTTCAGTTATAAAAACAGCTAATTGCATTCTCTCTCATGCAATAAAGGGAACACCAATTTCTGTACCCTGTGTATTCTATAGTGATGCAAATATATCAGGAAAGGCAGTTTATAAGTCAGGAAAACTAAGTAGAGTGGCTCAAAGCCTTATGAATCAGTTCAGAAATCAGAATTATATGCTGTTCTCATGCTATTATTAGATTTTTCCAGACACTTATGATACAGTTACTGACTTGCAATATACGGGAAAAGTTGTTTTACATACTGAAAGCCCTGAACTATTACAGATGATAGAGAATTAACTTTGGTATTTATTCAACTACCACAAGTATTCAGAAGTATAAATCATCCTTTGTATATAACACATATCAGATCGCATACAGGTCTTCCAGGAACTCTAGTACAAGGTAATGATGAAATTGACCAGCTATTGGTAGGAAATGTGCTAGATGCCTCAGGATTTTATAAGAAAAATGATGTTAACAGCAAAGGTTTGAAGAAAGATTTTTTTATCACTTGGCAACAAGACAAAGAAATTTTAAGAAAATGTCCTCCTTGTTTATTGTATAATAAAACTCCATTACCTGCGGGAAGTAACAAAAAGGTAGTCTAAGAAATTAACTCTGGTATCTCAGAGTGGTTTTGAGCTGCATTTCCCTGATGGATAAGGATGTTGAGCATTTTCTCAAGTGTCTTTCAGCCATTTTAGATTGTTCTGCTGAGAATTCTCTATTTAGTTCTGCACTCCACTTTTTAATTGCATTGTTTGGTGTTTTGGTGGCTAGCTTCTTGAGTTCCTTGTATATTTTGGTGATCAGATGTAGGGTTGGTGAAGATCTTTTCCCATTCTGTGGGCTGGTGTTTTGTCCTGCTGACTGTGTCCTTTGTCTTACAGAAGCTTCTCAGTTTCAGGAGTCCCATTTATTAATTGTCCATCTCAATGTTTGTGCTACTGGTGTTATGTTCAAAAATCGGTCTCCTGTACCAATTTGTTCAAAGGTACCACCTACCTTCTCTTCTAGGAGGTTCGGTGTGGCTGAATTTATGTTGAGGTCCTTGATCCATTGGGATTTAAGTTTTGTGCATGGCAATAGATATGGATCTATCTGCAATCTTCTACATGTCCGAATCCAGTTATGCCAACACCATTTGTTGAAGATGCTTTCTTTTTTTCCACTGTATAACTTTAGCTTCTTTGACAAAAATCAGTTGTCCATATGTGTGTGAGTTAATATCAGGGTTTTCAATTCAATTCCATTGGTCAACCTGTCTACTTTTGTGCCAATACCAAGCTGTTTTCAGAACTATGGCTCTAATATAGAGCTTGAAGTCAGGGATGGTGATGCCTCCAGAAGTTCCTTTATTGTACAGGGTTGTTTTGGGTTTTTTGTTTTTCCATATGAAGTTGAGTACTGTTCTTTCAAGGTCTATGAAGAATTGTGTTGGGATTTTGATGGGAATTACATTGAATCTATAGATTGCTTTTGCCATTTTTACTATGTTGATCCTGCCTATCAAAGAGCATGGGAGATCTTTCCATTTTCTGGTATATTCTTTAATTTATTTCTTTAAAGACTCAAAGTTCTTACTATACAGGTCTTTCTCATTTTTGGTTAGTGTTACCCTAAGATATTTTATATTGTTAGTTGCTATTGTAAAGGGTGATGTTTCTCTGACTTCTTTCTCAGTGCATTTATCATCTGTATATAGTAGGGCAACTGATTTTTTTTTAATTAATCTTGTATCCTGCGACTTTGCTGAAAGTGTTTATCAGATTTAGTAGTTCCCTCGTAGAGTTTTTTGGGTCACTTATGTAAACTATCATATCATCTGCAAATAGTGAAAGTTTGATTTCCTCCTTTACTATTTGTATCCCTTTGATCTCCTTTTCTTGTCTTATTGTTCTAGCTAGAACTTCAAGTACAATATTGAAGAGATATGGAGAGAGTGGACAGTCTTGTCTTGTTCCTGATTTTAGAGGAATCTTGTTGAGTTTCTCTTCATTTAGTTTGATATTGGCTATTGGTTTGCTGTATATTGCTTTTTTCATGTTTAGGTATGTTCCTGTTATTCCTAATCTCTACAAGATCTTTATCATGAAGGGATGTTGGATTTTGTCAAAGGCTTTTTCAGCATCTAGTGAGATGATCATGTGGTTTTTCTTTTTCACTTTGTTTATATGGTGGATTACACTGGTTGATTTTCGTATGTTGAACCATCCCTGTATTCCTGAGATAAAGCCAACTTGATCATGGTGATTGATTTCTCTGATGTGTTTTTGGATCCGATTTGCCAGTATTTTGTTGAATATTTTTGCATCCATGTTCATGAGAGATATTGGTCTGTAATTCTCTTTTTTCATTGTGTCTTTGTGTGGTTTGGGTACCAAGGTAATTGTAGCCTTATAGAAAGAGCTTGTCAATGTCCCTTTTGCTGCTATTGTGTGAAACAACTTGAGGAGTACTTGTTATTAGCTCTTCTTTGAATTTCTGGTAGACTTCTGCACTGAAACCATATGGCCCTGGGCTTTTTTTTGGTTGGGAGACTTTTGATGACTGCTTCTATTTCATTAGGGCATATAGGTCTATTTAAATTGCTTATCTGTTCTTCAGGGAAATGCAGCTCCAAACCACTCTGAGATACCATCTTACTCCTATGAGAATGGCTAAAATCAATAACACCAATGACAATCTATGCTGGAGAAGATATGGAGAAAGAGGAACACTCCTCCATTGCTAGTGGGAGTGCAAACTTGTACAACCACTTTGGAAATCAGTATGGTGGTTTCTCAGGAAAAATGGGAATCAGTCTACCTCAAGATACAACAATTCCTTTCTTGGGCATATATCCGAAGAATGCACATTCATACAGTAAAGACATATGTTCAACTATGTTCATAGCTGCATTATTTGTAATAGCCAGAACATGGAAGCAACCTAGATCACCCTCAACTGAAAAATGGAGAGAGAAAAATGTGGTATGTTTACACAATGGAGTACTACTCGGCAGCAAAAAGCAATGGAATCTTGAAATTCCCAGGCAAATGGATGGAACTAGAAGAAACCATACTGAATGAGGTAACCCAGTCACAAAAGGTAAACATGGTATGTATTCATTCATTTTTTATTTTTAGACATAGAGCAAAGGATTACCAGTCTATAATCCACACTGCCAGAGGAGCTAGGAAACAAGGAGATCCCAAGAGAAGATTGCATAGTACCTGGAAGAGAGGGAGGGGGACGAGAACCCCTGAACAAAGTGGAATCACAGGGCATGGGTGGAGAAGAAGGAGGTGGGAAGGGAAGGAGGGGAGGAGGGAAGAGAACAAGAAGCTTGAGAGAGGGGAGGAATAGAGGAGAGCAAGAAAGGAGATGCCTTGATAGAGGAAGACAATACAGGTATGGAGAGAGGTCTGGCACATAGGAAATGTTAGGGGATCCACAGGGATGACCCCAACTAAGAATCCAAGCAGTGGTAGAGAAAATTCCATTGATGCTCTTCCCCTATAATGAGATTGGTGTCTACCTTGGTTATCATTCCTAGAGCCTTCATCCAGTAGCTGTTCAAAGCAGAAACAGGCACCCACAATGAACCATACTCCTGGAGAGGGAGGAGGGATGAACAAAGGAGCCAAGATTGTGCTGGAGAAATCCACAGAAACAGTTGACCTGACCTAGTGAGAGCATGAAGACCCTAGTCATAAAGCTGTGGAAATAGCATTGGACTGAACCAAGCCCTCTGAATGTGGGTGCCATCTAGGAGGCCAAGACAGTCTATGGGACCTCTAACAGTGGAGCCAGTCTTTATCTCTAGAGCACAAATGAACTTTGGGAGCCCATTCCCTATGGAGGGATACTATTGCAGCCCTGTTACAATAAATCTTTCTGCCAAAAGCCGCCGAAGTTCTACCGCCACAAGGGCGGTCTCCACCAGCCACCCAAGTTCTTCCCTCTGCATGGATGAACAAAATAATACACAGACTTATATTAGGTACAAATGCTGCTTGGCAAATGACTAGGATTCTCATCTGTTAGTTCAGTCTTAATTATCATAAATCTATATATTTTATAAGACTTATCTAATCGGACGCCTTCCATTGGCGCCCTCCCTTGCCGGTGGATCGCATCGCTCCACTGGAGGATGCTAAGGAGAAAAAGGGGAGACTTCCTGTTTGTCCTTGCTTAAATATTTGTTTCCTTTCTATGTCACTTCCTGCCTGGAAACACCTCTTCTCCACTACATTTCTCAGAATCCTCTTTGACTCCTAGTCTCATCTAATTTGCTGCCTCATTGGCCAAACAGTACTTTATTTATTATCCAGTAAGACAAACACATACACAGAAGCACTTCCCCCATCACAGCCCAGATACAGCAAGGAGGGCCTAGGCCCTCCCCCAAACAATATGACAGACTTGAAGGTCCCTGATGGAGGGTCTCACTATCCCTGGGGTGGAGTTTGGGGATGGGTTGGAGGGGGCTGAGGGGGAACATGGGAGGATGGGAGGGTGAGGGAATTGGGGGGATGGATATGTAAATATGAGTAGTAATTAAAGAATTTAAATAAAAATACGAAACATCAAAAAAGAAAAAAGAAATTATCCCTGGCAAAAGGATGTTTCCTTATATAGAGTTTAGAAAATTAAAATATATACACCATACCATAGATACATAGTCAGGATTTCAATGGGCAGCTGCTTTAAGTTCTAAAAGGCTGATTCTGTAATGACACATTTATTAGAAGTTATGATCACTAATGGAGATATCTGTAAAAATTAAGACTAACAATGCTCCAGAATATTTCTTTACTAAAGTGAAACATCTTTTTACATTACAACATAAAGCATTTTACAAGTGTACCACACAAACCTACAGGAGAAGTTGCTATAGAAAGATCTAATCACATTTTAAAATATGTGCCTTACCTAAACACTGAACTGAACTCTGGAATGCAGTTGCAGAGAGGGAGGAGTGATGAGCAAAGGGGTCAAGACCAGGCTGGAGAAACCCACAGACACAGCTGACCTGAACAAGGGGGAGCTCATGGACCCCAGACTAATAGCAGGGAAACCAGGATAAGACTGTTCCAGACCCCCTGAATGAGGATGTCAGTTTAGAGGTCTGGACAATTTATTGGGCCTCTGGTAGTGGATCTGTATTTACCCCTAGTACACAAATGAACTTTGGGAGCCCTCTCCACATAGCCTAGACACACTGGGGAGGGTCCAGGACCTGCTCCAAATGATATGACAGAAGATTCCCCCATGGAAGGCCTCACCTTCCCTGGGGAGCAGAAAGGGGTTAGGATAGGGGGTAGGTGGGGGGCAGGAGAGGAGGAGAGGGAGAGAGAACTGAGAGTGACATGTAAAAGAAGCTTGTTTCTAGGATGACACCAATTTACAATCTAAGCAATAGTGGAGAGACTACCATAAATGCCCTTCACCTATAATGAGACTGATAACTACCTTATATGCCAACCTAGAACCTTCATCCAGTGGCTGATGGAAGCAGAGGCAGACACCCACAGCAAACACTGAACTGAACTCTGGAACCCAGTTGCAGAGAGGGAGGAGTATAGAGCAAAGAGGTCAAGACCTGGCTGGTGAAGCCCACAGAAGCAGCTGTCCTGAACAAGGGGGAGTTCATGGACCCCAGTCTGCTGTCTGGGAGTGATCCAGACCCCTGAAAGTGCATGTCAACTAGGAGGCCTCAGCACCTTATGGGACCTCTGGTAGTGGATCACTATTTTTCCCCGGTGTAAGAAGGGACTTTGAGAGCCCATCCCACGTGAAGGGATGCACTCTCGGCCTGGACACATGGGGGAGGGCCTAGGCCTGGCCCAGGATGATGTGGTGGACTTTGGGGATCCCCCGTCAAGGGCCCTACCCTGCCTGGGGAGTGGAAGGTGGATTGGGTAGGGGGCAGGAGGGGGTAGGCGGTAGGGGGAGGAGAGGGAGAGGGAGAAGGTATTGACATGTGAAGCAAGCTTGTTCCTAATTTGAACTAATAAAAAATAATAATAAAAAGTCACAGCTTGTAAAGCACTTTCACAAATGTTTCCTCACCATGTCCTCACAGCAGGCTTGTGACTAATCTGCTAGGGTCTCCATTTCACAGATGTGAAGGATAATTACAGACACTGAGTCTTTGCCATAGCCAAGCCTGAGTCAGTGATGAAGGTGTGGTGTTACAGGATTTCTCACCCGGTTCTGCAGCTCCCTTGCCCCAAATGAACACACAGACACTATATTAATTATAAGACTGTTGGCCAGTAGCTAGGACTTTATATTAGCTAGCTCTGTCTTAATTATTAACCCATTACTATTAATCTATGTATTTCCACATGGTCTTGGCTTACTGGAGAACAACTGACATGTCCTCTCTTCCTGGGTTCACATCACAACTCCTGTCTGCCTACACGTCCCAGAATTCTCCTCCTCTGGTAGCCACACCTATCCTTCCTGGCTGGCTGCTAGCCACACAGTTTTTATTCATCAACCAATTAGAGAAACATATACACAGAAGGACAACCTCAACAATGTGGGGCATTTTGCTGTTCTCTGAGTCAGAAAATACTTTTGAGGTCAACATCTCCAACTTCCCCTTCTTCATAATCATAAAATCTAAAGTCTCCCACAAAAAGTGATTTTCAAAAAGACAGCTACTGTGTGAAGCTGGAGCTTTCTTGTGTGGTCTCTCGGTTGTGGGCCCTATCCATTACCCCAGGACCCCCACTTCTGCTTTGTTCTATGAGTGTTTAAAGGAAGATTTATCCTGAAGCTCAGTGATAATTAGCCCACCACAGGACCTGTTTGTGTGTCATCACTATTTTAAGTCCTGGAGGTTATATCTCAAGGCTATAATCTTATATTAACTAAGAGACTGACACACAGATCTGGCAAGCTACAATGAAACTACAGAAGAATGATGATGACCATAATAAGGACAATATCTGTCTTAATCAGAGTTTGTGTTCCTTTGAAGAGCCACGTTTACCACAGCAACTCTTTTTTTTTCTTTTTTTATTAAATTATTAATATTTTCACATGTACTTTCCCTCTCCCTCTCCCTCCCCCTTCCCCAATCCTTCTCCCCCACCTCCAACCTACCCCCCACCCCATCCACCCGCCACTCCCCAGGCAGGGTAGGGCCCCCAACTGGGGCTCCACCAAGTCCACCAAATCTTCCTGTGCTGGGCCTAGGCCCCTCCCCATGTGTTCAGAGACAGAGCGAATCCCTTCAAGTGGGATGGGCTCTCGAAGTCCCTCTCACCCACCAGGGCAAAACACCAGTCCACCTCCAGAGGCTCCCAGGAGTGCAGGGGCCTCCCCATTGGCATCCATGATCAGGGGGCTGGATTAGTCCTGTACTGGCCTCCCAAAGAGCATCTAGGGTCGATATGCTTTCCCTTTTTCAGGCCAACTGTTTCTGTGGGTTTCTCCAACCAGGTACAGACCCCTTCGTTCTTCATTCCTCCCTCTCTTCAACTGAGTTCCAGATTTCAGCTCAGTGTATTTCTGTGGATGTCTGTCTCTGCTTCCATCAGCCACTGGATGAGGACTCTAGGATAGCATAGAGAGTAGTCATCAATCTCATTCTAGGGGAAGGGTTTCTAGGCCATCCTCTCCTCCACTGCCCAGACTGTCAGATCATGTCATCCTTGTAGGTCTCTGGAGATCTTCCTAGTTCCAGATCTCTTCTCGGACCTATAGTGGCTCCCTCTGATATGGTATCTCTCATCATGCTCTCTCTCCTCTATTCTTCCCCCAACTCAATATATCTGCTCCTCCATTTCTTCTCCTCTACTCTTCTTCTTGTGCTCTTATTGTGGCAGCACCCACTCCCCTACCCTCTCAATTAGCTCGGGAGTTTATGCCACTTCCCATTCCTGGGGTCCATTTATCCCTTAGAGTCATTCATGATTTCTAGTTTCCTTGGGGTAGAGGATTATAGGCTGGTAAACCTTTGCTCTATGTCTAAAAATCATATATGAGTGAGTACATACCATGTTTGTCTTTTTGTGATTGGGTTACCTCACTCAGGATGGTTTCTTCTAGTTCCATCCATTTGCCTGCGAATTTCAAGATTCCATTGCTTTTTTCTGCTGAGTAGTACTCCATTGTATAAATGTACCACATTTTCTCTTTCCATTCTTCAGTTGAGGGGCATCTAGGTTGCTTCCAGGTTCTGGCTATTACAAACAATGCTGCTATGAACATGGTTGAACATATGTCCTTGTTGTATGGACAAGCAGTATTTGGGTATATACCCAAGAGAGGAATGGCTGGATCTTGAGGTAGATTGATTCCCATTTTTCTGAGCAACCGCCATACTGATTTCCAAAGTGGTCTTACAAGTTCACACTCCCACCAGCAATGGAGGAGTGTTCCTTCTTCTCCACAACCTCTCCAGCATAGGTTGTCATTGGTATTTTTGATTTTAGCCATTCTGACAGGTGTGAGGTGGTATCTCAGAGTTGTTTTGAGTTGCATTTCTCTGATGGCCAAGGATTTTGAGCACTTTCTTAAGTGTCTTTCAGCCATTTCAGATTCCTCTGTTGAAAAATCTCTGTTTAGTTCTGCACCCCACTTTTTAATTTCATTGTATGGTGTTTTGGTGGCTAGCTTCTTGAGCTCCTTGTATATTTTGGAAATCAGTCCTCTGTCAGATGTGGGGCTGGTGAGGATCTTTTCCCATTCTGTGGGTGGTCGTTTTGTCTTACTGACTGTGTCCTTTGCCTTACAGAAGCTTCTCAGTTTCAGGAGGTCCCATTTATTAATTGCAGACCTCAGTGTCTGTGCTTCTGGCGTGATGTTCAGGAATCGTTCTCCTGTGCCAATTTGTTCAAGGGTTGTTCCCACTTTCTCTTCTAAAAGATTCAGTGTGGCTGGGTTTATGGAGAGATCTTTGATCCATTTGCACTTAAGTTTTGTGCATGGTGACAGGTATGGATCTATCTGCAATTTTCTGCATGTCCGAATCCATACCACAGCAACTCTTACAAAGAAAGTATTTAATTGAGATGGTGGCTTAGAGTTCAGAGGTTCTGTCCATTATCATCATAAGAGGGGGAATGGTGGCATGCAGGCAAACATGCTGGTAGATATGTTCATCGAAGGCAACATTAAGTAGACTAAGATACTGGGAAGTATCTTAAAGCATATATGAGACCTCAAGTCCACCTCCACAGTGAAACACTCACTCCAAAAAGAACACAACTATCCCAACAAAGCTACACCTCCTAATAGTGCTCCTCCCTGTGAGATTATGGATGTCAATTACATTCAGACTACCATAATCCACTCCCTGGACCCCATATGTTGAAACAATATCATAATGCAAAATGCATTTAGTCCAATTTCAAAAGTCCCTGTAATCTATCATGGTCTCAATAATGTTAAAGTTGAAAGTTCATAGTCTCTTCTGAAACACACACAATCTCTTAATTGTAATACCCTATATAATCAAGGTCAAAAAATCACAGATTTCCAACATATAATGGGATAGGTTATAAATTCCCATTACAAAAAGTACAGAAGGGAGGAAATACTAGACCAAAGCAAAACCAAAAACCAATTGGGCAAAATCCAAACTTGGCATCTCAGTGTCTCATGTCAAAACGCTCTTCAGATATCTAACTCCTTTAAGTTTTGCTGAATGCAGCATACTTCTTTCTCTTGGGCTGGTTCTGCTCAGCTATCAGTTTTCTTCAGAAGGTATCCCAAAGCTCTGGCATCTCTAACATCTGGTAGTCACCAAAGCAATCAAGGCTTCAACTCCAAGGCAATCCACAGCTTCAATCACCTCTCTAGGCCTCCATTCAGGGACAACCCCTGACACATGCCTGGCCTCAGCAACTTTCCTTGGGCATGGAATGAGATTCTATCCTTGACTCCACAACCAAGTGGCCAAAGCCACCAGTTCTGCTGTTTCCTGAGGATGAAACATAGCTTCCTGTTAAATTACATCTTAACCAGCTTTGTTTATTACTTCCAATGCCTAAATTTGGCTGTCTGGAACTTGCTCTATAGACCAGGCTGGCCTCAAACTCAGAGACCTGCCAGCTTCTGCTTTCCTAGTGCTGGGATTGAAGACCTGCACCCCTAACCCTGGCTCTAAGCTTTTCTTTAATTCCTTTTCACAAGTTAGAAACTTAGCTGGGTAGGATCTTGCCCTGTGGTCACCACTCCCTTTATTCCATTTCTTAATCTGTCTCCCTGAACCTAGGATTTAGTTCCATTCCACTTCCTGGTGCTCCTTTTCTCCTCAAATTATTCTATATCTTGTATTTCTATTTGCTCAGCTTGCTCCTTTTCGTTATTAATCTTCATTGGAGTTAACACTAATAACCACAGACAGAGTCTATACTAGGCTGTTTTGAGATTTCCTCTGCCAACAGAATTAATCCAAAACTCTTCACTTCAGTCTCGGGCAGCTATTCAGACAAGGGCAAAAGGCAACCACATTCTTCAATAAAATATCACAAGAATGACCTCTAAGCAACATACTAAAATTTGTCTCCTCTGAAACCTCTTGAGCCAGGCCCCAACAGCTCATCAAATCACACTCAGCACCCCTGTCTTCCATGCTTCTCCTTGTATGGCCCATTAAGCAGCACTTAAAGTGTTGAACAGCTTTTCTAATCTACAGTCCCAAGGTCCATATTCCTTCAAACAAAAGCATGGTCAGGCCTATACCCCAGAACCTTGTACCAACTTCTGTCTTAGTTAGGGTCTCTATTCCTGTGAAGAGACACCATGACCACAGCAACTCTTACAAAGAAAACATTTAATTGTGATAACTTGCTTAAAATACAGAGGTTCAGTCCATTATCATCATGGCCTGAGCCAGTGACCTCAAGCCCACAGGAAAATTGCTTTTTCATGAATTTGCACCTTAATGTTGGGCTCTAATATGTCCCATGAAAAATAAAAACCCAGAGACAGATATTGGGGTTCAAGCTGAAAACCAGAGAAGCAAAGCAGTCAAGCCAGTAGATCTTACCTTTACCGAGCTGAAATGGTAATCCTGTCTTCATGAATCTTCAGAGACAAAAGCTCTCAGCTCCTGTCTCCTCCTCCTTATATTCCTTTCTCAGTTCAGCCATATCCTCCTGTCTCCACCTCCCTAGTGCTGTGATTAAAGGTGTGTGATCCTAAGTGCTAGGATCAAAGGTCTGAGCTATGTTACTCTTCACTCTTATGTAGGTCAGGGTGGCCTTGAACTAAGAGACATCCATCTGTCTGTCTTCTGAGTCCTGGGATTAAAGGTGTGAGCCACCACTGTCTGGCTAGCTAGTATGGCTGCTAGGACTAAAGATGTGTATCACCACTGCTTGACTACTTCTATAGCTTGTGGCTGTCTTTGCTTTTTGAATTCTCAGGCGAGCTTTAATAAATCATAAATAATATATTACCACAAGAGGCAATCCATACCGATCACTATCCAAGTGTAGAAAGGGAGCCAGCAGTCAGTAGTCAACAGTTATACATGCCCTTGACTGCTGCCTGATAATTGGAGCAGATGTTGGAAGGTTCTGATGAGACACATCTCTCTTCACTTCCAACATTGCATCATTTGACAGAAGAGGTCATCATGTTTCCCCATAGACCACACTTAACTAATGTGTGAAGTTTGTTATCTGAGCTGTATTGATTCTTTTCCACAGACTATCAGTTTAATTCTGTGCTAACAACACAGGCTGTGCTACTTAGCATATAGTACCTCAGTCTTCTGTTGTCTCTACTATCGAGCTATCCACACGTAGCATGCTTTGTGTTGGTTTATAGGTGTGCTGTTGTTTTATGGGAAGTACATTAGGTTATACATTACTCGCTGCCTTTTAGTAGAGGAGCCCACATATTAGACCATGACTACAAAACATGCATTAACTTCTCTTTAGACTGGTATGAGAGAAGGCTGTATTTGATAGAGAAGCAGGTTGTTACAGAGGGGTCAGAAAGATGTTGGTCTTTGTGATTTTATTTTTTTATTTTGGAATACAAGGGTGGAGGGCACATATGGAGGTACTAAAAAAATGCATGGGACTGAGATGCATGAAGTGAAATTCAGAATAAATCTCTGCAGGCATTATACTGTGAGATTACTTAGGTGCTTTAAATTATGCCTTAGAGTAGTCTGTGAATCAAAACAGGCACAATGGTTTCACAGTGGTTTGTCCCAATTACCAATTACTATGTTGGTTCAAACACACAGGTCAGTTATAGACACTGCCAATTTCTTAAACATTGGATACTCTACTCCAGCTTCTCTTGGATCCTGGTTCACTAGTCCACCCTACTATGTCCCATCACCTTGAGAAATGCCCTTTTGATGTCTTTATTCCGAAGACTGTAGACCACGGGGTTGAGCAAGGCAGTGAAGGCATTGTAAAAGAGTGAGATCTGCTTGTCTCGCTCAGGGGAGTAGCTGGAGTTGGGTCTCATGTAGATGTAAGTGGATGAACCATAGAAGAATGTGACCACAGTCAGGTGGGAGGCACAGGTAGAGAAAGCCTTGCAGCGACCCTGTGTGGACTTGATCTTGAGAATTGCCTTGGCAATATGAATGTAGGAAGCCACAATCAGACAAATGGGAGTAACAACCACGAAAACACTCAAGACCAGATCTATCATTTCAATGATGTGGGTATCCATGCAAGCCAGGCTACGCACTGAAGGACCTTCACAAAAGTAGTGGTTAACCCTGTTAGGCCCACAATATGGCAAACTCATGGTAAAGAAAGTATGCAGGGCAGAAAAGAAAAATCCAGAGATCCAAGACCCAGCTGCCAACTGAATGCACAGTCCCCAATTGAGGATGACAGTATAACGAAGTGGGTGACAAATGGCCACATATCTGTCATAAGCCATGACAACAAAGAAGATACACTCAGTTATACCCAGGGCACCAAACACATACATCTGCAGCCAGCAGCCAGCAAAGGAAATGGCCTGAGAGTCAGCAAGAAGATGCACCAACATCTGGGGCATGGTGGTGGTGACATAGCCAATATCCAATAGGGAGAGGATGCAGAGGAAGAAGTACATGGGCGTGTGCAGCTGTGTGTCCATGCAGACCAGCATGATGATGAGACCATTGCCCATGACTGAGCTCAGGTAGATGAGAAGGAACACAGTGAAGAGGATGCTGTTGGTGGTGGGGTCACTGGAGAAGCCAAGCAGGATAAACTCAGAAACCCAGCTTTGGTTCTGTCCTGGAATCATCCACATGGTGCAGGCTGTAAGAGAATCACATTCATCTATGTGTCACCTGGCACAAGCCAGCTATAGAGGCAGAAAGGGAAGACGCAGGCTGCTGAGATGGCTCAAAGGTTAAGAACATTGACTGCTGTTCCAGGGAACCAGAAAGCTTAGAGCTGTCTGTGACTCCAGTCCCAGGGGATCCGACTCCCTCTTCTCACCTCCCCGGGCCAGAGACTCACATGGTGTACAAGCATGCATATATAAAAAAACCTATATACAAAAAAATAAAAATAATACTTTTTAAATAAAAAATGAAGGTTGGGTGTGATTCTGAGCACACTGTTCAGTTTCTGTGAACTCTTCTCAAGTTACTGAACCTCCCAAAGCCGCACACACACACACACACAGGCACAACAGACATGAAAAATAAAGGATAAACAAGTAAGATGAAGAAGACAAAACAAACATCAGTCAGACACAGGTCTTTGCATGTAAAGTCCTGTGAGTGATGACAGAAGGTCATGTGTGCAATTCACTGGGGACTCTGTAGTCTTCTCAGGGGATGTTGATGGATCGTGTGTATATGGGAGCAGGAAAGTTCTTTCTTCCTTTTTGACTCCTAGATCCAACTGCACACACAAAAAAAAATCAATTCCAGGTGTACTGGAGGCTTGAGTGGTAAATCTAAAGCAACCATTTTTTAGATTCAAACATAATAAATAAGTCTATCATTTTAGGGGAAGCAAAGGTAAGATCTCTTTAAAAGAGCAATCTCCATGGAAAGAAAAAATAATGGTAATTTAGAATAAGCAAAAAAAAGAAGTATTCAGAATATTTATACAAAGAATTGGAAAAAGCATATCATAACAACAGATGCTCCAATAGAATAATAAGCCATATTTACAGGGCATTTCCCAAGGCAGCTGTCCAGCAAGCACTGATGAGGCTAAGTTCTCAGCACCATTGCTCATCTGGAAATTACAGAAGCACACCACAGTGCCAATGCCAACACTAGTCTTCTCAGTCTCACACCACCACATGCCTACCAGCATGGCTACAATGACAGATGTCTGGTATTGACAAGAGTGACTGCATCCAATGGGAGAGTAAATTAAAATGATCCATTTAGAGTGTGCCTGGTTGTGTTCCCTAAAATTGAACACATTCAATGCATTGCCCAGCGATACAAATATCAACTACATTTCTGGAACAATATAATCACAAAGGGACATACAAATGCATGCTCAAGGAAAGACATGTAAATGACATTTCCAAACACTGCTGAAAATAGTGTGAACTAGGGCACTACTCATATGCTAACCAGCAAGACAATGGCTGAGATGGGAATTGCTATTGATGGGAGTAGAACATGAAAGAGACTTCTAGACATCCTAGTCCTCACTTTCCCTGTCCTCATCCTCTCTTCTGACCAGTCTACTGCTCATAACCCTCACATCTGTCCTTCCTTTCAACCCAGGTCAGGAGCCCAGCATCTTTTTTATTATTAATTGATGGGGAATGTACTGTATATGTTCATCTTATTGATTATTGAATAAAGCATTTGTTTGGCCAATGAGACAGCAAGTTAGGCAGGACTAGGAGTCAAAGAGGATTCTGGGAAATGTAGTAGATAAGTGGTGATCTAGGCAGGAAGTGACATAGCAAGGAGACTCATATTTAAGCAAGGAGAAACAGAAAGTGCCCCCTTTCCCCTTCGCCTCCTCCAGTGGCGGGATGTGAGCCACCGGCAAGAGAGGGTGCCAGCGAAAGGCATCCTTTATAAGATAAGTCTTATAAAATATATAGATTTATGATAATTAAGACTGAGCTAACAGATGAGAATCCCAGTCATTGGCCAAGCAGCATTTGAACCTAATACAAGTTTCTGTGTATTCATTTGGGCCCTAACTCGGGCGGGCGGCTGGCGTAGAGCACACACATGGCGGTGGGGCTCAGCAGCTTTTGGCAGAAAGATTTATCGTAACAATTTTTATTTAAATTAAAAATAATCTTATTTTACATATCAATCCCAGTTCCTTCTCCCTCCCACTCTCCCATTCCCCAGCACAGGAGGGTGAGACCTCCTATGGGGAATCATCAAAGTCTGTCACATCATTAGGGGGAGGACCTAGGTCCTCCCCTGTGTGTCTAGGCTGAGACAGTATCCCTCCATAGGGAATGGTCTCCCAAGGCCCATACACTAGGGATAAATACTGGTTCCACTGCTAGAGACCCATAGACTTCCCAAGCCCCCCAACTGACACCCACATTCAGGGAGCCTGGTTCAGTCTTATGTTGGTTCCCCAGCTGTCAGACTGGGGCCTATGAGCTCCCACTTGCTCAGGTCAGCTGTTCCTGTGGGTTTCCCCAGCCTGGTCTTGACCCCTTTGAGGAGCCCATTGTCTTTCCTGGCACTTCTGCGTCAGCATCTCCATATGCCCCTTACTTCTTAATTTTTCTCCTTCAACACAGTCTTTTATATTTTAATTTTTAAAAATAGGTTCAATACTTTGTTGACTCACCATGGGACGCCTCACCCTGTCTGAGGAGTGGATGGGGGTTGCTGTGGGGAGAAGGTGGAGGAGCAGGAGGAAGGATAGGAGGGGATACTGGGATTGGTATGTAAAATAAAAACAAAATACCTGAAAAAATAAACATTTTAAATGTACAATCAATGTACTTTGATCATATTCTTCCCCCTCCAAACTTATCCCAGATCCTGACCCCCAATTTCATGTTCCTTCTCCTTCCTACTCTGTCTTTAAAAACAAAACAAACAATGAAAAGCTTTTAAAAATTAAAGAAAGAAAATCAAACAAAATGAAAAAAACATGGAGTCAATTTCCTATTGGCCAACTAATCCTGTACATGAGTCCTGCCTTGGAGTGTAACAGATACACATGGTGACACTTCATTGGGAAAAAAAAAACAGATTTTACCTTCCATAGCAGCTATTAACTACAAATACCTTCTTGTTTAGGGTAGGACTTTGAGTCCACTTCCCTTTCTCACTTCTGGCAATTTGTCTGCATCAAAAGTTCTTCATGTGGGACCCCAGGATGGGAAGTGGCATGAACTCCCGAGCTAATTGAGAGCATGAGGGTAGGGGAGTGGATGCTGCCACAATAAGAGCACAAGAAGAAGAGGAGAGGAGAAGAAATGGAGGAGCAGATATATTGAGTTGGGGGAAGAATAGAGGAGAGAGAGCAGGATGAGAGATACCATATCAGAGGGAGCCACTATAGGTCCGAGAAGAGATCTGGAACTAGAAAGATCTCCAGAGACCTACAAGGATGACACGATCTGACAGTCTGGGCAGTGGAGGAGAGGATGGCCTAGAAGCCCTTCCCCTAGAATGAGATTGATGACTACTCTCTATGCTATCCTAGAGTCCTCATCCAGTGGCTGATGGAAGCAGAGACAGACATCCACAGAAATACACTGAGCTGAAATCTGGAACCTAGTTGAAGAGAGGTGAAATGAAGAATGAAGGGGTCTGTACCAGGTTGGAGAAACCCACAGAAACAGTTGGCCTGAAAAAGGGAAAGCATATCGACCCCAGACGCTCTTTGGGAGGCCAGTACGGGACTAATCCAGCCCCCTGATCATGGATGCCAATGGGGAGGCCCCTGCACTCCTGGGAGCCTCCGGAGGTGGACTGGTATTTTGCCCTGGTGTGTGTGGGGGACTTCGAGAGCCCATCCCACTTGAAGGGATGCACTCTGTCTCTGAACACATGGGGAGGAACCTAGGCCCAGCACAGGAAGATTTGGTGGACTTGGTGGAGCCCCGGTTGGGGGCCCTACCCTGCCTGGGGAGTGGTGGGTGGATGGGGTGGGGGGGTAGGTTGGAGGTGGGGGAGAAGGAATGGGGATGAGGGGAGGGAGAGGGAGAGGGGAATTACATGTGAAACAAGCCTGTTCCCTAACTTGAATTAATAATAATAATAATAATAATAATAATAATAATAATAATAATAAGAGAAAAAAAGTTCTGCATGTGGTTGCTGCAGCAGTTTTTAAAGGAAATCATACTGCCCTTATGTGGCCCCTGTTGAAATCCTTTTAAGAGCTCCCAGGCCCTGTCATTTGAGACAGATGCATAGGTCATTCCTACCCTGCCTGCCTGTGAAGACCCAGACTCACTGCACACCTGTCTCCTACTCTGCAATCTCTCCCTTCACAGATCTCCATGCAAGTACTACTGGTCTCCTGCATGCCTCTGCCTCTCTCACACCTTAAGGCATGTGTTCTCATCATGGAGAGGGGACCACCTCCTGCACCATGCTGCCCACACTGTAGCCATAACAGTACTCAGCTCGGCTGGAAGCCTTCCCTGTTGTGCTACCATCTCCCACCCATGACCCAGTTGGTGACGCCCTGTGTTCCTTGCTCATTGTCCAGTTACAATCTGAAGAATTCTAGAGGTGTCTGATATCAATTTTTACACCGAGCAACTTGAACAAACCCTTTGTTACTCTCTTGTTAACTGAAACCCCACACAACTAAGAAAGAATTGTCTTTAAGAGTATGTCTGTCTATAAGGGTGATTCCCTAACCTTTGCAATAAAAAACAAATAACTAACATTTGTTGAGTAAATTGTACAATCCAGCTATTGTTGCACTAGCTATACGTTAAAATGGCAGCAGTTCACTGAAGGAAGTAATCTTACCTGTGTGTTATAGGTGAAAACCTAAGGTCTGGAGCAGACGGTTTGTTCCAGATTACAAGGACATGTGATGAGGAGATTTAGGTGGTGTTGCTTCAGAGTCTGGCTCTCAGTCACCTTCTCTGCTTCTGTCACACAAGCTCTGAAGTGGGGAGGTGAGGAAGGCAGAGTCTTCACATTGTCCATGTAGTTGAGTTTATGAAGACTCAGCACATCCAGAGCCCTCCTAGGACAGAGCTGGATGGCTAGACACAAACCAGCTCTCCTGATGAGACTTCCCTACTGTCTGAATGTGGGAGACACTGGGATGTGTTCAAAGTTGAAGGATCCAAGGAAAAGGGATTTGAGGTGTTATTTCTATGGCATGGGGACACCATTTAGTGAACTACAGACTTTTGTGTCTTCCTAGCCCAGTGCCCTCTGACTTGGCTTACAGTGTCCCAACAGGACTGCTGGCCCAAGTCTGTGAGCCCAGCACTCACAGCTGAAGTCATGGCTGATTTTCAGGCAGGAAAGGCTACACGTGGTAACTCCAACCTACAAATCCAGCATCTGTAAGGTTTAGGATAAAGAGTCCAAGTATATACTCAAATATGTAAAGAGTTTAATGCCAAGCTAGACTAGAGCAAACTCACAAACCCCACACCCCCAAAAAACAGTGATGAATGCTCTACCCACAAGTAGCAAGCTGTGTCTCTCTCTGTGAGGAGACTCCTTTAAAGACACTGACCACCACCACTCTTTCATGAATATGGCTGTCTGTTTCATTTGAGATCTTTGAGCTCAGGATTCCATATCCTTTGTTTCTCAAAATGATTTGAAAAGGACAAACACTCTACAAATATTTATTGAATTAAATATAAGAGGAAGGAAGAAGGAAGTAAGGACACAGGATTGAAAAAGAGAGGGAAAAAGAGCAGGCAATGAGTTAAGAGGTCTGGGAGTTTGAGTTGTATGCACAGAGGACATGGAGATGGATGGCTTGACAATTATTACCTCTATACCCACTTGCCTGAACACCACCCACAAGCCAAGCACCAGTGACCATCTTACCACTTGTAAATCCAAGTACTGTGTCACTGACTAGCTATTTCTTTCTCTAATGGGAAAAACACTAAAGGGAAAACCCCCTATAGCAACTTAGTCCAGAGTGGTAGGATTTTAGGTAGCTCAATCTCCAGAAAAATTCCAAGGTGCCGTAGATTTAAATCTCTCACTTCCTCTGCAAGTGGACCAGCCCCAGCTCCTGAAGAAGGCCCCTATGCAATTCTGCTTAACAAAGGCAAGCTCACACATCTTCATCTCTTCCCAGTGGGATCAGCTGCTGAAGTTTTATAACCCTGCCTCCTCTCTGAGCCTCCCAGGAGAGCTGGAAAAGGGCCATTTCTGTTCCCAGTAGGGATGCTAAGATGATCCCTGGATGCTGTCAACAAGAGCACTAAAGTGAGACCCTTGGGAGTAGAGTAGGAGGAAAAACCCACAGGAGGAAGAGTGGAGACCTGTTCCCTTTTCTAGACTAATTGGGGAGTAAGAGGATCTCAGAGAAGAGGAGGTGGGACCTGGTCACCTGATACACAGGTCAAGGACTTAAGTTCTCATTCTGATTCCTCTTTTACTGACCAAACCCTGAGCCCTGATCCTCAGTGAGACCATGTCTGAGACACACTCCTTTTCCTTCCTCAACTACCTTGGGGCAAATCAAAGTCCTCCCTTCTCTTCTGTGTAATATCTGAGCAAGTCACCCAGCTACTCTGGTGATAATCAAGAATCATCAACAATGGGTGCTGGAGGATGGCTATGAGAAAAAGAGTACTTGCTGGGCTTGCAGAAGACCCAGTTTGATTCTCACCACTAACATGGCAGCTCACAACTGTCTATGTCTCCTGTTCTAGAGAATCCAGTACTCTCTTCTGATCTTTCCAGGAACCAGACATGCATGTGGAATATACACATAAGTACAGGCAAAACACTCATATGCATAAACAAGCAAAGAAGTGTCGATCATGACATTGTAGGTTGAATTTTCTTTAGCCATCAGCTCACAAATAAAGACACAGAGGCTTCTTATTAACTATGAAAGCTTGGCCTTCAGCTAAGCTTATCCCACTAGCACTTTTAACTTAATTTAACCTACTTATATTAACCTATGTTTTACCATGTGGCTTTTTACTTTTCTTTCATTCTGTATGTCCAATTCACCATGCCTCCATGGTGTCTCCTGAGTGCCTCAATTATCTTCTTCCTTTCTCTGCCTGGAAGTCCTGCCTATCTCTCCTGCCTAGTTATTGGCCATTTAGCTTTTTATTGCGCTAATCACAATAATAACTCTTCATGGTGTATACATATCCTACACCATTCTCCCTTTTTGTCTAAAAAAAAAAGGTTTTAACTATAAGATACTAAAACTATACAATAAGAACAATTATCCAGTATTGTAATTCCAGTAAGAATTACATTCACAATTGTAATTTTAAAAACACCACAAAGAGAAGTCATGCCATGCAACAGTACTCACATAGGAGGTTTATTGGAAAGGAGAGATAAAGGGCAGAAAAGGGGACAGATAGGGGTCCAGAGACGGGTCTCTGGGGACAAGCAAGAGTGGTAGAAGAGACAGACAGAGAGAGAGAAAGAGAGAGAAAGAGAGAGAGAGAGAGAGAGAGAGAGAGAGAGAGAGAGAAAGAGAGGAGGTGGGAGGTGGGCAGGGCCCTTTTAAAATGGGAACATAGTGAATGTGCACAGGAGGTGATCTTAGTAGCTACAACTGAGGGCATATCTTGTCAGAAGCCCAAGGGCAGGCCAGTAGAGATGTCTGAATATTAGCAACAATGCCTAGTTCATTTTTATTTAGGAAATGTAGAGAAAGTACTACATTATCTATCCTATCTTATTGAGTCCAAAGTGTTATACCTAAACCACTTTCTATCATAACTTTTATTACAAACTTAAAAAATATCTCTTCAGATCTTAAAACATCTTAGATAAACAACTTAAGCTTTTATGTTTCTCAACCTTGTAAACTTTACATCTTTTATGTGTTTTTTCTAACAAGAAAAACCATAACTATAACTATATCATCTTCAACTTCATCAGAGACCAAGAAGGATATAATATTGTCTGAGTAAACAGGAAATGCAGAACAAACAACTTCCCAAACTATAAAAATGACAGAAGCAGCTGGCTGCCTGCACAGTGACCCAACATTCCTCAATAACACTGGGGCATTCATCTTTGGCCTACATGCCTCGCATATCTGACAGACTATTCTGTGAAGCAGAAATTTTTAAGGACTTTCCTACCTTGTCTTGGCAAAGTTTGGCAGTTGCCTTCTTTTGTGTCCTGCTTGTTCAATTTGAACAGCATACTATCAACAGTCAAGGCAAGGTCAGTTTCTTACCCAGTAGCAAACTTTACCACAATAAAAGCAAAACTTCATATGGAGGTTCTTGGATGACCATCATCTTTTTGAAGTAGATTGGTTCTGTCAGGAGTAGATGTGTCTTACTGTCATGAAATGTCTTATGCTATTAAAATACCTTAAGCACCATATTCTATAGAATGTGAAAAGTCTTTGAAGACCACCTATCTATCTAAAATATATCTCTGTTTGACCTTGAAAACATCTCTAATATGGACATTAATTTGATTGTTATAGATGGCTAACTGTTGACCTCCATTTCTTATTATCTTAAATAACTTAAAGGGCTAGAACTTTACATTACATTTTTAAATGAGCTGCATTTAAAGGTACAATACTTTAAACAAGAGTAGAAACATATATACAATATGTTATGACAAAAAATAACCTTAAATTTGTGTCAATGTACAAAGATTCATACCAATGTAAAATTTTTGAGACTAGTAGTTGTTCAAAAGTAGACTCATTAATCAACTATTTCATCCCATCATCTGTATATTATATTTCCCCACTCCTTTTCCCTTCAGAAAGAGATGTCTAAATTTCATCTCCTTTCTTTAGCTTTTCCTTGACCGTTACCAGCAACAGTTTGTAACCAACCCCTCTAAATGATGGCAAACATCCATAACCCACTAAATGACCAAAAGCCACCCACTCCACCTCTTGGGAATATGGGTATCCTATTCTCAGACTGCTTCCTGTTGTCTAGGGACAACAACATCTTTAGGGGACCCTCAGAAAATTTGGATAATGGTCAAGTCCTGGTAGATCTAGCTGTATTTTTTTTGTTTAGTTTTTTTTTTTGTAATGAAAGATTGTAGAGGTTATCTGAAGTCTTGGCTGGATAGTCTGTGAGGCTGGACCATTTCAACTAGCAGCTTTGAAATGGTTCTGAATGAATAATTTGAGGAAACTGCAACAGAGACATTCTGAGAGGCTGGATCACCTGGGCTGCTTGTCTTTGTTGGTATCTGGTATTTTTTTCCCTGAAAACACATAAACTTTTAAAGACAAAATACATATCTGCATTAACACCATAGGGAATGTGCAGTGTGTACCAGGCAAAGATGATTTTTTGATTTATGTTTGAGCAGGTAAAAGGCATCTGTTAATTTTGTAAGTTTGTTTGGACTACATAACCAAACCTCTATCCATGCCATATGGAAGGGTGGCATGTAATAATAATTCTTGAGGACTGTATAGTCATCAAGACTTATCATGTCCTACCCAGTCTCAGAGCTGTTCCCATGTTCAGAGATCAGCATATATGTCACCTGTTCTGTAGTCCTTCTTAGTTTCTTCCTTCATGTCTATAGCTTAATTTTTCATGAGGTCTTCCCCAATGTGTTGCAACCCTAATGTTGGCCATGATGGGTATATTTACACCTTAGGAATTGGCAATCAGCACTAATCAGAAGCACCTTGGAATAGCCCTGGCTCCTGAAGTGCTATTTCTAAGCCTTGTCCACAACTCTGAAGCCAACTCTTCTCACTCCTGTTGTTGATCCTCTTCATCTCTGGAGAGGCAGTCAAGCCCAGGCAGAGATTCTTCTCCACCAGGACAGATAAGGAAACAGTTTCAGAGAGAAGCAGACAGAACCCATTGAGTGTCACATATAGAATGGCATGGCAACCCTGGCTCTGTTGTTTCTAGTCATGGAGATTTTATTATAGATTTATAGGAAGGGGCTCAAGAGGGAAAGAAAGACACACACTCACACACACACACACACACACACACACACACACACACACACACACTATCAAGTTAGACACAGATGTCATCAACATGGCAGAAAAGCAACTATATGATGGAAATCAGGACACAAAAAGGAAGAGCCTCATGGCTTCTCCAAGGGACTGCACAGGCTGCTCTTTAAATAATTGCAGCACTTAAAGATTCCTGGGAATAGTTAAACATGCCCACTGCACAGATAATGGAACAGTAACCCAGAAAACAAGAGCAATTTGGCAAAGGTCACCCAGCTAGTGAATGTAGAACCAACTCCAGGGCCTGGCCACTTGCCTTTTGAGTGAGACTGAATCTGCCATGTCTTATCTCATGCTTAATGTGTGAGTTCAAGCTAATGGCTGTGCCTTGGTTTAGACCAAAAGCACTCCTGCTGTTCAGAGCCTGGCCTACTCCACAGTGGTCATGTGACCACCCCAGAGACCAGCATGAAGGAAAGTCAAACTTCAGGTTTCATTTTGACTCAAGGACCCACAGGCTTGAGGAGAGGATGGTGAGATTGGAGAAAAGAGAAGGCAGCATCCACAGTTCTCACAACCAGGGACTCTTTAATTTTCCCCCAGATGACGGAGCCTCATTAATGAACCATGTGAGAATTGGCTCATTTGGTAAGATGAGTGCTTCAAAAAGTTTTCTGGTTTTGTGTCTAGAGAAGGACCCTGAAGGGAATAGCATCAGGCTGTGCTGTTACTAAACACAGAGACTATGAAAATGGCCACTTGGGATATCACACTGAATTCATAGCTAGTTTTACATGTGTGTCCTCACCAGATCCTCACAGCTGGCCTAGGTTCCCATTTCACAGATGTGCTGAATATGATCACAGACACCAAACCTTTGCTATGGCCAAGCTTAGAAGAGTTGCCAAAGCTGGTTTTAGGCATGTTGGTGTCCACTGAGTCAGAAATGGCCTGTGAGACCAGCATAGCCAGCTCCTTACTCCTTTAGATTCATGAAAACTAAATCCTCCAAATAAAGGTGATTCTCAAGCAAGTGGGATAATCTGTGGGAGACTGGAACCTTCGTGTGTAGCCTCCCAGCTGTGACACCTATCCATCACCCCAGGACCCCCTCCTGGTTGTGGGACCTATCCATTACACCAGGATCCCCCACCCCATTTGTTGTCTTGCAATTTGAAAGAAGACTGCCACAGGATCAGTCTGCATATGTCCTCAGCATCCAGAGTCCTGTGTTTGGGATTTCAAGGCTCTGAGTCCTGTGTGAGATAACATATGGACACACAGATCTAGAAAAGAGGAGGATGTTGAGCAGAATGCTGATGATGTCAACAAAAAATAACAAACAGAACATAAGGATGACAGTGATGATCATAGTAATAGCGATAACTAAGAATGCTTCTGGATCGTCGCTGCTCAGAGTCATCTGATGCAAGTGACCTGCATGCCAGACTGAGTTCGGTGGCAGGTTCTGAACACGGAACACCCAGAGGGAGCCTGGCCTCCATCTGCCAGCCCAGGTAGGCCAGGAGCTGTTTCTGGCTCCTGTTCATCATCGTAGATGCTCAGAGTCATCTGACACAAGCAACCTATGTGCCGGACAGAGTTTGGCAGCGGGATCTGACACACCGAGGCCCGGTGACAGCTCTGCCTCCAACTGCCGGCCTGGCAGGACCCAGCACGCCGACACCCGGGTAACAGTGACACCTCCATCCACGAGAAGAGGACCGACATCAGAGTATTGGATCTGTTTGCATCTACCAGGAAAGAACCTTGGTCCCACACCCACAGGGAGAATGAGAAACTCTTGCTACACCCACAAGAAGAAAGGATGAGAGGACAACAAGGTTAAAGCACATCCAACAACAGAAAACCCAATATGACACCACCGGAGACTAGGAACCATACACCAATAAGACGAGAACATCACGATGCAGATGAACCAGAAGAGAATGACATTAAACGCAAATTGATGAAAATGATAGAGGACCTCAAAGAGGACATAAGAAAATCCCTTAAAGAAATGGAAGAAAAAACTAACCAAAAAATACAAGATATCAACAAATCTCTCAAGGAAACAGTTCAAGACCTAAAAACTGAAATAGAGACAATAAAGAAAGCACAATCTGAGGGAATGCTGAAAATAGAAAAGTTGGGTAAATGATCAGGAACTATAGATGTAAGCATAACCAACAGAATACAAGAGATGGAAGAGAGAATCTCAGGAGTTAAAGACACATTAGCGGAAATAGATTCATCAACCAAAGAAAATCTTAAATCGAACAAATCCCTATCACAAAATATCCAGGAAATATGGGATACCATGAAAAGACCAAACCTAAGAATAATAGGTGTAGAAGAAGATGAAGAAATCCAACTCAAAGGTGCAGAAAACATATTCAACAAAATCATAGAAGAAAACTTTCCCAACCTAAAGAAAGACATATCAAGGAAAATACAAACGCCTACAGAACACCAAATAGACTGAACAAAAAAAAAAAATAGATCACCTCGCCACATAATAATCAAAACACCAAACATACACAACAAAGAGAAAATATTAAGAGCAGCAAAGGAAAAAGGTCAAGTAACCTATAAAGGCAAATCTATCAGAGTCACACCTGACTTTTCGTTGGAAACTCTGAAAGCCAGAAGGTCCTGGATATATATTCTACCTACACTAAGAGACCATAGATGCCAGCCCAGACTACTATACCCAGCAAAGTTTTCAATCATTATAGATGGAGAAAACAAGATATTCCATGACAAAACCAGATTCAAACAATACATATCCACCAATCCAGCCCTACAGAAAGTACTGGAAGGAAAACTGCAACCCAGGGAAGTTAACTACAACCAGAAAAACATAGGCAATAGATAATCCCAATTTACCAACAGCCAAAAGGAAAAAGAGACAGAATCCCACACATAATCTCGCCACCATCACCAGATCAAAAACAAACAAGAATGAACAATAATCAATGGTCATTAATATCTAATGGTCTTAACTCCCCTATAAAAAGACACAGATTAGCAGAATGGAATAAGAAGACAGAATCCTTCCTTCTGCTGCATACAAGAAACTCACCTCAACCTCAAAGACAGATGGTACCCAAGAATTAAAGGTTGGGGAAAGATCTTCCAATCAAATGGACCCAAGAAACAAGCGGGGGTAGCAATCCTAATATCCAATAAATTGGACATTAAACTAAAATCAGTCAAAAGAGATGAAGAAGGTCATTTCCTACTCATCACAGGAGAAATCCATCAGGATGAAGTCTCAATTCTGAACATTTATGCCCCAAATACAAAGGCATCCATGTTTGTAAAAGAAACATTACTAAAACTCAAATAACACATAAAACTACACACACTTATAGTGGGAGATTTCAACACCCCACTCTCACCACTGGATAGGAACACCAGACAGAAACTTAACAAAGAAACAAAAGAACTAATAGAACTTATGGAGCAATTGGACTTAACAGATATCTATAGACCATTCCACCCAAATACAAAACAATTTACCTTCTTCTCAGTGCCACATGGAACCTTTTCTAAAATCGACCACATACTTGGCAACATAGCAAGCCTCAACAACTACAAAAAAATTAAAATAACTCCCTGTGTCTTATCAGACCACCGTGCTTTACAATTAGAATTCAACAGCAACATGAACCACAGAAAACCTACAAACTCATGGAAATTAAGTAACACCCATTCATGGGTCCAGGAAGAAGTAAACAAAGAAATTAAAGATTTCCTAGAATTCAACGAGAATGCGGTCACAACATATCCAAACCTACAGGATACTCTGAAAGCAGTGCTAAGAGGAAAGTTCATAACGCTAAATAGCCACATGAAGAAACAGGAGAATAATCACACTAGAGAATTTACAGCACAACTGAAAGTTTTAGAAAACAAAGAAGCCAATACATCCCAGAAGAGCAGATGCCAGGAAAAAATCAAATTGAGGGCTGAAATCAATAAAATGGAAACTAGGAGAACAATACAAAGAATCAATATAACAAAAAGTTGGTTCTTTGAGAAAATCAACAAGATAGACAAACCTTTACCCAAACTTACCAAACAACAAAGAGTGAACATTCAAATTAATAAAATCAGGAATAAAAGGGGGGACATAACAACAGACACAGAGGAAATCCAGAGAATCAGGATTTGAATCCTGATTCAGGTCATACTTTGAAAACCTATATTCCTCAAAATTTGAAAATCGAAAGGAAATGGACAATTTTCTGGACAGATTTCACTTTCCAAAATTAAATCAAGAACAGATTAGCAACTTAATTAGACCTATAACATCTAATGAAATAGAAGCAGTCATTAGAAGTCTCCCAACCAAAAAAAACCCCAGGGCCAGATAGCTTCAGTGCAGAATTCTACCAGAAATTCAAGGAACATCTAATACCAATTCTCCTCAAAGTATTCCACACAATAGAAGCAGAAGGGTCATTACCAAACTCTTTTTATGAGGCTTCAATAACCTTGATACCCAAGCCACACAAAGACACAACTAAAAAAGAGAACTACAGACCAATATCCCTCATGAACATTGATGCAAAAATTCTCAATAAAATATTGGCAAATTGAATCCAAGAACACATCAGAGAAATCATCCATCCTGATCAAGTAGGCTTCATCCCAGGGATGCAAGGATGGTTCAACATACGAAAATCCATCAATGTAATCCACCATATAAACAGACTGAGGAAAATAAATCACATGATCATCTCTCTAGATGCCAAAAAAGCCTTTGACAAAATCAAACACCCCTTCATTATAAAGGTCCTGGAGAAATCAAGGATAACAGAAACATACCTCAACATAATGAAGCAATATACAGCAAGCCAACAGCCAACATCAAATTAAATGGAGAGAAACTCAATGCAATTCCTCTAAAATCAGGAACAAGGCAAGGCTGTCCACTCTCTCCATACCTATTCAATATTGTCCTTGAAGTTCTAGCTGGAGCAATAAGACAACAAAAGGAGATCAAGTGAATACAAATTGGAAAAGAAGAAGTCAAACTCTCGCTATTTGCGATGATATGATAGTCTATGTAAGTGACCCGAAAAACTCAACCAGGGAACTCCTACAGCTTCTGAAGTCTACACCTTCAGAAAAGTGGCAGGATACAAGATTAACTCAAAAAAATCTGTAGCCCAACTATATATGGATGACACATTGGTGGAGAAAGAAATCAGAGAAGCATCACCCTTTACAATTGCCACAAACAACATAATATACCTTGGAGTAACACTAACTAAAAAAGTGAAAGACCTGTACCATGAGAATTTTGAGTCTCTAAAGAAAGAAATTAAGCTGTCCTCGACCAACCCAGGAACTAGGTGAGTCTCCGGCCTTACCCACCTCCTGCCCAAAACATCACTTACCTAGACCCCCACACACACCTGGGCCTGCTATCTTGGGGTAGACACACCCAGGCAGGGAGGAGCTCCCTGCTCCCTGAATCTGCTAGCACCCCACTCTTCCATTCAGCCAACCGACCCAGAAACTAGTGAGGAGACTACCAGGAGAGGCAAGACCATCCAGAGTTGTGGACATTGAATTCCTGGCCCCCACACACCACTGGGTCACAAGAGGAGATAGAGAGACCCCACCTGCACCCACTAAAAGAAGCTATGGGAAGAAGATAGAATAAGATTTCACTCAACAACAGAAAGACCAATATGACACCACCAGAATCAAGGGACTCCACTCCAGCAAGATCTGAAAAGCCCAACACAGAGCATGAAGATGAGATGGACAACAAATCTCTTAAAGAATCTAAAGAAAGCCAAGAAAAAAACATCCAAAGAAGAGAAGGAAGCTCTTGAAACAGTTCAAAGCATGAAACTGAAATAGACACAATAAAGAAAACACAGAATGAGGCCATGCTGGAAATGGAAAGGCTGGATAAATGATCAGGAACTAAAGATGTGAGTATGACCAATAGAATACAAGAGATGGAAGAGAGAATCTCAGCTACTGAAAACTCGATAGAGGATATACATTCATCAACCAAAGAAAACCTCAAGTCCAAAAAATATCCAGGAAATATGGGACACCATAAAAAGACCAAACCTAAGAATAATAGGTGTAGAAGAAGGTGAAGAAACACTGCTCAAAGGTACAGAAAACATATTCAACAAAATCATAGAAGAAAACTTCCCCAACCTATGGAAGGATATGCCTATGAAAGTACAAGAAGCTTACAGGACACCAAACAGACTGGACCACAAAAAGAAGTCCCCCCGACACATAATAATCAAAACACCAAATCTACAGAATAAAGAGAAAATATTAAGAGCAGCAAAGGAAAAGGGCTAAGTAACATATAAAGGCAAACAAATCAGAATCACACCCAACTTCTCAATGGAAACTCTGAAAGCCAGAAGGTCTTGGATAGCTACCCTACAAGCACTAAGGGAGCATGGATGTCAACCCAGACTACTGTACCCAGCAAAACTTTCAATCACTATAGATGGAGAAAACAAGATATTCCATGACAAAAACAGATTTAAACAATACATATCCACAAATCCAGCACTACAGAAGGCTCTGGAAGGAAAACTCCAACCCAACGAATATAACTACACTCACAAAAACACTGGCAATAGATAACCTAATTTTACCAAACACAAAAAGAAACAGGAGGGCAAATCCACACACAGTGACACCACCAACATTAAATCCACATAAAACAAGAACCAACATTCAATGGACACTAATATCCCTAAATGTCAATGGTCTTAACTTACCCATAAAAAGATACAATCTAACAGAATGGATACTAAGACAGAATCCATCCTTCTGCTGTTTACAAGAAACACACCTCAATTTCAAAGACAGGCAATACCTCAGAGTAAAAGGATGGGAAAAAAATTTCCAAACAAATGGGCTCAAGAAACAAGCTGGTGTAGCAATCCTAATATCTAACAAATTAGACTTTAAACTAAAAGCAATCAAAAGAGATGAAGAAGGGCATTTCATACTCATCACAGGAAAAGTCCATCAAGATGAAGTCTCAATCCTGAACATCTATGCCCCTAATACGAAAGCACCCACATTTGTAAAAGAAACATTACTAAAGCTCAAACCACACATAAAACCACACACACTTATAGTAGGAGACTTCAACACCCCCCCTTACACCACTAGACAGGACCACCAGACAGAAACTTAACAAAGAAACAAAGGATCTGACAGAAGCTATGATCCAACAGGGTTTAACAGATATCTATAGAACATTCCATCCAAACACAAAAGAATATATCTTCTTCTCAGCACCACATGGAACCTTCTCAAAAATTGAACACATAGTTGGCAGCAAAACAAACCTCCACAGTTACAAAAGAATTGAAATAACCTCCTGTATCTTATCAGACCACCATGCATTAAAGCTAGAATTCAACAGCAATACGAATTGCAGAAAACCTACATTCTCGTGGAAAATGAATAACACCCAATTACACCATTCCTGGGTTGAGGAAGAAATAAAAAAAGAAATTAAAGACTTCCTAGTATTTAATGAGAATATAGACATAACATACCCAAACTTATGGGACACTCTGAAAGCAGTGCTAGGAGGGAAGTTATAGCACTAAGTGCCCACATGATGAAACTAGAGGAAAGTCACATTAGAGAATTGACAGAACAACTGAAAGCTTTAGAGCAAAAAGAAGCAAACACACCGAGGAGGAGGAGACGCCAGGAAATAATCAACCTGAGAGCCGAAATCAACAAAGTAGGAACTAGGAAAACAGTACAAAGAATCAATGAAACAAAGAGTTGGTTCTTTGAGAAGATCAACAAGATAGACAAACCTCTAGCCAAAGTAACCAAAAGGCAGAGAGAGAGCATGCTAATTAACAAAATCAGAAATGAAAAGGGGGATATAACAATGGAAACTGAAAAATCCAGAGAATCTTCAGGTCATACTTTGAAAACCTGTACTCCACAAAATTGGAAAATCTAAAGGAAATGGACAGCTTTCTGGATAAATATCACTTATCAAAATTAAATCAAGATCAGATAAACAGTTTAAATCAACCTATAACGCTAATGAAATAGAAGCAGTCATCAAAAGCCTCCCAACCAAAAAAAGCCCAGGGCCAGATGGCTTCACTGCAGAATTCTACCAGAAATTCAAACAAGAGCCAATTCTAGTACTCCTCAAACTGTTCCGCACAATAGAAGCAGATGGGATATTGCCAAACTCTTTCTACGAGGCTACAATCACTTTGATACCCAAGCCACACAAAGATATGTCTAAGAAAGAGAACTAAAGACCGATATCCCTCATGAACATCGATTCTAAAATGCCCAATAAAATATTGGTGAACTGAATCCAAGAACATATCAGAAAAATCATCCAACATGATCAAGTGGGCTTCATCCCAGGGATGCAAGGATGGTTCAACATACGAAAATCCATCAATGTAATCCACCATATAAACAAACTGAAAAAGAAAAACCACATGATCATCTCACTAGATGCTGAAAAAGCCTTTGACCAAATCCAACATCCCTTCATGATAAAGATCGTGGAGAGAACAGGAATAACAGGAACATATCTAAACATGATAAACGCAATATACACCAAACCAAGAGCCAACATCAAACTAAATGGAGAGAAACTCAAAGCGTTTCCTCTAAAATCAGGAACAAGACAAGGCTGTCCACTCTCTCCATATCTCTTCAATATTGTACTTGAAGTTCTGGCTAGAGCAATAACACAAGAAAAGGAGATCAAAGGGATACAAATTGGAAAGGATGAAGTCAAACTCTCACTATTTGCAGACGACATGATAGTCTACATTAGTGACCCGAAAAACACCACCAGGGAACTCCTACGGCTGATAAACACCTTCAGCAAGGGAGCAGGATACAAAATTAACTCAAAAAAATCAGTAGCCCTTTATATACAGATGATAAATCCAATGAGAACGAAATCAGTGAAACATCACCTTTCACAATATCCACAAGCAACATAAAATATCTTGGGGTAACACTAACCAAAAAAGTGAAAGACCTGTACAATAAGAACTTTGAGACTTTAAAAAAAGAAATTAAAGAAGATACCAGAAAATGGAAAGATCTCCCATGCTCTTGGATAGGTAGAATTAACATAGTAAAAATGGCAATCCTGCCAAAAGCAATCTACAGATTCAATGCAATCCCCATCAAAATCCCAACACAGTTTTTCACAGACATTGAAAGAACAATACTCAACTTTTTATGGAAAAATAAAAAACCCAGGACAGCCAAAACAACTCTTTACAATAAAGGATCTTCTGGAGGCATCACCATCCCTGACTTCAAGCTCTACTATAGAGCCATAGTTCTGAAAACAACTTGGTATTGGCACAAGAATAGACAGATAGACCAATGGAATCGAATTGAAGACCCAGATATTAACCCACACACCTACGAACACCTTATTTTTGACAAAGGTGCTAAATCTATACAATGGAAAAAAGATAGCATCTTCAACAAATGGTGCTGGTACAATTGGATTCGGACATACAGAAAATTGCAGATAGAACCATACCTGTCACCAAGCACAAAACTCAAGTGCAAATGGATCAAAGATCTCCCCATAAATCCAGCCACACTGAATCTTCTAGTAGAGAAACTGGGAATTACCATTGAACAAATTGGCACAGGAGACCACTTCCTGAACATTACACCAGTAGCACAGACACTGAGGTCTGCAATTAATAAATGGGACCTCCTGAAACTGAAAAGCTTCTGCAAGGCAAAGGAAACAGTCAGAATGACAAAACGACCACCCACAGAATGGGAAAAGATCTTCACAGATCACACATCTGACAGAGGACTGATTTCCAAAATATATAAGGAGCTCAAGAAGCTAGCCACCAAAGCACCAAACAATGAAATTAAAAAGTGGGGTGCAGAACTAAATAGGGAATTCTCAACAGAGGAATCTGAAATGGCTGAAAGACACTTAAGAAAGTGCTCAAAATCATTGGCCATCAGAGAAATGCAACTCAAAACAACTCTGAGATACCACCTCACACCTGTCAGAATGGCTAAAATCAAAAATACCAATGACAATCTATGCTGGAGAGGATGTGGAGAAAAAGGAACACTCCTCCATTGCTGGTGGGAGCATGAACTTGGAAGACCACTCTGGAAATCAGTATGGAAGTTGCTCAGAAAAATGGGAATCAGTCTACCTCAAGATCCAGCCATTCCTCTCTTGGGTATATACCCAAATAGTGCATATTCATTCAACAAGGACATATGTTCAACCATGTTCATAGCAGCATTGTTTGTAATAGCCAGAAACTGGAAGCAACCTAGATGCCCCTCAACTGAAGAATGGATTGAGAAAATGTGGTATATTTATACAATGGAGTAATACTCAGCAGAAAAAAAGCAATGGAATCTTGAGATTCGCAGTCAAATGGATGGAACTAGAAGAAACCATCCTGAGTGAGGTAACCCAGTCAAAAAAAGACAAACATGGTATGTACTCACTCATATATGAACTTTAGAGAAAAGGATTACCAGCCTACAATCCTCTTCACCAAAGAAACTAGGAAACATGAAGGACTCTAAGGAATACATGGTCCCTAGGAATGGAAGTGGCATGAACTCCTGAACTAATTGGGAGCATGAGGGTAGGGGGGAAGGAGCTGCTACAATAAGAGCAAGAGAAAAGGAGTAGAGGAGAGGAAATGGAGGGGCAGAAATATTGAGTTGGGGGAAGAATAGAGGAAAGAGAGCAGGATGAGAGATACCATATCAGAGGGAGCCACTATAGGTCCGAGAAGAGATCTGGAACCAGGGAGATCTCCAGAGACCTACAAGGATGACACAATCTGACAATCCAGGCAATGGTGGAGAGGATAACCTAAAAGCCCTTCCCCTAAAATGAGATTGATGACTTCTCTTTATGCCATCCTAGAGCCCTCATCCAGTGGCTGATGGAAGCAGAGACAGACATCCACAGATATACACTGAGCTGAAATCGGGAATTTAGTTGAAGAGAGGGAGGAATGAAGAGCGAAGGGGTCTGTACCAGGTTGGAGAAACCCACAGGAACAGTTGGCCTGAACAAGGGAGAGCACATCGACCCCAGATGCTGTCGGGGAGGCCAGTACAAGACTGATCCAGACCCCTGAACATGGATGTCAATAAGGAGGCCTCTGCACTCCAGGAAACCTCTGGTGGTGGATTAGTATTTTTCCCTGGTGCAAGAAGGGACTTTGAGAGCCCATCCCATGTGAAGGGTTACACTCTGGCCCTGGACACATGGGGAAGGGCCCAGGACCAGCACAGGAAGATTTGGTGGACTTTGCAGAGCCCCCGTTGAGGGCCCTACCCTGCCTGGGGAGTGGTGGGTGGATGGGGTGGGGGTAGGGGGAGGAGGGATGGGGGTGAGGGGAGGGAGAGGGAGAAGGGACTTACATGTGAAACAAGCTTGTTCCCTAACTAGAACTAATAAATAAATTTTAAAAAAATAAAGAAATTAAAGAAGATACCCGAAAATGGAAAGATCTCCCATGCTCTTGGATAGGCAGGATCAACATAGTTAAAATGGCAATCTTACCAAAAGCAATCTACGGATTCAATGCAATCCCCATCAAAATCCCAACACAATTCTCCACTGACCTTGAAAGAACAATTCTCAACTTTATATGGAGAAACAAAAGACCCAGGATAGCCAAAACAACCCTGTACAATAGAGGAACTTCTAGAGGCATCACCATCCCTAACTTTAAGCTCTATTACAGAGCTATAGTCCTGAAAACAGTTTGGTATTGGCACAAAAATAGACAGGTAGACCAATGGAATAGAATTGAAAACCCTGATATTAACCCACACACCTATGAACACCTGATTTTGACAATTAATCAAAATATATATGCTGGAACAAAGAGAACATCTTCAACAAATGGTGCTGGCATAACTGGATGCAAACATGTAGAAGACTACAGATAGACCAAGCCTTTCACCCTGCACAAAACTTAATTCAAAATGGATCAAAGACCTCAACATAAACCCAGCCACACTGAACCTACTAGAAGATAAAGTGGGAAATACCCTTGAATTAATTGGTACAGGAGACTGCTTCCTGAACATAACACCAGTAGCACAGACACTGAGATCAACAATTAATAAATGGGACCTCCTGAAACTGAGAAGCTTCTGTAAGGCAAAGGACATAGTCAGCAAGACAAAATGACAGCCCACAGACTGGGAAAAGATATTCACCAACCCCACATCTGACAGAGGGCTGATCTCCAAAATATACAAAGAACTCAAGAAGCTAGTCTCCAAACACCAAACAATCCAATTAAAAAGTGGGGTACAGAACTAAATAGACAATTCTCAATAGAGGAATCTAAAATGGCTGAAAGACACATAAGAAAGTGTTCAACATCCTTAGTCATCAGGGAAATGCAAATCAAAACAACTCTGAGATACCATCTTACTCCTGTCAGAATGGCTAAAATCAAAAATACCAATGACAGTTTATGCTGGAGAGGATGCGGAGAAAGAGGAACACTCCTCCACTGCTGGTGGGAGTGCCAACTTGTACAGCCACTTTGGAAATCAGTATGGCGACTCCTCAAGAAAATGGGAATGAGTCTACCACAAGATCCAGCAATTCCACTCCTAGGCATATACCCCAAAGAAGCACATTCATATAACAAAGACATCTGTTCAACCATGTTCATAACAGCATTATTTGTAATGGTCAGAAACTGGAAGTAGCCTAGATGCCCCTCAACCGAAGAATGGATAGAGAAAATGTGGTACATTTACACAATGGAGTACTACTCAGCAGAAAAAACAATGGAATCTTGAAATTTGCAGGAAAATGGATGGAACTCGAAGAAACCATTCTGAGTGAGGTAACCCAATCACAAAAAGACAAACATAATATGTACTCACTCATATGTGGACCTGCTTTATGATACATAGTAGTGACCATGCTTTATCAGAGCTGTTTTTATTGATGTTGCTCAGAATGGTTTCCTTCCAGATGATGATTGAGAAGCTAATTCAAAAGAAAAAATGGTGCCAGGTACCACAAGAGTAACAGAACTGTGCTGTTTCCTGGGATTTTGTTTTTTACTTTTTTGTTTTTTTTTTTTAATGGAGTGTGCTGGATGTCTCTACAATTTTGTTCAAATGACTGCAGAACCTGGAAAAGCTGTTGCTGCTATTGATGCATAACATACTGTTATTATTCCTCTTTTTATATAAATATAAATATATATACATATATAATTTGAATTTTTGGAAACTTTAGCTGTGCTGTCAACTTTGGAAAAAAAGTATCCCAGTTTACCGTGTTGAGTTGGCATTGTACAGAAATTAACAGCCATATTGGTCTAGAAATGTTGAACTTAATTTTTCCCATTTGTACAGGGGTAATGCACTGTATTAAATATGTAATGTCTTATCTACGTGGGTTTGATTACAAAAACTAATAAAGTACTCTCTAAATAAAAAACTATTTAGAATAAAAATAAAAATAAAATGATAGAAACAGGTGACGCTGACATGGGCAGTCCCGTGATATAGATAGAAACACGATGACTTTGGATATCTAGCCAAATAACTGCTATTTATGCATAATGCTGCTCCTGGCATCTAAAGTACATTGCATGCATTTATGTGATAAATCACTGGGTTGAAAAAAAGAATGTTTCTGTTGTCAGTGTTTACATAAAAGAAGTCATTCCACAACCAAAACATTCCTATGAAATATAGTGTCGATCTTGATTCCCACGTAAGGAAACTGAACTGTAGAACTGGTAACATACCTGGGTCTACAGACAGAACTTTGCATAGTAAGATGTCACACTTGGTGTGGCATGATAAATGTTCAACAAGCCACATTCCATAAGAACAGAAGCAAAGGAGGGTGAAACCAGTTGGCAGCCATGTTGCTGAGCCCATGCATGGCCTCCATCCCCGACACCTGAGCCTGGTGGTCATCAGTTCACTGGACAAGTTATTAGCTATGTTTATTAGTTATGTTCCTTGTTGCTATGATAAAATACCTGACACAAGCAACTCAAGGAAGGGCTTATTTAGACTAAGAGTCTGAGGACATAGTAATGGCAGGGAGATCATGGCAGTAGGTACAGTCTCAGGGTCACATTGATTTCCAGTCAGGAAACAGACAGATGGATGTCCTGGCTCAGACCACTCTCTCCTTTTATACTTTCTATCAGCTTGCTTCTCTCCTGACAACACATGCTGTGCTACTTAGCATATAGTGCCTCAGCCTTCTGCTGCTGTCTCTACTATCATGCTATCCACAGTTAGCATGTTTTCTGTTGGTTTATAAGTATAATGCTGTGGTCTGGGAACTGGCACCAGGTTACAAAATGCACATTACTTGCTGCCTTCTAGGTAGAGGAAAGAACATAGCAAACCATGGCCACAGAACATGTATTGCTTCTCTATTGAGAAAAAACTTCCTACCTCTGTTATGATAAATCTTTCCGCCAAAAGCCGCCTGAGCCCCACCGTCACGTGTGCACTTTATGCCAGCTGCCCGCCCGAGTTAGGCCCAAATGAATACACAGAAACTTGTATTAGGTTCAAAGATGCTTGGCCAAAGACTAGGATTCTCATCTCTTAGCTCAGTCTTAATTATCATACATCTATATATTTTATAAGACTTATCTTATCGGACGCCTTATTGGCGTTCCTTCTTGCCAATGGATCACATCCTGCCGCTAGAGGAGGCACTAGAGGAGGCAAAGGGGAAAGGGAGGGACACTTCCTTTTTCTCCTTGCTCATATGAGTCTCCTTGCTATGTCACTTCCTGCCTGGATCACCACCTCTCCACTACATTTCCCAGAATCCTCCCCGACTCCCAATCCTGTCTAACTTGCTGTCTCATTGACCAAACAGAACTTTATTTAACAATCAATAAGATAAGCATACAGAGTACATTCCCCATCATACCTCCTGTTCTCAGGCTGGACCATACTACTTGCTTTGGCCAGAAGAATTGATGGAAAGAGAAGCAGGTCACTCTTGAGAAGCTGAGTCATTGTGAGTTTGCCCACTGTTCCTTCCCTTCTACTATAGGGTGACATTTTGGACATACGGTTCCTCCTTCAGCATGGATGTGAGAGGACAGAAGGTCACTTCCAACATACAGCTACAAACATTAGCGAAAAAATGAATCTCTGGTCCCTCGGCTCAGCGCAGTGGGCAACACTATGATGCTCAAACATGTGATGGGAAGATGGTAAAATGAGACTGTGTGGTGGAGATATGGAAGAGAAGAGGAGCAGTTGCTGTGGGCTAGAGACAGATGGAACTGGCCTATATGAGGGGCTTGCAAAGCTACCTGAGTGCATGGTGTTGTCCAGACCTGGGATGCTTCAGAGGGCCATTTCAGGGTCCCTGGTCTTAGTGTAGCTGTCTGTGATCTAAGTTACCTCCAAGGGCCGTGCAGGCGTTTGTGGTAGGCTGCCAACCAAAGCCATGTTGAAGTTCAGGCCCATGCTGCCACTGTGGACATGTCTGGATCTGAGGTCCAAGAGCAGCCAGATGTCTGAGGCCCAGATTACCACAAAGGAAAGGCAGATGTCCATAGTCTGGGCTGTCACCTGAAGATATGTTAATGTCTGAGTGCCACGCTAAGCTTGTCCCACCCTAGCTGGCTGCAAGATGGTCCTGCCCCTTTCCAGCCACCACACTTGGGGGAGCTGGGACCATCCTTCACTGACCTGTAGCTTAAGATTGATGTAGGAAAAGGGAGAGATGGTTCCACCCCTCCTGGCATTGGCCTAGGAGAGCTGGTCTCTCCACTCAATGGCCACCACCCACAGGAAAGCTGGCCCTGCCCCTTCCAGGCTTCTGCTCACAAGAGATCTGGCCTAGCCTTACTCCAGGAGCTATAAGACTTTCTAGGCAGTGGAATGTGGAGTCAGCAGCCTCACCCATCTTGAAGTCAGGAAGAGGTGGCGCTACCTTCTTGTTGGGGGAAGGCCCAGTGGATACCCAGGCTAACCAAGCCAGCTGGCACCCAGGCCTAGATTCAGGACCTTGAGTTGTTACACTCCAATATCTATGAGATGCTGAAGAATGTGAAAGAGCCTTTCCTGTGGAACCATAGCCTCAGGATCTCCATGACAATAGGGCAGCAATAGGATATTGGAGAGGAGTCTTGGTGAGACTTGATGCTGTAGCAAAAGCCATAGGCCTTGCATCAGAACAACAACTCCTTGCATCAAATATTTGAAAGTAAAGCTGGGTGGGGGAGGGTATATTATGTGACACAACAGATCTTTCAATGCTAGCATGAAAAATAAATGTGATGGAGATGTGGGAAAGACAGAGGAGCAAAGTGGTACAATACTGCACAACAGGAGATGCAACGGCAGTGACTGGTAGGAGAGAAGCATGCAATTGATAGGAAAACTGGCTGTCACACAGAGGGATCACGAAGGTGTTGGGTTTTGTATCTGAATTTTTATTTTCTTTTGGGAGGAAGTTATGTGGTGATACATTGTTTATTATTTAATAAAGCTTTCCTGGAGACAGAATGCAAAGCTACCCACACTAGCTAGCCATACAACCCAGGCAGTGGAGGCACACAGCTTTAATCCCAGGACTCAGGAAACAGAGGCAGATGGATCACTGTGAGTCCAA